>NC_090649.1:232175227-232511060 GCF_040937935.1 Hyperolius riggenbachi
TGCAATGAGGTTCACAGGCAGAACACTGTCAGGATCATGGTCCTGAAAGTTTCCTGTGGGAGGGGTTTCACCACAATATCAGCCATAAATAGCCCCTAATGATCAGTTTGTGAAAAGGAAAAGATTTCTCATGTAAAAGGGGGTATCATCTACTGATTGGGATGAAGTTCAATTATTGGTTACGGTTTCTTTTTAACTTATTGCACTTGGACATGATTTTTTGCTTGGAATATCATAACTGTAATGTCTGGAGGTTGTTTGTTTAATCATTAGTTCCGGCCACTACATTTTTTCAACATCAAATAGGATGTAATTTTATATAACATTTATTTCAATACATAATGCCTGTATAGTAATGTCCCATAAAGTTTTACACATGTATTTTAAAGTGGACCTGAACTCTTGCACAGGACAGAAGGAAAACAGAGAAAGGTGCACCCCTGTATGAATTTAGAAAGTTTAGCCTAATTCCCCATCATCTGTACTAATCACAACTTTTCATCCCTCAGCTGTGTCAGCTGGCTGTCTCAGCAGGGCAGCTAATTTGAAAACACAGGGTGTTAACGGTATGTCTGTTTCCATGAAAGCAAGAAGTAGACACAATTCAGATTTATTGCAGTATTTGTATCAGCTGTACCAAATAAATGTTTTTTTCTTTAACCTCTTGACGACCAGCTAACGCCGATTGGCGTAAACTGGTTGTCTGAGGGTTTCCATGTTTCCTCGTTCGAGCGGCCTTTCCATGTCAGGTCACGGAGGGTGTCTCCATGAACAGCCGGAGAGCCGCCGATCGCGGCTCGCCGGCAAAATGTAAACACGCGGGGAAGAAATCCCCACTGTTTACATCATACGGCGCTGCTGCACAGCAGTGCCGTGACGTAGATCGGCGATCCCCGGCCTCTGATTGGCCGGTGATCACCGGCATCTGATAGGTAGAAGCCTATCCTATCAGGCGCAGGATGGATATCCATCCTGCGCCGCACAGAGGGGAAGGGAGAGGGAGGGAACGGGCGAGAGGGAGGAGAACGCTGCGGAGGGGGGCTTTGAAGAGCCCCCCCCCCCGCTAAGCAAATGCAGCCGGCGGCGATCAGACCCCCCAGCAGGACATCTCCCTAGTGGGGAAAAAGGGGGGTAGTCTGATCGCCCTGCTGCACTCCTGATCGGTGCTGCGGGCTGCAGAGCCCACGCAGCACCGATCACTGAAAAATCCCCTGGTCGTCAAGTGGTTAAAGGTTATGATGCTGTTGCTTATCTTTTAGAGCAGAGAGGAAGTTCTGAGTTCAGGTCCACTTTAAGAATATATTGGTTCCTATCACAAATAATCTCATTACACAGTTAGAGTATCCTGCAGTTGCATTGTCAGAGTCTGTGAGAAGGAGTTTTCTCCTATGTGATATTTTAACACCATATCAATAAGAATTTTTTGAGCCACCAGCAAACAAAATCATTGTCAGAATAATTTTACCAGTACCCTTTCACCTACTTTTTGGTACTTTTTCAATTGCAGAGTGCTTCAGTTATTTTTGAACAGCAGATGAAAAGTTATCTCCCCAAAGAACTGGTGGTCTGTTTTGAAAAGAGGTGTGACACTTTCCATGGGCACTGTAGTTCAGAGCCGGGACAAGGTCCTCCAGCACCCAAGGCTGAGACACCAAAGTGCGCCCCTCCATCCCTCCCACCCCAGCCGTCACACACTGATTGCTATTAGACTAAGAGGTGCCACAGGGCCCACAACCTCCCCAACACCTTAATATCTAGTTATATGGCTTGCAGTCACTGCCATGTATCCCCTTTTCTTATTTCTTTCTGCTTCAAACACAATTAGGAATGACAGCTGAATGAATTATGCGCCCCCTCCTACACTGCGCCCTGAGGCTGGAGCCTCTCCAGCCTATGCCTCGGCCCGGCCCTGCTGTAGTTCACTTTATCTGTCCTGTTGTTTTCATACAAAGTTTAAGCTTTCACATTTGGGGCTCGATTCACAAAAGGCTGCTAACTCAGCACGCCTAAAAGCTTTGGGCGTGCAAACTAGGGTGCTAAGCAGTTAGCACGCGTAAAGATTTTATAGATCATGCGCAAAGTTTAGCGCTGCCCGGTGCGCATGAAACGTCGCACCAGGTGTGCCTAAAACGTTGCACCGAGTGCGCCTAAAACGTTGCACTGGATGTGACCAAAACATCACCCAGTGCAACGTTTTAGGCGCACCCGGTGCACTGTTTTAGGCGCACCCGGTGTGACGTTTTGCACGCTTTGGGTGGCGCTAAACTTTGCGCACACTGACTTTAGCGTGCAAAACTTTGTGCGCCCTAAAGGTCTTTAGGTGTGCTAAGGGGCGTTTAGGCCTGCTAACTAAGTTAGCACCCTTTTGTGAATCAAGCCCCTGATCTGGTATTATACATTTGAATTAACGAAAAACCCCAAAGCATAATTCATTTTCAAACTTCTACTAATAATACTAATCAAAATACTAATCATTTGCATGGAACTTGTTTTTTAAATCACTTTCAAGGTAATTCAGGTATTGCATAAAATCCACAGGTTTAACATTCTTTCTAAAGTTACATACTTACATACAATAAATTTCTATCTCCAAAATGATGTTTCTAGCATTAGTAGAGGGGTCTCCAGTGTTAGTGACCACCACCCCTTCAGGGATCCACTGAGCTAGATCCTACATGGCCAACCATTATTGTAGTTTCTGTCATGTGCTGCAGAAGGATGTCTCCTGCTCACACTCCCTCCTTCAAGCATAAATGTGACTTTTACTCACATGGAGCCTCTTCCAGTTCCCAATAGTGTGTCAGGTCCCTGGGTGTCCTCTAGATCTCCTCCATTTTCCCACTACCAACTCTGAAAAATCTGCGACCGGAGCTCCAGTTGCACCTTCTGCGTATGTGTGGTCCCATCCACGTATGCTCTACGAATGGGGTTGGAAGAGGCCCCAGATAAGGAAAAGTCAAATTTTTCAGCCTAGTTCAGGTTTGTTTTCAGAATTGACTGTTCGTTGCAAATGCAAGCAGTTCATCTGTACACTAGGAAAAAAATGCCACCCGAAGCAAGAAGATTGTTTTGGATGGCATTTATTCTCAGTGCGTGTGAAACACAAAGAACAAATTCAGACACAATGTTAATGCATGCCAAAAAGAACATTATTTAAAATTAATTGTACACACGTTATATAAAAACACTGTTGTTTTTGCAAAGGAAAATACTTGCTTCAAAAGCTCATATATCCTCAGCAAACTCCAGCTACCTGCTCATTCCCTCCCTTGCTCATCAGTCTGAAGCCATGCCTGTTTAGGATGTAAGAATGGGTGAGACAGGAACTTTTCTTTTTTTATTTTGCAAAAGCTCTAATTAAAAATAAAATAGTGTATGAATTTTGAATGTAAATGTCCATTAAATGCCTATAAACTGATGAGTGAGCTTGGGCTTTACTCTTTGACTTCTGTAGACAAACAATGTTCTATTCATTCTGAATGGTTTTATGTACTTTTCAGACTGAATTGCTTACAATCAAGGTAATTATTTGATTTAGCAACACATAGGTCAAATACGCTCAGTGAAATGATTTTCATTGCAGTTTGAAAAACATCAGTTAACTCTGTGACCCTAGATCCTTAAAGAGATTAAGATTTTAATTTGCACAGCCTGACATTTTTATTTCTTCTGCCTACTGAAAGTCATTGGAGCATGGGTGTATGTATTGCTTTATTGCCTAATGTGCCAAGTAAACGTGAATGAGGGCTTTTTAAATCAGTTCAATTTGTCACTGCGCTGAAAATCTGTTTGACTTTCATACTGGAAACCTTCTTAAAATAATGAAGCTCTTCAGCACTTTAGAATTACTTTGCGTTACACATAGTTATTTGAAATTATTGTAGCACTTCAGTCTCTTTTATAAGTGCTTCTCCTTGCAAGTGAATAGGGTTCAGGAACTGCTGTGTATAGTGATTTAAAATTATTAGTTTTCTGATTTTTAGGAGCGCTTCAATCTTCTTAATTAGAATTCCAATGTATAAAGCGCTCCAGTGACTTCCATTTTCTGTGTGTTTCATGCCCTGTACTCTAGATTACTCCAGATAGGAAACACAAAACTTTATACAAAAATATGATGTCATGTGAAATGGATTCAAATTATTGTTCTATTTATTCCTGTGTATAATAATATCTGGTGCATAAAAAGCCATTTAATTGGATTTTTTTTTTTAAATGTGCTTTTAGTTTCAGTTTATAATTATTTTATGTTATATTGAGCTTCATATTTCATTTACTTAAAGGAATATCCATGTGACATGTGACATGATGAGATGCATACGTGTATGTACAGTACCAAGCACACAAAAGACCATGCTGTGTTCCTTTTCTTCTTTCTCTGAATGAAAGAACTAAACATCAAGAATGCAAGTGACAGTTTAAGTCCAGTTGGGACCTGGTCGGACTATAGCTCAACCCTCACTGATAAGGATTCACAGCCATAAATATTTTCTTGGCAAAAGATGGCTTCTGAGAACAGGGAAAAGAGAAAAAGAGTCAACAGTTCATATATTTTAGCCCTGGCATACTTAAATGAAGGTGTCATTGAGCAGAGACAATTACACAGTAAAAACTTAAAAAGTAGATTTCAATATATAATAAAACTGTGGGATATCAAAAAAGTCATTTTTAGGAGAAGAACAAGATATTTAGTTTACTTTCATCTCGGTATTCCTTTAAGCTTGGTTCACACTAGGGGCTTGATTCACAAAGTGGTGCTAACCGACTTAGCATGTCTAAAGTCTTTAGACGTGCTAACCAGGGTGCTAAGTAGGTTAGCACCGAATTATCTGATTCAGAAATTCGGTGCTAACCTACTTAGCACCCTGGTTAGCACGTCTAAAGACTTTAGACGTGCTAAGTAGGTTAGCACCGCTTTGTGAATCAAGCCCTAGGTCTGCTACTTCGCATTTCTGATGACATGAGCAGAGGACAAAAAATGAATAGGATGAAGACCTCGATAATTTTCTGTGAGCTAGTTCTCCCTGATGTTTTTTGACTTTTTAAGTATAAAATATCACCAGGAGTAATCAGCATAGTTTTATCCCCCAATTCAGTACTTTGCTGTTATAAAGCCTGTGCAGTGGATATATTTTCTCTGAAAATAAAAGCTGAAATATTGTTTTCCTAAATCCTTGTAATTTATGCAGCAAATATGAACAGAGGTGTTTTTTTTAAGAGAGGGGAAAATGTATTTTAGTGACTGCAGTTTTTTGCTGCTGAATTTAGCAAAGATTTAACCGCTTTTGCTTTTCCTCTTTTAGTAATATTTTTCTGAAGATTTTTATAAAAAAAAACAAAAAAAAAACCCTTCAAACTGGGACTAACTTAGTCTCATGCCATTGCTCTGTCAGGCATATTAACATGGTCAAACACTGTCAGCTCACATTTACGATGTATCCCCTTTTTAAGAATGCGACTTAATCGTATAACAGGAAACTCCACTTGTTTGTCATTCTGGCTTTGTTTCTCCTGCATTACATTTATTTGCAAACAATGATCTAATTAAGAGAATCTGGAACCATATTTATAAGCAGTATGCATGCCAAATAAATACAGTGCGTTGTATGCTGCAATAATAAGCTTATTTAAAACAGTAAAGCAATAAATATTGAAAATCATGAAAATAAACTGTCAATCCTCTTTAATTGTCCTAAGTGATGTAACAGAAACTACAACATTAAAATAACAAATGCATAAATTAGAAGCAAGCCTGTTACAAGTCATTATGATCTACAGAGTTTAGCAGTTAAGGATGCATACAGTTAAAAGTGCTGCATATATATTTTGGCTGCCACTTATTGCTGATAGTGGAATATTAATACTGTTGTCGATAGTAGAATATCAGTAATGATATTTATATTCTTCTATCAGCCTATCTATATCCTGTACCCTATCCCAATCCCAACACTAACCTCCACCCATCTATGCATAACACTAACCAACCGTTTACATATGTCCAACTACCTTAACCTAACACAGACACCGCAATAATCAAACTCTACTAACTAGTTTCACCGCTGCTTCCTGGAATTCAGCTACACAGTAGCCAAACACCATCATTGCTATCCCTGCCACTATGGACTTAAGCTACACAGCAGCAAACTCCACTACTGCTGTCTCTGCTCTGCCTACCGCTACTATCTCCACTGTTCCTGACACTACAGAATTCAGCTGCACAGCTACCAGAATAATTTATTTCGCTAAGTACAATGTGAGTTGAACCCGGAATTGATTTTGGCACAAAATGCATAGCCATCATGCCCGTGACCCCCACATCTTTCCCCGAAGGGCAGATGTGAACAGAGGGAGAGGGTATGGGGATTACCCATGAAAAAAGAAAGAAAGGCCTGTGGCCATGGTGTCCATACCGGGTGCCATCTTGGTTCTACAGTCTTTCAGGTACCCAATTACTGGTTGCAGCCAGTAATTTTAGAAATCAACATTAACTCCTATAGTAGTGACCAATTTCTGAGCTGCAAGCTCTGCCTTAGTTAACTGCTTCAATTACTGATACCTCAGTAATATTTTAATTTAGCTGTATTTTAAAAATAAAACTATAAAACAAGTTTTTACTGACACCCTTTTAAAATGTAACCTGTCTAAAATCAAACCTGCCTATTGTATTCCACATCTCTCTTTAAAGACTATCTCCAAATATAAATGTACATATACAGGTGAAAATGTGTCTAGTTTTGCAAAAAGATGCTTCTGCAGCTAAAAAATCTTGTTAACAAAGGGTTTTGTAGAATGGCTGCTTGGCTTGCATTAGCTCGCTTTTCAGACTGTTAATTGCTGTCAGTAGCTAGGGAAAAGGGTTGAAGCCGAATTTTCATCAAAGTGATTGTTGCATCCAGATAAATGTTCACGAGTTTACTCATTTGCTGAGAATGAGTTCTCTCATGCTCATACATTTTTGCAACTATTCTCATTTGTGAAAAAACAACCTCTTCACAAAAATGATGTGGAAATGAAAATTGACAAATTTGATTATCACTGCTATAGAAGTCCTGGCTTGGGGAAGTGACTAGTGAAGAATCCTCACGGTACACTGCAACAGTAACTAATCGAAGAGTCAAAGGCGCAGTGGAGGCACAGAAAGGAGGCATAGTGGATTCTGTAGACAGATGCCATGGGGTTTCTGGGCCCTAATGACCACTTGAATCTTGCCTGTTTATTGGATCTCTAGTCTTTGGTATTTTCTCTTCCTGTTTTGGACTTGGTCTACTTCTTCCTCTTCTTTTGAGATACTTTGGTTGGGCTCCTTCTCACCTGTGGAGGTTACCTTGACTGCCCACTGCCTACCCCCAGCAATTTCTTTCTGGGAGATGTATGGCGACCATAGCCTTAGTTTGGAACCTCCCTTATAATACTTTTTTCCAATGTCCAATATAATACATAGCCTTCCCCTAAAGCCATAATAAAGGCTTTTCATGGTTGGTTTCATCATGAGTGCATACACTTTGTCACTTTGTAATGCACTAGGTTTTGCTCATCTAGCACCTCCCATGTGAGTGGCTACCTTTACCCAACCCCTCTTAATGATACAGAGGGACTTGGGTATTTAATTTTTCTCTCTTTCCCCTCGTCTTTGAGGTACAGACTAACCAGCAAGCTCATGGTGACCCAGAACTCATTGGAGTGTGTAAGGGACTACAATGGTCCTAAAAGCCCCCTTACTAAGATGTTAAGAAAAACAAAAATTTGCTTTCCTAAAACAGAAAGAATTTGCGATAATTCAGGTTGGAGTGAGCTCGAGATGTCTCCCAGAGCACCACTGCTGAATATATGCAAATTAACCATTGTACCCTTAGAAGCTAAACACACCTCCAGAACCGCTGGAATGCAATGATGTGTCAGCTTGTTAAATTGTACAGAGCCATAATAATCCAACATGCATACAGACTGTTTCGGATTGTTTGATCCTCATCAGTGCATGGCACTCGTCTTTGTGTATTGCTACTACATCCTCCCTTTATATGATACAAGTGCTCCTTCACTTTATTTTCTTTCTTCCCTTTCTACCTTTCCTCACTAGTTGCTTCACTGTTTCACCCACACTTTTTTCTTCCCCTTTCCTTCTCCTTTTTTCCCTATTTCCTTAATCACTTCTCCATTTCACTTGTACACTCTTCATTGGTTCATTCACCACACTCCTGCCTTTTCTAACAGCAACCTGGAAACTGGCCACTCTTTTGCTTTCAGCAAATTGTGGTAATTTATTCTCATATAGTCTTACATGCTGCTCTGTTACTATAGGGACAACCCGTACAATTGGAATTCTTCACATATTGGGCCATACCTACCCGCCTTAACTAGAGTGGGATACACCGTTGCTATGCAACCTGGATAGTCCTAGTGGATGTCACTCGGTGATGTCACATGGGCTCCCCATAGACGTACAACCAATCAGGCTGCTAAAGTTGGGACTTTAAGTGGCAGACCGCAAGTGCATCTCTGAGTGAGACACACTTAACAGAAATCTCTGGCAGCATTCATTTGTGCACTTTGACCTCGGAAGAAGCTAGGCATCATCCTGCGAAATGGTCGTAAGGCCTGCACCTCTCTGGCACCCACTATCTTGCTGCACCCAGTACCACCTCAAGATGGTATAAGTACATTGTTTCATGCTTATTGCGCTCAATGGGCCTTATTCAAGCAATGCTTGCTATGCATGCCTTTCATAGCAGCGCTCGCTGCTATGTAGAAGCCTGCCTTCCCTTAGTTATGCATATTGCTTCCTTAGCAACGCGCGTAACTTTCAATGTGGGCGGTCCTTTGAAGTATCGCTACCACAATACTTCATTAACAGTCACTATTATGACAGTTAATTGTCATAGTAGCAGCAGCAAGTGAAGTATCGCTTGATGAATCAGGCCCAATATGTGTTGATTGCATTCTGATGTTATTTATGCATCTGCAATTCAGTGGAAAGTAAAAGCAACAGCGCCAGACTACATTGACTTCTCTTGTCAGCCTTTAATCTTTGGTGCACCAGAAATGGTATGCGGATCAGATGGTCTGACATAAAAGAGCTGTGTGCATGTTGCAGTTGTGTGATTCAGAAACTAAAAAAAAGAAAAAAACAGTATAACATCTAGGGTGCTGGCATTTACTAAAAAGTAATAAAAATGACAGCTTACATGTTCCTCCCAGTCCTGGTTTCCTTTAATGTGGAATTCAGGTTTCACAAATGTTTGAAAAATCCTCTTAAAAGTACGTGTCTTTTGTCATGGACTGTTTGAAGTAAGTCTTTTACTTTGGAGCTACTGTAATGTATGTTTAATGCTAAAAATCATTTCCCTTTTCCATGCTACAATTTACATATTCATTAACTCGGGTTGGGAACATATATGTCATAGTTGCTTATTAAAATCCCAGTAAATATATATCAGTCTCTACATAAATTATCCCTTTTTTCTGCTAAGACCAATGTATACATCTTTTTCCTTACGAAACTATGCATAATGCCGTGAAAACATCACACGGTACTGATACTCCTCTAATGGAGATTTCTGTATTCATGGAAACTGGCCTGTGTTGTCCTAATTCAGATAACTCACACTAGTATCTAAATGTTCTAATAAATAAGATGTAAATGTATTATTTACATAATATATTTGCATGTATATTAATGATCAACATAAATGCTGAAAGAAATTCACCAGTGTGAAACAGCATAAATCAAGACTATCATACCTGATTCATTTATCACTGAAAAACACTGCCAAAATTAACTAGTGTTGCAACTGCATCACATCCCCACAATCTTAGATCAAAAGGATCCTAATACCTTGGTCACCCCCAGAGTCCACCTCAAATCCTTTGCAGACAGAGCCTTTGGAACCCCCTGCCACACCCAGTGAGGACAGCTCCATCTCTGGAAGCATTTAAACTGAACCAGAGACGACGCACCCTAATGTAAAATACTTATACTACACTTTACCATATATATCAGTGGGAACATTAGAGAAAACACCTACCCTGCTCTCTGTTTCACCCTTCACTACCCAGCCTGCTTCTAATCAGCCCTGATGAAATCCCAGACTGAGCATTCAGTCTGGCTTTGCTCAAGAATCATTACCATATAGGCACAACGTACACTCCAGCAGTTACGGATGTGTGCCTGACTTTCTGGCACACAAAGGGATGATTTGCATCTTCCAGTAGTGCTGCATCATGGAAGAACTTTTTTGCTCACATAAAGCTGAGTAATTGAAAATACTTTTAGTTTTAAGAAGGCAAATTCATGACTGGCAAAGCTTTTTAAGTTTTTTTAGTAAGAGGGCATTTTGAACCTTTGAGCCACTTATGATTAGGGATGAGCTCTCGAAATGTGAACAGTTTTGAGTTTTGATTTTTGCATTGAATTTGGCTGATCTGAGTATAGTGTCGAAAATTGGAAATCAGTCTGTTGTTGTTGAATTTCTCAAAAACAACATGGTCTTTATTGAAAAATTTCCCCCCATGCTCCTACATCCCCCTAACCTACATGGCAAATTTGGTAACAATTGGATGTACAGGGGCTCTGCTATTAACCATGGAAATCGGTGCCATTGCCTTCAGGACACAAAAATTGGAATATGAAATTAGGTATTTTTTCTTATGCAGTGCTAGACAATAAATAAGATTACAGGCAATGATAACAGGGGTGACAGACAACACAATACTGGTAATAAGCATTAAGACACACAATGCCAGATCATATACTGGAGTAGTAGTAGTACCAATAACACTGAAATGATAACTATCAATTTATATATCTGGAAAAATAATTGTCCATCTGGCTATGTAGAGCCATCTTTAACTTGTGATTCTACGTGACAAAGAGCGTCAGTATAGTGTAAGGCATGAAAAGCTAGGAAGTTAATGGAGAATATAAATAGGCCCTTGATGGAAACAGAAAATCATTTTTATTGGGCTTTCAAACACAGCAGAATAGAGCACTCCATGAAGACAAGCAGTGATAGGATGGTCAGGCTGCTTGTAACCTTATCCTGCTTTAGCTCACACACTACTGACCGTCCTCTGTGTGACTCATAGCCGTTCATAGAGCCATAGACATGCTGTGTATTTCTACCACCTAATTTTTTTCTGTCACTGAATCTGTTAGAATTTATCATTGCCAGTGGCAGAGCTAGCAGTTGCAGTCCTAATGATTGACAGGCATGAAAAGCTCTCTAAAATGGTTTCTAATTTAAAAAAAAAAAAAAAGAGAAAAAAAAGATGACTCTGGCCACAGCCTTAAAGAGAACCCGAGGTGGGTTTGAAGAATATTATCTGCATACAGAGGCTGGATTTGCCTATACAGCCCAGTCTCTGTTGATATCCCAAACCCCCCTAAGCTCCCCCTGCACTCTGCAATCCCTCATAAATCACAGCCACATTGCTGACAAACAGCTTGTCAGAGCTGGCTGTGTTTATCTCTATAGTGTCAGTCTGCTGCTCTCCCCGCCTCCTGCAGAACTCCAGTCCCCGCCTGCATCCCTTCCCTCCCTGCTGATTGGAGGGAAGGGACGGGGGCAGGGACCGGAGCTATGCAGGAGGCGGGGGAGCAGCTGTGACTGACACTACAGATGTAAACACAGCCTCACAGCATGGCTGTGATTTATGAGGGATTGCAGAGTGCAGGGGGACCTTAGTGGGGTTTGGGATAGCAACAGAGGCTGGGCTGTATAGGCAGATCCAGCCTCTGTATGCAGATAACATTCTTCAAACCTACCTCGGGTTCTCTTTAAGCATTTGCCATTAAGGCTGAATCCACACTATAAGCGCTTTTCTGAGCTCTTGCTGAACGCTTGTGATTGCTGAGCACTTTCTAGCGCTTTTTAAAAATCACTCTCATTCACTTTCATTAAAATCGCTGTAAAAATTGCCATGATTGCCCAATTGCATATGTGGCTATTTTTACTGCAATTTTTACCGCAATTGTACTGAAAGTGATTGGTAGTTATTTCTAAAAAGCACTCAGCAATCACAAGCGCTCAGCAAGCGTTCAGATAAGCGCTTATAGTGTGGATCCAGCCTAAGGCCTTGTTCACATTCAATTCCAATCGTGTTAGCATTTATGTTGGGCGTGTTTTGAAGCTATTTTTTTGCGATTCCCAGCGCTTGGTTGGGTGGTGCATTTTTGTTAAAAGTGCTTTTCTAAGCGCTTTTCCAGAGCGGTTTTATAATTCACTCCCTGACACAAGTCAGGAAGTAAACTCTTTGACCCGGAACAGAATCATTACAATGTATTTATTCAAAATGCAAACACAATCGTTGCACAAAGCAATTTTGTGAGCGTTTTGCGTTTTTACTATATCATATATTGAGGAGGAATTGCCTCAAAAAAGGTACAGGCACCGCTTTGCTGAGGGGATCTGAAACAAACCGCTCAGATGTGAACTCTTTCGTAGGGAGTCATTGCACAAGCGTTTTTAGAGCGATTTTGAAAATCGCCTGCACTTGAAAAAAGGGCAAAACGCCCTTAGTGTGAACGAGCCCTAAGTGAGCATTTTAATTTTCTTGCATAATGCAACATTTTAGGAATATCCACTTTACATATATTAGTATAAGGGTGCACAAATCCCTCTACTATATTACTTACTGTATGCAAAAGGTGATCTAAGATAACAATAAAGCTAATGCAATACAATTTGTGCATTTAGAATGTTATTGTTGCCTTCCATGAATATGAAAGTTAGCATGTCAAATGCAATTAAAGTCAACATCATAATCCTTTTCCAGCCCAATGACTTCCTCATGCAAGCTCCTGTTCTGTATTTGTCACCATTCTAACAAACCTTACTGATGTTTAAATGTAAAGGCTCTATTCCTTTAACAATACATTTATTTTTATGGCAATCTCATTTACAACGTATTACTTTTTATATTAGGTTTCAGGACTGCACAGTCTTTAGTTACTTGGTAATGCATGACTAAGCTGCAAAAAAAAAGTGTGCTTTATAAAGCAAGTTTTAAAGTGGTATAAAACTCAAAATGGCACTGTATGCTATAAAACATTACACTAAGCATAAAACTACCCCCCCCCCACCCCCGCAAAAAAAAAAAAACAAAAAAAAGAAAAAGCAAGAACAGGATTTAAGTCATTGCATATCTTTGTTCGGGTTCACTAATAGGACACAAACGCAATGCATGCATAAAAGCCCATGGTAAGTGCCTCCACTTAGGTTGGGAGCACATCCTGAGTGAATTTACTGGTGTAGTTTACATTAGCCACTGCGTTTTCATTGCCACATTGCTCACCCATCCGGCGGTACTTCTGATGCTTCTCCTGTCGTCCGCACCACCCTCGCTCGTCCAGAGACCAGGAAGCTCTATGCTGGTTTGTAAAAAAAAAAAAAAACTAATGTGAATACTACCTAGCAACATGGAGGATTCTCTTTGGCTCACATGAACCAATGAGAATTTTCCCTGTTGTAGGAGGATTCCTATTGGTACTTTTGCAAACCAACAGAAAAGCCCTTTGCTTCCTGGTCTCCATGATGAGTGGGGTTGACAACACCAATTTACCATGGGACAGGTGAGCTATTTCCATACGCAGGGAAGCCTAGTGGGAATGGAAACCGCCCGTTGCTATAGGTTTGCATTGCATCTGATTTTGCAACTTTTGCGGCATGCTTGCTGTCTGGCTGTGGAAAACTATGGTGATTGCGGCGTGCATTTGCATTCTGTTTGACAGTGTAAACACATACTATTTTTGTGTTTAAATGTGTACCAGTAAACACAACGGTTTTCTTTTTAGTGTGAATGGGGCCTGAAGTTAATTGATAAGATCGCCGCTTTTTTGGACAAATGATCAGATTGTCTTGTTATTAAAGGGGTTCTTTTGCGAATGAGGGAAAAAAAATGGTGGTCTATCCATAGACTATTAAACATCCCTCTAAAATAGTGTGAAAAGTTTTTCAAATAAATGAATGATTTTCTCAAAGCAACATATAATTCTCAGTGTTTGTAAACACTGAATGATGACGGACTGGGAGGCTAATCCATTTGTTAGGGGTGGTTTTTTTTTACTTACATTTCACAAACATAACTGCTGCCTATCTAGTTTTCAGTGGTGTAATCCACTTCTGTCATAAATCACCGTTACAGCGGTTATAATAATGGCTGAAACTGGGTAGCGGGTAGTTTGATGCAAGTGAGGTTCAGCAGCTGAAGGAGAGTGGCAGCGGCTACTAACAAACGAGTCACCTAACAAATGAGTCACCGGCTGGGACTCCTACTGCCTGATCTTATAAAGACTTTCTGATTCCCTGGCTCTGAGTCCTGTGTCTACTCCACCCCTCTGAGAAACTATGCGAGTTGCATGCTATACAATTAAAGAGCCAAATCGGCAGAAGCAGAAGTGATTCAAAGAGGACAAGGGGAAACGGTTCTTAACCGGGAAAGTGGTGAGATTGAATGATTTTTAAGAGACTGAATCATTTTAAGAGATTGAGTCACTCAAGCTGATTTCAGGAGTAGTGAAATCGAATCACAGTGCTAACAGTTCAATGAATCATTTCATGCTATGGGAGATTGAATCATTTATACTTTTTGCAGAGATTTGACCTATTACAAGGATCATGAAAACACTGTGCCATTTACAATGCTATTATAATGCTATTGCACCTTCTGTATAAAAGCCCCTTGTAATAGGTCAAATCTCTGCAATAAGTATAAATGATTCAATCTCCCATAGCATGAAATGATTAATTGAACCATTTCCTTGTTAGGACTGTGAATCGATTTCACTACTCCTGCAATCAGCTTGAGTGACTCAGTCTCTTAAAATGATTCAGTCTCTTAAAAATGATTCAATCTCACCACTTTCTCGGTTAAGAACCGTTTCCCCTTGGCCTCTTTGAATCACTTCTGCTTCTGCCGATTTGGCTCTTTAGTTGTATAGCATGCAACTCGCATAGTTTTTCGGAGGGGTGGAGGAGACACAGGACTCGGAGCCAGGGAATCAGAGAGTCTTTTTTAGATCGGGCAGCATGAGCCCCGGCCGGTGACTCGTTTGGTAGTAGCCGCTGCCGCTCTCTTTCAGCTGCTAAATCTCACTTGCATAAAACTACCCACTACCCAGGTTCAGCCATTATTATAACCGCTGTAACGGTGATTTATTACAGAAGTGGATTACACCACTGAAAACGAGATAGGCAGCAGTTATGTTTGTGAAATGTAAGTAAAAAAAACACCCCTAACAAATGGATTAGCCTCCCAGTCCGTCAATAGCCAGTGTTTACAAACACTGAGAATTATATGTTGCTTTGAGGAAACCATTCATTTATTTGAAAAACTTTTCACACTATTTTAGAGAGATGTTTAATAGTCTATGCATAGACCACCAGTTTTTTTTTTCCTCATTCGCGAAATAACCCCTTTAAGTAGTTACTAAGCAAATAAAGAGGTAAAAGTGCTCTGCTTAACCCCTGGCTATAGGGGAAGCTTTTCATATTTATATACTGTCTCTGCACAAAGAGCTGAACACAATCTGACAGTTTTAGAAAGTAAGGCAATCTTGTCAGTTAGCATCTGAGTGAAGGAGTTTGAACTTTTAACCCTTGCAGCAACTTGAAAAAATATACTGTGTTTAATGTTCTAGACCAAAGATGAAATTTGAGTTTTATATCGCTTTAAGTTGAATAAAGAAAGCAGCTTAGCCTACACATTGCAAATATGGTAGCAGTAATAGTATGAAGGATTGAGGCCCTACCCTTCCAAATGACTGTTATTTAGATATTGTTCATGATGCTGTAATGCCTTCTTTAGTCACAATTTCCTGCTCTTAGAGCACTCATGCACTAGCTTAAAAGGTTTTTATTGATTTTAAGGTAAACGTATTAAAGTAAAACCTGTGAACTGGGGACAGGGTGAGCCGAAAGACAGCTCACCCTGCTCCAGCTCAAATCTCTGATGGTGCTAAATACTATTCCCCATCGGAGTTGTAGCAACTCGGAGGTAGATGTAATTCAGGTTGAGGCAATTGCTGCATCCCCAAATTACTCTTGCACGAGGTGTGCAGCACAGCACTAGTGCTATGACAGCTCCCAGCCTAAGTGCAGAGTGCCGGCTGCTGAAATGACCTGCTTCGATGCCCAAACCCTAGATGATGCAAACTTTATGTCAGAAAATATGTTATCCTGTAAAAGGTTTTTGCTAAGAAAACATTCTTTTTTTTACAGTCTGTTCTAATAGATGTCTAACCACCTGGGTAGCAGTTTAGTTTGGAAGGTTTAAATCCATTGTAATGAACTGCTATTATACTTGTATACAACAGTCTTTTATTTTATTTCCACTCAGGAAAGCCATTTTTTTTTTAGATTTTTCTTTAATCCCCATTAGGTTATTGAATTTGAAGTCTGCAAAGTAAAATGAAATAACTTTGCATAGAAAACATTTTTATACAAGGTCAAGTATACCCTTATGTGATGCAATGGAACATTAAGAATATCATCAAAATATTAATGATAGAGATTTGACCCTGCTTAGCATTAGAACACTGAAATTATGGCTTAATTAGCTTTGCTGGATCTAGAAAACATTTAATTTACAACAAAGGCAGCTAGGACAGAGGCACTCATACAAAAAAGGCAGCTCAAGTTATACTGGTTCCTGACATACAGCATCGCTGTGCATGAAAGCGTACCGTACTAGAACATTTGTAGGGGTTTCATCACTTATACGTAATTGAAAAAGAAATATTTGAAGAGCTAAACTATCTTTCTCAGTATTTGGTGAGTTGCATAATAGAATACAGTGAATATAATGCCTCTTGTCCCTTTTTTTGTTAACATTTCTGTGCTGTTATTTGAAGAATGTGGAGGAGATTTATCATCTCTACTGCAAGTCAATGAAGGGCAAATCAGGAGCAGCAAGACAGATTATGAAAGAGATATACTATAGCAGTGCAGCCTAACTCATGAATCTCCTTATCCCCTTCCTCTCCCTCCCCCACTTCCCTACACACACACACACATATGCACAATAGTGAGTGACTAGCAGGTCTGGATTTACCTCACAAAAGCCTATAGGCACAGATGTTCTGGCACCTTAGACTTCGCCTTCCAGGACCCTACACACCCCTTTTACACTGCATTGCTGTCACTTCTCCCTTACTTCCCTTGTCTGTCATAGGTTCCCCTTAGTATTAGGTAGCCACGCCAGAACTACCCTCAATATTAAGTAGCTAGATGTGCCCCCAAGTATAAGTTAGCTAGAGAAATCTCAGTATTAAGTAGCTAGATATTCCCTTGACTAAAGGGAGATCTTGTAAGTGAAATACTGAGTGAATAACCTCTCATTTACACTCTCATCAGAACTCTGCATAGGCAAGGAGTTGGCGAGGTGCTCAGGGAGGGTAGTTATCTACCTTTCCATCATCAGGCGCCTGTAGGCACGTGCCTACAGTGCCTTATGGTAAATCTGGCCCTGGTGACTAGCAACACACACACACAAACACACACACGTGAGTGACTAGTAACACACACAAACACACGTGAGTGACTAGTAACACACACACACAAACACACGTGAGTGACTAGTAACACACACAAACACACGTGAGTGACTAGTAACACACACACACAAACACATGTGAGCGACTAATAACACGCACACACAAACACACACACAAACACATGTGAGTAACTAGTATTACACACACACAAACACACGTGAGTGACTAGTAACACACACACACAAATACACGTGAGCGACTAGAAACACGCACACACAAACACACACACAAACACACATGAGTGACTAGTAACACACACAAACACACGTGAGTGACTAGTAACACACACACACACACAAACACACGTGAGTGACTAGTAACACACACACACACACAAACACACGTGAGTGACTAGTAACACACACAAACACACGTGAGTGACTAGTAACACACACACACAAACACACGTGAGTGACTAGTAACACACACAAACACACGTGAGTGACTAGTAACACACACACACAAACACACGTGAGCGACTAGTAACACGCACACACAAACACACACACAAACAAACACATGTGAGTAACTAGTAACACACACACACAAACACACACACAAACACACGTGAGTGACTAGTAACACACACACACAAATACACGTGAGTGACTAGAAACACGCACACACAAACACACACACAAACACACGTGAGTGACTAGTAACACACACAAACACACATGAGTGACTAGTAATACACACACACACAAACACACGTGAGCGACTAGTAACACGCACACACAAACACACACACAAACACATGTGAGTGACTAGTAACACACACACACAAACACATGTGAGTGACTAGTAACACACATACACAAACACAACACACACACACACACACACATGATAGTGAGTGCCTAGTATCAGTGAATGCTCCCAGTCAAGCATCCTGAGTATTTATTAACCCAAACTAGTTATATCAAACAGCCACATTTTTCCATAATAGCAGTCACAATAAGCAGCCTGGACTGTTGCCACCAGTGTGAATGCTGAGGAAGTCAAATGCCAGGGCAGACTTAATTAGAAACACTGCAGACCACAAAAAAGAAAACTGACAGCAGTCAAGCCCTTATTATTACTTATAATTAGAGATGGCCCGAACATTTCGCCGGCGGACAGTTCCCGGTGAATTTCCGCTGTTTGCGTTCTCAGCAAACTGCGAACATATGTTAAACCCTCCCCCTATACATCATCATGCAGACAAACTTTGATCCCTTACCTCACAGTCAGCAGACACATGGCAGCCAATCAGCTTGCACTTCCTCCTGGGCCCCCCACTCCCTATTAAAAAGCAGTTGCGGTGGCCATATTGGGTTAATTCTGTGCTGGCTGCTGACTGTTAGTGAGAGCAGGGTCAGACTTGCTGCAGATAACTAGGGAAAGCATTAGCTAGACCCGTGTTCTTGTTCCTCACTTGCTGTGAAAGCACCCCAAACAGGCCTTTTGAGGGCTAGCACATCGGTCTCCTGTGGGTTTGTGTGTGTGTGTGTGTGTGTGTGTGTGTGTGTGTGTGTGTGTGTGTGTGTGTGTGTGTGTGTGTGTGTGTGTGTGTGTGAGAGAGACACTCCACACCCACTGACACCCAGAGCCAAGTGCACATTACTGCTGTAGCTCCATTAAGTTGCACACACAGTACCACTCCAGTGCATTATTATTTCACTGTATTCTTATAGTACTATTGCATTTCTCTGTGTGACACTCCACAGCCCACGCCCAGAGCTGTGTGCACACTACTGCTATTGTTGTTGCCTCATTAAGTTGCATGTGCAGAGCAACTCCAGTGCATTATTATATTACTGTATTCTGATAGTACTATTACATTTCTGTGTGTGTGAGACACTCCTTAGCCCACTGACACCCAGAGCTGTGTGCACACTACTGCTGTTGCTACATTAACCTGCAGACGCAGTACCACTCCTGTGCATTATTATTTCACTGTATTCTGATAGTACTATTACATTTCTATGTGTGTGATAACCCACAGCCCACTGACACCCAGAGCTGTGTGCACAATACTGCTATTGTTGTTGCCTCATTAAGTTGCACGCGCAGAACAACTCCAGTGCATTATTATATCACTGTATTCTGATAGTACTATTACACTTCTCTGTGTGTGATACTCCACAGCCCACTGACACCCAGAGCTGTGCATAGTGTGATTTCTGCCCTTTAGGGATTAAATCCCAACTTTGCGTCAACTCTGTAATTTTTGGTGGAACTTTTGGCATGGATCCCCCTCTGCATGCTACAGTCCAGGTGTTTGACCCCTTGAAACTACTTTTCCATCTCTTTTTTAGCCAGAAATGGTCTTTGTAGGTTTTAAAATGTGCCTGCCCATTGAAGTCTATGGTGGGGTCGCATGTTCGTGAACTTTTGTTGAAGTTCGCGTTTGCTGGTCAAGAATGGAAAATTCTATGTTTGCGACATCTCTGCCTATTCTATATATGCATGTGTTTAACTTATTAATACACAACTTAATTGTCCTCGTGTTACTCTGCCTGTAGATCTCAGCTTTGCCAAATGTTCACTTTCATGTTATGGAGTAGAGAACTGGAGGCATTCATAGACATGCATTTTGATAGAAAAAGTCGCAATTATTATTTTTTCTAACATCTGTAAATTATTAGGTGCTTGTAACAAACCAAATACATGATTTTTGCTTAAAACGCCATAATCTAGTTTTTGAGCTAGATTAAACACTTGTCCTGTAATACGGATACTCTTACACACCAAAGTATGTCTACCAAGAGAGTGGAATTTGTTTGGGAGCCATGGAGTCTGTATGCATCATTATAACATTTATTGTGCAAAACATTCTAAAACAATGCCCTTTTTTTCCAAACTAAAGAATGTTCCACTAATTCTGTTTTTTGAATTCATGTTTTTATTATTTTAATGAATTTACATAATTAAGCACCTCAAATGCTATGTTCTAGACTGTAATGAACACACATAAAATGTGTATTTGGCTAAATGAAAAAATAAAAGAATGCTATAAAAATAATTGCATTATTTAGTCAATATATGACTAGTTGTTCACTGTGTCTGTATGTTTTTAAGCTAACAAATAACCGGGCAAATATTAAAAATGCAAACATACTTTGCAACACTTTGGCCAATATTTTGTTAATGTATGTATTTCCATGTATGCAGTGTGGATGAGAGTGCTTGTGAGTAATTACTGTTCAACTACATGTCCTGCTGAAGGTATCATGTTATTGCTTAAGCATAGGCATTAATTAGCAGGCAATTCTAGATGAAATCAATATGAGTCACCATAATTAATGTCTGCAATACCAATTTCCCTGATTGCATTGGTGGCATTTCCTCAGCTATATGTAAACAAAAGCAATCCTGTTGTTAAACAGCTTACATATTTTATGCAATTTACAAGAATTCCAATATTACATTAGCATATGACAACAACAGGCATCTGTCATAGTTAAGCATGGTATATTCATTTGTATCTTATGACTTACGTTACATTGAATATAAAATAACTTGATGAATGATAACATTATCTAATGGATTCCTGATCTTTATTTTTTTTTCTTTGTAATTGTTTCCTAAAAAAATTACTAAAAACTTTTCCATTAAAACTCAGTCATGCATGACATCTCATTAAATACATCCTTGCATATATTAGATGAGCATTAGCAATAATGAATTGTAATCAAGTGGATCACAGTGACCGTGATGATTGGGCAAAGTATTTGCTGCAAATCTCAATGATTTAATCAGCATTACTAATTCATAATAACAATGATCCACTGCATAAGGAAACACCAGAATGCACCTGAGAGTAAGAGAGCGAGAGAGAGAGATAGGTAGGATAGTTAGTTGGCTCATCCTCAAAAAATGAGCTTTAGACTATGATAGGGACTATGACTATATAGTAATAGTTAGACTGTGACTTCTTTTAAAGGGCAGTTGGTGGCATGACTTAAGACTCAGTATAGAAAGAAAAAAAAAAGAAGGAAAGAAAGAGTGAAAGAAAGAAAGAAAGAGAGAAAGAAAGAAAGAAAGAAAGAAAGAAAGAAAGAAAGAAAGGAAAGAAAGAAAGAAAGAAAGGAAAGAAAGAAAGAAAGAAAGAAAGAAAGAAAGAAAGAAAGAAAGAAAGAAAGAAAGAAAGAAAGAAAGAAAGAAAGAAACATGCACAATTCCAGTGACCAAAAGGGATTAGAACTCAATCTCTTCAGGTGATAGTTTGTGTGCCCAGCACTGTACATAAGCCTTGGAGGAAAGAGGGGACAATGCTTGGTGATTGACAGAGTGACTTCAGGCATGAAGGGTATAGAGGCAAACAACGGACCTGGCCACTGATAGTTGATTTAAGTTTTGGCATCATTAAGTGACCTCAGCAGACCTCAGAGACACTTTTTCTCATGCTAGATTTTCGGTCTGTGACAGTCCTGACTGGCTGCTTTGTCCAAGAACTGTCTTGTGTGTGTATGAGGCTTTATTATCTTCTGTCTTCGAATGTACTCCCAGACTGATTACATTATGTAGATTCCAGGGTTCTGTTGGTGCTGCACCATCTGTTACACAATGTCTTGCCAATCATTTCACTGAAAGCAGTTCTTTATGTTTTGGGCTATCTATTTGAGGTTTTTATTCAGCAGAATAAAGCTTAGACCAACCTGATGTCTCACTGATGCTACTGCATGATGGATAGAAATCTAATTATGCTTATCAGCAGTGAGGTTGCCATTGATTGTTTTCACCCATCTATTTGCACACATCTAATAACACTTTTAGTAATCAGAGAGCTCAAACGTTACATTTTTCAAGTAGACTAGAAGCTGCTGTAACAGAACCAGATCTCTGTCTCCATAGGTGTATCTGTTCTTGGTGTCTGGATTCCATAATCCCAACTGTTCAGTAAGGGGGCCAATACAGCCTGGATCCATCTGAGCAGACTGTAGGAAGTAGCACAGGCAGACAGTTGTGGAGGAATTTTCTGCACAACTAGGAATTTACAAGTGATTTATTTGATGTTAGCTGGTCAAGGAACATCTGCAGATATACAGTATATATTAAAGTAACTTTTCCTTGTTGTGAATATATAGTTGTAGAAAAACATGTGTGCTTGAACTGCGAACTGCAGAGTTAAATTTAGTGTACACGTTCTTCCTTGTTACATGAACTGATACAGGGTTATTTTGGATCCTATACCAGGCTACTACTTTGAATTCTACACAAATCCATGGTTCCATAAAATAAGACATTTAATGTAGATTTGACAACCCTGTCATACTGGTATAAAACATATTGGGCACATAGTACCCAGAGGCGTAGCTCTTTTTTTCAGCCCTCGGGGACAAAGACAGTTTTTTTCACCCCCCTCTGGACAAATTGGGCATGGCCATGCATCTGAATGTGGGTGTGGTCATGGGTGGAGCCAAACATACAAATGCTGTTTAGATAGCCCGATGTGCCTCCCTTGTCTATGTTTAGAAAGCCAAATGTACCACCCATTGTTAGCAAGATGTGCCCCCCTTGTTCTGCTGTTAACACTTCTGCACTCCTCTGCAGAGGGATGGAGAGAAGCAGGGGAACTTCGGGCAGCCAGCGAGCTGCCTGTCACTCACTTGGGGGTGCGGTGGCCATGCTCTGTGCCCCCTTACAGTGCTGTGCCCGGGGACATGTGCTCCACTTGCCCACCCATAGCAACGCCTCTGATAGGACTTTGAAATACCAAGAATATTATAGAAAAACAATAATCCCGGTATGTAAAGCGCTTGATCTGCATGTTCATTCAGGGTCATTGACTTAAAGGACAACTGTAGCATGAGGGCTATGGAGGATGCCATATTTATTTGCTTTTAAACAATATCAGTTTCCTGGCTTCCCTGCTGATTCTCTGCCTCTAATACTTTCAGCCATAGACCCTGAACAAGTATGCAGCAGATCAGGTGTTTGAAATTATTGTCAGATCTGACAAGACTAGCTGCATGTTTGTTTCTGGTGTTATTCAGACACTACTGCAGCTAAATAGATCAGCAGGATGCCAGGCAGCTGGTATTGTTTAAAAGGAAATAAATATGGTATCCTCTATATTCTTCTCACTTTATTCGTCTTTTAAAATATTAGAAGCAGAGCATCAGCACAGAGGTCAGGCAAGTGGCACTATTTATTAACCCTCCTGGCGGTCTATTAAAATCCGCCAGGGGGCAGTGCAGCAGTCTTTTAAAAAAAAATAAATTTAAATCATGTAGCGAGCCCAGGGCTCGCTACATGGTAGCCGCTATGCAGCGGCATCCCCCTGCCCGCTTCGATCGCCTCTGGCAATCTCCGATCAGGAAATCCCATTCAAAGAACGGGATTTCCTGGTGGGCTTCCCCCGTCGCTATGGCGACGGGTTGGGATGACGTCATCAACGTCGTGATGTCATTGGGAGTCCCGATCCACCCCTCAGCGCTGCCTGCCACTGATTGGCCAGGCAGCGCACGGGGTCTGGGGGGGCAGCGCGGCACGGCGGATAGCAGCGATCGAGCGCGGGGTGGCGGCAATCGGTGTGCTCATGCAGCTAGCAAAGTGCTAGCTGCTTGCAGTAAAAAAAAATTATGCAAATCGGCCCAGCAGGGCCTGAGAAAACCTCCTGCGCGGCTTACCCCAAACTACGTTACCGCCAGGGGTTACCGCCAGGAAGGTTAAAGAATGAAGATGGCAGCCTGTGCATACCTCTCACTTCCAGTTCCCTAATCCCTTTACTTCCAGCACTATGTGTAGCCTCCTAATCCTTACCATAAGCTATTTATCCCTTACAGTAACCCAGACCTCACACTAATGGTGGCCAATAACAGTACAATTCTCCGGCTGATCAATCATCCTACTCAATCATAATAACTATCAGAAACAATTGTTTGGACCCACTAACGGAAGGAAAGCTGGTATTCAATTCAATCAGATTGATGGAATTGATCCCAAAAAACTGATCAGTGTCATCAATCTGATCGAATTGGATAGCTTCTTTACTTCCATTTATGTGAACCATAATTTCCAGATGATATTACGATCAAATCGAATGATTGTTCATCCAGAGAATTGTATCTTTAATGGCCACCTGAACCCTGATTAAACCATGGAAGTCTGCACATATCCTTTCGGCAATCAAACTTCAAATTGTTTATTACTGCCCATGTCAAATGCAACTGGGGCATGATGAGTCTTTGAACCTAGACATAGTTGTACAGTGTGATGACTTAAACCACAGTGGCAGCAGGGATGCTGTGTTAAATTCTATGGCATTTTGCATAATAATTGCGCATGATTCATGTTGTATTACCCCCCTGTGGGAAAATGCAAAACCCTACAGGAAATACATTGGAATTGCTTAAACCATATTTGGGAGGCATGCTATCTGACATATTTACTGCATGTGTGCCACACACTAGGAACAGATTTCCAAATGAAATCTATTGAAAAGCAATCGAAATGCAGTGTTGTGCTATTCGATCCAATGCAACCCCATGGGCCATCGATCAGCTGCCAGCTGCAAATCGACCTAGATTTTCCATCGATCAGAAATCGAAATGTTTCATCGATTTCTAGCCAATTCGATCAGAGCAGTCAAATTGGCCGGATATCGATTGCAGAAATCAGTGTATGGGTACCTTTACTCTATACACCATCTAGGCTGAACCTTGATACTCATAGTACAGAAACTTACTAAAACTGCTTTACAACAACCACTCTTCTCTTTTAGCCTCTTTCAAGTGAACCCAAGGTGAGAGGGATATGGAGGCTGCTATACGTATGTCCTTTTAAGCAATACCAGTTGCCTGCCTGTCCTGCTGATCCTCTGCCTCTAATACTTTCAGCCATACACCCTAAACAAACATGCAGCAGATCAGGGGTTTGTGACATTATTGTCAGATCTGACAAGAGTAGCTGCTTGCTTGCTTCCGGTGTTTGATTCAGACACTACTGCAGCCAAGTAGATCAGCAAGGCTGACAGGCAACTAGTATTGTTTAAAAGGAAATTAATATGGCATCCTCCATATAACTCTCACCTTGGGTTTACTTTCAGCTAGTTCTCTAACTGCACTTCTCTCCACACATGCATCCGGCGCCTACAGATGACATCAGTCAGCAAAAAATAAAAAAAGTGGTTACAGCCTTCACTTTGTAACAGTCTACAACTGCTGGAATAAAGAAAAAAAAATTGTTACTCTGCCAGGAGTAAACATGATTCCCTCCATGCAGAGTTTGGCATTTTTACTGCACATCGCTGAGAGGATGAGAAGCTTTATTTTTAACCTTCTCCTATCTCTTTTAACCTTACTTATAAATCACTCTCAAGGAGTCCATTTTGAATTCTCTTCACAGTTCCTCTTAAAGAACTGACAGTTCACTTACTGCCTAATATATCACACCCCTTGACAGATGGAATTGAAATGAGATTAACAATTTTATTCACTTTTAATATCAATAAATTGAATACCAAACTAATCTGCATCAAATATTGAACAAGGTTTGTAAATCCTAATCCTTCCAGGCGTAACTGATGGGTAGAGATGGCCCGAACAGTTTGCCAGCGAGCAGTATTCTGCGAACATCGGCTGTTCGCATTTGCGGCGAACAGCAAACATTTGGTGTGTTCGATTCGCCCCCTATACATCATCATTGAGCTAAATTTTGACCACTTACCTCACAGTCAGCAGACACATGGCAGCCAATCAGCTAGCATCCCTTCCTGGACCCCCCACCCCCTATCAAAAAGCAGTTGTGGTGGCCATATTGGATCAATTCTCTGCTGGCTGCTGACTGTTAGTGAGAGCAAGGTCAGACTTGCTGCAGATAGGTAAGGAAAGTATTAGCTAGGTCTGTGTTCTTGTTCCTTACTTGCTGTGAAAGCACTCCAAACAGCCCTTTTGAGGACTAGCACATCGGTCTCCTGTGTTTTTTTGTGTGTGACATTCCACAGCCCACTGACATCCAGAGCTGTGTGCTGTTGCCTCATTAAGTTGCAGGCACAGAAAGACTCCAATGCATTATTATTTCACTGTATTCTGATAGTACTATTGTAACTCTCTGTGTGAGACACTCCCCAACCCACTGATACCCAGAGCTGTGCATAATGTGATTTCTGCCCATTAAGGTTTAAAACTCGACTGCATCAACTCCGTAATTTTTGGTGAGACTTTTGACATGGATCCCCCCCGGCATGCCCCTATCCAGGTGTTAGACCCCTTGAAAAAACCTTTTCATCAGTTTTGTGGCCAGAAAAAGTTTTTGTAGGTTTTACAATTCGCCTGCCCATTGAAGTCTATGGCGGTTCGTCCGATTTGCCTGTTTGCGAACATTTTGCGTAAGTTCACGTTTGCCATTCGCGAATGGAAATTCTATGTTCGCGTTATCTCAACTGGTGGGTAAACTTTTTGACGCAAACCTGGGAGCTAGTGCTTGCATTTTTTCAAACCTGCAAATGCTGATGCAAAGCAGGTTTAACAACCAAACCGCAAGTGTGCCAATCCCTTGTGCATGGCAGCCTGACCATCTTGTTCCTCGACTGGCATGTCAACTCTCTACCCTTCCCTTATCCAGCTTCCCATCTCACTGACCATCATGCACAGAGCCAAGCAGATGTCAGACCAGTGCATAGGGGAATATAGAGAGCTGGACAGATGGGCAGGCTGCATGGCCAGTATTGAAGAAAGCAACTCTCTAATTGGGTGTAGCTAAGCTGGAAAGTGAGCAGGCATTCTGGGTAGTGAAAAAGAGAGAGGAGCAGTGGCAGCTGTTGCGAATGGAAATCATGTAGTATGGTTCAGAAATCCTGTGATTGAGCATTTAGAGGCATGGAAGTTTGCAAATTGACAAATCCTGATGTGAACACAGGTTTACAAATTTGTACGCTGCAATGAAATGCCCTATACTAATCCTAATAGCAATCAATATGATGCATAAACAGTTTATAGATGCAAATGGCTGTACTGAATACCTGTCTGATGGCCCAATATGTGCTTGAAACTGGAAATAGTAGGGATACCCAAAAAGCAACAGGCAGATCATTATGAGGCAAATTCAAAGAATTAGGAGCGCTCAGTAGCTTAGATCAAAAATGAGATCAGTTCAAAAAAGTCACCATCCAGTAGTTTGTATTCATCCGACTGAATGTCCCACAGCTTCAATCAATCCCCTCAATGATTAGCCAACAGGTCATGAAAAAGATAAAAAGGAGAGGGCATATAGCGTAATCCAGTTATTACAAAAGTTGCCCGTCACCACTACAGAGTGAGAAACACCACATTGTGCTGGGACACACTCCCCCCAATGCGCCCGCACTCACCAAGTCAGCCTCCAACCAATCCAGAGGTATGGATATGTAGCATGAATAGGGGAAAGGCTTGACTCACTCCAGCTTGATCAGACTCTAAAACTCAAAACAGCGCCAAATAGTGTAAAACCATTTAATGGTGTAAATATAAAAAAGAATCGCACTCACAAGTGTAGATGGTCAAAGAGCATGTAATCACATATGTGGATTGCAGTCCCGGGTAGCCGCTCACACACACGCTGCCTCAGACCCTCACGTCCTGTGACTTCCTTGTTCTGCCGGTCACATGACATAGCTCCGTCATGTGACCGACAGAACAAGGAAGTTCTGGTGGCCCCAGGGTGACCAGCATTTTTGTGAGAATGGAACAGCTGTAACAGTTGTAGACGGAAAGGTAGTGGCACAAACATAACCCCGTCAGGCTTCCCCTCTGGAACATCCTGTTGGTAAGGGCTCAGAGTGACTGTCCAATCTTTCCAGGTCTCAGTGGCTGCCAAAACCACCTTCTGAGGTAGAATAGTCTCAGGGGCTGAGGGCTGTACCGTCTCGGGCTCGAAACACCTGGACAAGGTGTCGGCCTTGACGTTTTTACTACCAGGGGTATACGTAATTACAAATCTGAATCTCGAGAAGAACAAAGACCATCGGGCCTGACGGGGGCTAAGTCTCTTGGCACCCTCTATGTACTCAAAATTTGTATGATCTGTAGAAACTGTGATAGTGTGTTCTGCACCTTCTAGCCAATGTCGCCATTCCTCAAAGGCTAACTTGATGGCTAAAAGCTCCCGGTTGCCTATATCGTAGTTTTTCTCTGCGGGTGAAAACCTACGAGAGAATTAGGCGCATGGGTGGAGTTTGCCCTGTAAACCCAAACGCTGAGACAATACAGCCCCCACCCCCACCTCTGAAGCATCCACCTCCACAATGAAGGGAAAGGTGACATCCACATGTCTTAATATGGGTGCAGAACAGAACAGTTTTTTCAGTGTGGAAAAAGCAGTGTGTGCCTCTGCTGACCAGTGGTAAGTATCAGCTTCCTTTTTGGTGAGACTGGTGAGGGGCGAGACCACTGTAGAGTACCCCTTTATAAACCTCCTGTAGTAGTTGTCAAAGCCCAAAAACCTTTGGAGCGCCTTCAGTCCCACAGGCTGAGGCCACTCCAAGACAGCAGAAACCTTACCAGGATCCATAGAGAGGCCAGACGTGGAGATAATGTACCCCAGGAAGGCAACAGAGGTCACTTCGAAAATACATTTCTCAAGTTTAGCGTAAAGCAGATTCTGTCTTAACTTCCCTAGGACAAACTTGACATGCTTTCGGTGTTCCGAGATATTAGACGAAAAGATCAGAATATCGTCCAGATATACTAGGACAAACTTCCCCAACACCTCCCTGAACACCTCATTAATCAACTCCTGGAAGACGGCCGGGGCGTTACACAACCCAAAGGGCATCACCAGGTACTCATAGTGCCCGTCGGGTGTGTTGAAGGCCGTCTTCCATTCGTCACCATCCCTGATACGAACTAGGTTGTATGCACCTCTTAAATCTAATTTCAAGAAAATCTTGGTGTTAGTAACCTGAGTGAACAAATCGTCAATCAAGGGCAGATGATAACGATTTTTCACTGTAATCTTGTTTAAACCTCGGTAATCAATGCAAGGACGAAGGCCTCCATCTTTTTTTTTTACAAAAAAGAATCCTGCCCCTGCTGGTGAATGAGAGGGGCAGATGAACCCTTTAGCCAAATTTTCTTTGATATACTCCTGCATTGCCATTTTCTCAGGCCCAGATAGATTATAGAGGTGACCTCTGGGAGGCATACAACCAGATCTTAAATCGATGGGACAGTCGAAGGTACGGTGGGGAGGACGTTTATCAGCTGATTTGGGACAAAACACGTCTGCAAATTCTGCGTATTGGCTTGGCACACCTTTAACCTGAATCTTGGTGTTACCCACGGTTACTTTCGCTAAACAGTGATGATAACAATGGGTAGACCAGCTTGTTAGCTGACCTGAAACCCAGTCTATCTGAGGTGAGTGAAGCTGTAAGCATGGCATGCCAAGAATAATGGTGGAGGTTGCCATACGCAAAATCCATAATCCATAAAGTTGACCGCTGAGCCAGAGTCTAAGAAAGATTCAGTGGAAACAGTCTAACCTTCCCATGTGACAGAACAGGGAAGGAGCAAGCGATTATCGTTTAGAGGTAAAGACTGCGCGCCTAGGGTATTACCTCTGACTACACCTAGGCGGCAGCGTTCCCCGACTTCTTGGGACACTTCTGCACCTTATGAGCCTCCTCTGCACAGTATAAACAGAGCTTTTCTGTTTTCCTGCGATTCTTTTCCACCCGTGTCAATTTTGACTGCCCAATTTGCATTGGCTCCGGCGGAGGTGACACGGGTGGAGGAGAGGCGTAGGAGACATATCTCGCAGTGTTCTTACCCCGGGTCTGTTTCTGATAGCGTAAACGCCGATCAACCCGTACTGCTAAGGCGATTGCCTCATCGATAGACTTAGGTTCAGGGTGTCCCAACATCAAATCTGAGACTGCGTCTGACAACCCTGATAAAAAACAGTCTAACAATGCAAATGTCCCCCACCTAGCTGACACAGACCACTTCCTGAACTCAGATGCGTAGACTTCTACCAGATCCTTGCCTTGACGCAAAGTTTTGAGCCTCCGCTCAGCAGTGGAGGCAATGTCCGGATCATCATAAATTATGGCCATGGCCTTAAAAAATTCCTGAAGGCTATATGCCCATGTTTGAGAATCCCCTGACAGCAGGGTCTTAATAAATGTAATTCTCTGTGCCTCAGTTCCTGACAAGTTGGGTCTCAACTCAAAATACGACATTACTTGATTTTTAAAATTCTGAAAGTCAAATCTATGACCAGAAAACCTTTTGGGTACAGACATACGTAAGTCTGTAACTGGAGGAGATCGCACTGAATTCACAGCCGTCTGAAGGACCTGTATGGACCCAGATAAGGCAGTGATCTGGGTCTGATGACCGTCCAGCACTCTGATGAAATTCTCCACCGAGGTGGTGAGTGCATCAAGATGGCTGTGGAGTGCGTCCATTTTGTTTTTCAGGTCTGCTGTTCTGTAATGATTTGTGTCAGCAAATAACAGAATTCTGATTATAGGTGATCTGCAGTATCACCTATAATGCAGATGTATACCCGATTATTGATGATCTGCAGAATCACCAATAATACAAGTATGATTAACCTCTGGACACCTGATAAAGTGTAAGTGTTTTGGTGCAACAGTAGGCTGTCTCCCGTGGGGCGGGGGACGCTGATAACAATGAGCATGGACCACCTGAGAAGCAGGTGGCCCTTGGCTGTGTGTGAACTATCTCCTAGGAAAGGGGATAGAGATAATCTGTGAGCCAGTGATTCCCTGAAATACTGGGAATCAGACTATAATGCAGCCAAAGGACTCCTAAGGGATAGAGCCCCTGACTGTACTGCAGAGAGTCCTCTCTGAGGAACAGGAGGTCTCTGCAGCTACCTGACACTTGGCGGGGTAGTGTCACAGGTAGCACAGACAGACTGAACACTCAAGGTATGAGTGACAGCCAGAAGGGTTGGCCAGGCCAGGTCGGCAACACACGAGCAGATAAGGTACAGAGACAGAAGGCTGATTTGGTAACCAGGTACAGGCAGGGTTTGGCAACAGGTAGGCAGATATGCATAGGTACCGAATCAGAAAGCAGGAAAGAGGTCGAGAGAGCAATTGGTCATAACAGATAAAGCAGAGGCCTAGTCTAGAGTGTGAGGTCTGTGGTCTCAACACCCAGGAACTGGTCTAAAGTATAACACAGCAATGACACAGTATTCCTAAGCTTGGGTGTGAGGTCCTTGGTCACAACACCCTGGAACTGGTCTAAAGTATAACACAGCAATGACACAGTATTCCTAAGCTTGGATGTGAGGTCCTTGGTCACAACACCCTGGAACTGGTCTAAAGTATAACACAGCAATGACTCAGTATCCCTAAGCTTGGGTGTGAGGTCCTTGGTCACAACACCCTGGAACTGGTCTAAAGTATAACACAGCAATGACTCAGTATCCCTAAGCTTGGGTGTGAGGTCCTTGGTCACAACACCCTGGAACTGGTCTAAAGTATAACACAGTAATGACACAAGCGTAATCTGGCTAAGTGTGAAGTACCAAATCAGAAAGCAGGAGAGAGGACGAGAGAGCAATTGGTCATAACAGATAAAGCAGAGGCCTAGTCTAGAGTCTAGAGTGTGAGGTCCGTGGTCTCAACACCCAGGAACTGGTCTAAAGTATAACACAGCAATGACACAGTATTCCTAAGCTTGGGTGTGAGGTCCTTGGTCACAACACCCTGGAACTGGTCTAAAGTATAACACAGCAATGACACAGTATCCCTAAGCTTGGGTGTGAGGTCCTTGGTCACGACACCCTGGAACTGGTCTAAAGTATAACACAGTAATGACACAAGCGTAATCTGGCTAAGTGTGAATTCCCAGGTCCACCTGGTTCTAACACACTGTGGGATCTTACTATGGTCTGAGTGCTCACACGTATGTATTCGCATCGGCAGACAACCTGAAACTGACCAGCGAGATCTATATATAGTGCAGCACTCCTCAGCGCCACCCAATGCTACTCAGCCAATGACAGTCTGCGCTGCGATCAGCTGACCAACCTGATCAGCTGATCCCTCTCCTCCTGGCATAAAGGTCCTGCCTCCCCGCGTGCGCGCGCGTAGCTCTCCATCTGTGTGCACTAGAAGGCTCAGACAAACCAGATGCATGCTGCTGTGCGGAAACCGCCGGTCTGAACGCGGAGACAGCTGCCCCATCGCCAGACCGCGCGGCGGCATCTCCGCAATCCTTTACACTACATTATTACATTTATAGTTTGCACTTGATAGTCTACAGAGGACCTTATATGGGAAAATAGTGGCAGTTGAACTGTTTCTCACTTTTTTGTTTATACATTTTGTAGTGGTTAAATGTGCTGCCTTTGATGTAGGGTTCAAGACTTTGAGCAGGGTTTGTACCCCGACTCAAGCCAGTAAGTAAAACAGTCTTTGAGCAAGGCTCCTGGACACCTATGGAGAGTGGCTGCAACTCTGAAGCACTTTGAGTTCATAAGGGGAAAAGTATGTTATAAATGTTATAGGTCCTGTCTTTTAATGGATTACTCAGCATATGGCCCTGATTTTCAAGGACTTAGACCAGTTTCACACTGCAAACTGGCGGTGTGGCAGCCTCACCACACTGCACCATCAGAAACAGGCCTTCGGGGAATACCGCGGATGGATCAGGGAATCTGACAGGTGCCAGAGTACTGCTGTCTTTGATGTACAGACTGCTGATGATGGAGAAATGTTTGTATAGAATAAGAAGCCAGGGTGTCTATATTAGTGCAGTGGAACAAAGGGATCTATGCAGTATACTGCGTTAAGCTGAATTATGTGCATTAAATCTTACCTCATGATGAGAGCGGTCTTTGGGTGGTTCGCCTTCGCCAGCGAAGGCGAACTTTCCCGGAAGTTCTATTCGCTCCATAATGCTCCATTAGGGTCAACTTTGACCCTCTACATCACAGTCAGCAGGCACATTGTAGCCAATCAGACTACACTCAGTCCTGGAGCCACTCCCCCCCCCCTTATATAAGGCAGGCTTCGCCGGCTATTATACTCACTCGTGTGCCTGCAATAGTGAGAGTAGGGCGAGTTGCTTCAGACTGTTTCTCCTAGGTAAAGATTAGTTAGGCTCTTGGCTTGTTAGCTTGCTCCTGGCTGATTGTTATTTCTAAAATAGCACCCCTCAACAGCTCTTTTGAGAGCTAATGTTCTCCTGATGTGTTTTTGTTTTTTTGTGTTGCTCACTGACACTGACATTATACAGCCCTATCTGTTGCAGCTGGACCTTGGTAATTGTTATTACTGTGCCAGCCAGGCCCTGCCTAACTATCTATACTGGGACACCTACCTATGCCTACCTAACTACTGGGGCACCTACTTACCTATACGGGGACACCTACCTATGCCTACCTACCTATACTAGGGGACCTACCTATGCCTACCTACCTATACTGGGACACCTACCTATGCCTAGCTAACTACTGGGACACCTACCTATGCCTACCTACCTATACTGGGTCTCCTACCTATGCCTATCTACCTATACTGGAACACCTACCTATGCCTACCTGCCTATACTGGAACACCTACCTATGCCTAACTACCTATACTGGAACTCCTACCTATACCTAGATAACTACTGGGGCACCTACCTATGCCTACCTAGCTATACTGGGTCTCCAGATTTATCCCTCTGACTTTTGGCATGTATCCCACTCCGCCATGCCCCCCTCCAGGTGTTAGACCCCTTGAAACATCTTTTCAATCACTTTTCTGGCCAGTATAAATGTTTCTAGTTTTCCAAGTTCGCCTCCCCATTAAAATCAATTGCGGTTCGCAAAAGTTCGCGTGAACCGAACCTTCCACGAACGTTCGCGAACCGAAAATCTGAGGTTTGGGCCATCTCTAATGATGAGTAGAGCAGAATGCATTGCATGTAATGTATTGCATTCTAGTTTACTCATCACGTGGTAATAGTTTACTTAACCCCTCTGGCGGAATGATGATTTCTGGATTTTAGGGTCTATTTAAAACGTTTCAGACCCTAAAATCAAGAAAAAAAAACATGCCACCAGAACGCCTGCAGCAGCCCCTGCTCTCGCTTACCTCCCTGGGCTTCAGCGCTGCAATTTTACCTCCGCGCTGTAACTCTTTGGTGAGATCAATGATGGCAATCTCACCAGAGTGATTCAGAGCCTCAGAGGATAGAAGGAGAATGGCTACCGACGTCTAGATCCCCTGGGAGGTGTGTAAAAACACCTGCTGCTTGCTATAATCTGCATAGAGCTAACCCGAGCATAGTTCAGGATTACCTTCAAGGAGGTAAAGTAATTCTGCTCAATACAGTTTACTGCTTTCACTCCAAAATCACTATTGGACTACAACCTCAATGCTGAGCACAGGGTAGTCTGAAGAATTGTTTTGATTCTGCACAATGTCACTTGCCATGTGTCTAGATATTACTGGCTATAAATGTGTTATTAACAGGTGAGATGGGGAAAGCTGAAATGGAAACTGACTATGAAATGCCAAAGTCAAAGGACAACTGACAGAGATTAAAGGTTAGTGTTAGCTAGAGTTAGGGTTTAAGTTAAAGGCACAGAGTAGGGATACTTACGCATTACATGTTGGGTTAAGAGATTGAAAACAAACAACAGGAAGAAGGAGTTAGCATTAAAGAGGAACTTCAGCATAAACAAACATACTGTCATTAAGTTACATTAGTTATGTTAAATAAAATAGATAGGTAATATAATCTCTTATCCACCTTGTTTTAAAAGAACAGGCAAATGTTTGATTTCATGAGGGCAGCCATCTTTTTGGTTGAAAGGAGGTGACAGAGAGCATGAGACACAGTTCCAACTTTCCTGTGTGCTGATCACCCGTCCCAGTTGCTAGGCAACGTGAATAACAACATAGGAAATCCCATCGGGCTTAGCACAGTATCAGGGAAAAAACCCGGGCAGTTTTCTTTGATGGGGCAGAGCTTAAGCTTTTGTGTAGCTAAAAATAAGGCTTAAGAAGATATATTTAGCAAAGCGCTCAACAGCCCAAACTCATAGTAATGTCCAACGTTACAAAGTCCACAGTCAGATATACTTGAACTTGCTACTGAACATCCGATATGTAGTCCACTTTAAAATTCCTTCATGTCTCATTCATATCAGTAATAATATGCGCTCACCAAAACGACTGGCCAATCACCATAGGATTAGCATTCACACTTTTGGACCAAGCCAGTATTCCTGAGGTTTTTCTCGTAGTTTCTCAGATGATATGGGCCTCCTCAGATATCCATATGCAGGTTACATGCAAATAGCAATAGAAACACAGCAATAGCGTGATACCGTTTAAATAACTAGTATATTCAGTATTACCAGTGCCCCCACTCCACTTATCATATCACCCGGCGTGCCTCCATCTGTTACCCTATGACTGTAGTGATTTTTTCAAAAACGCAAACACACTGCATGTAGCATTTTTTGGAGAGATTCGTTCAAAAATCGCTCTAAAAATTGCGTCACAAAATCGCACTCACAAATTGCTAGCTATTGTGATTTTGGCGTGCACTAGTCCAGAAAGAAGAGGTATAGGGAGAAATTGAGAATAGCCTGAGAGGGAGCAGAGATCTTATCTGTATTGCAGACCCACACCACACAGAGGCTACTTGCCTGTAATGTGACTCCTGTCCCTGCCAGTCTCATACAAGTCTCATACAAGTCAGAAAGCAGCCCTCCTGGAGTCTAGGGACTGTCAAAAACTTTTCAATTTGTTTAACACCTTATCCAAACATACAGTCATTATAACAATGGGGAGAGACCAGACAGATTTTTGCCCATGGACCCTCCATGCACAGCTCTGCATCATGCTGCCCTCTAATTGCACTTTTATCAGCTAGCCAAGTGTTTCCTATTGCCTTACAACAAAGTTTCTACAGTCCCTAAGCTGGCTGTCAGGATTCTCTTTTCATGGGCGCCTCCTGATGACTCACTGTGTCAACAAACAAAGCTGCAGGGGATTTGCATAAGCAGGAGAAAGTCTCCCATTGATCTCCGGGAGCCTTGCCACAGCCTAGTAAGTCACAGAGGGTGTGGCTTATCAATATAATTGTATATTATAGTTTATTCACATATTTTTGTACATATATTGTACTGTTTTTGCCTACAATTTTTAACATGGATTGCAATGCTCTGTTTTTATATTCTGAGTTCAGTTCCTCTTTAAGTAGGATGGGTTAAGGTAATGTGTTAGGAAGCAATTTATGTTGAGGAACTGGTTGGGGTTAGGCATTAGGAAGGGGTTAATAGAAGTTAATGTTTTGCATAGAGGTCATGGTTAGGGTAAGTCATCAAGATGAGATGGGGGTGGGGTAAAGTTAGGTATCAGAGAAGATTTTGCACATCAGGAAGGGGTTTATATAAGAGGTTAGGGTTAGGTACCTGTCAGAAAGGATACTTAGTGTTGGGGGATCAGTTAAGGCTAGAGCTAGTGGTGATGTTCTAAAGCACCAACAAAAAATATGTAATAAAGCCACAACAACAGCAGAGTATCTGTAATTGTTTTAGTAATTACTTGTTGGGTGGTGGAACACAAGCTTACCATACTGAATTATATACATACGTCTCCACCACCACCACCCAAAAAGTACGGTAATTGCTAAAATCACGGAATGATTTATTATGGGCATGTTGTAAATGCACTTAACCTTTAAATACAATGTTTTCTGTCACATTTTATAAACTAATAAATGAGTCATTTTCATATTACATGTGATGGTCCTCTGAAACCTTTCACCAGTTACATACTGAGAAGACTGGGTTGATAAGCAGATTGAGGATGTGTAAGAAACACTTAAATGCCATAAACTAGTATCATATGCTGTTAATTTTGTTCGTGCAAACCAATCTACTAAAGCTTTATATCCTACTGTTCACTTTCACAGGCAGTATAGACTAGTGATCCTGACATGATCAGACCTGTGTATTTGTATTTTTTATTTATTTATTAATTTTTTACTGCTGTTTCGTTGCATATTTCCTTTTTGCATTGCGTTCTGTATACATGTTTATCAACTAGTCTCTTGTTTCTAAAGAAGCAAATATTAAATGTATGATTTATTGAAAGCAGGTCTTTACTATCCACAAAGCACTATGTTAAACAATCCATCTCCTCGAGTATAAATTAATAATGAAACAAAGATAGCTCATATGTAGAACATTCTCATTATCTTCCTTGGAGTTCTAGTGTAAAATATATTATTGTGTATCTATATTGCACTGACATCTTTTACAGAGTCCATAGTCATGTCACTTACAGTCCCTCGGAGAAGCTCAAAATGTAATCCCTACCATAGTAATGTATCCCTACTGTGTACTACTTGGTTTACACCATTGTCTGTATTTTTATGAACCCCATGTTTGTTTCTTACTTTGTACAGTGCCACAGAATTTGTTGGTGCTTTATAAATAATGCTGTACAATGCACAATCTTATCAATTCTATGTAGTAAAAGGGTAAAATGAGTAAATAAACTTTGAATGGATACATCAGGTAGTCTCTCATACTACAAAGAAGTAGTGGGATTGTAAAAACAAGTTGTATTATCAGTGAGCACATTTAGATCAATTTACATGAAGCCAATTCTTTTTCTGCATGAGGTGGGGAGAAAACTGCAGTGCCTGGAGGAAACTTACACAAATATGGGGAGATAGTTAATATTCTGCCTAAGATTTGAAGCACACAGCCTTATGCTGCAATGCCAAGGGTGCTATCCACCATGCCACTAAAAGGGAACCTGAAATATGCCAGCCCCCTGCAGCTGTTTTCATTTCCAAATGATCCTTCAGTCCCCCACCGCAGCTCACTTTTATTTTTGCCGACTTACAAGTCGACGTCCACCACGCCTGTATGTCCCTGGCCGCCCGCACCCTTGTACCCACTCCCGTTTCAGGGAGCATCCTTTAAATTTACAACAAGGCAAAAGACCAAAAGGAGTGACATAGGGAAAGAAAATAGGAAAAATCTAAACAGTAACAGACAGTAACTATGATAAACCTTAAAAAGGTCCTTTAGTCATTCCTTCACTTAATTTGAAAAAAAAGAAAGAAATTGCTGATTGCTTTGGCCAAAAACCTAAAATGTTTGCAGGTGTAAGTATAATGACTTGTGCTTGTCATCTTTCCACTGATCTGCCAGGAAAGGTTGTCTCATCTGATGTCTTTTTGTTCCTGCAGAAACTTCAAAAAGAAGTTTCCCCAGCAGGATGTTGCTTGTAAGTCCTGCCTCCTGTCTCCATGGAGCAGTAAATGCTGCTCTTCCTGGAGCGGAGTAGGGTGTCTGTACAGTGCTCATGCTCTAACTACCACCCCAAGCAATTTGTAAAGATCATTTAAAGTGACAAATGTTGAAAGTATTTACTAGATGTCATGCAAGTGAAATCATGTTTTGTGAGAGTGTTTTATTGCTGCATGTGTCCCTGTTAGGTTACTTAATTCTCATATTTGGACTTGGGTCCCTGGACATAAACTGAGAAAAATCTCACATGTGATACCACATTATTAGTGTGATTATCCTTTAGAGATGGCAAAGAATGTTTACTTTGATATGTGGGTATGTTGTATGCTATTGGTGACTTTGTCGCTGAGAGAAGGTATTGAAGTAAATTATTCCTAGCTAGATCCCCCACTGAAATAAAAATCTGGCAGAAGTTGTAACCCTTCCCCGCTCTATGCACAACAGGACATTTTAGGTGAGGTTTTCACTTTAAAGTACACCTGAGTACAGTTCTATTTGACTTTCCTGGGGCTTCCTCTAGCCCACTGTAGTTTTACAGGTCCCTCGGTTTTCTCAAGGACACTTTGCTGTGCGGCTGTGCCACTCCACCCACCGTGGGCTACTGCTAATGTGCAGCCTAAGAACATTCTGCGCATGCACATAATGCTTCCAGCAATGGGAGCATAATTGAAAAGGTGTGTGGCTGGGGCTGCATATACACATGCACAGTAGCCTATAGCTGGTCCAGGCAGCAAACTTTCAAAAGGGGCATAGCAGCACTACTAAGAAGCTGAAGAGAAAACCAAGGGACCTGTATGGCAACGGGAGCAAGAAGAAAGCCCCAGATAAGTAAAATAGAACTTGTTCCCCCATCTTAAGCACACTCTAGCTCCTCCAGAACCTTACTGGATATTAAAGTGAATATAGGCTTGGGTAGGTATGATACTCATTCAGCACCATTGTGTGTTCATCTGACAAAGGTGCTAGTTTAAGATGTGACATAATTGCTTTATTAAAAATATGCATTGCTCACACTTGAACAGAGTGGGGCTGAATTATGACATGAGTAGACTTAAGCTAAACACAGCTTAACACCAGTGCTACTACACCGGCATTATGCAATGCACAATGCGATATATCTTGCACATTATTTTTTATACAGTAGTATGAAGGATTGCTATGTAACAATGTAACATGCTCATTATGCACTGTGGAAACTGTTTGGATAATGTCATCTGTTACAATGCAGAAATGTGGACATTTCCATACAATTATATGGGCAGTTTGTTCGCATGCAACATTGCAGCACAGTGGTGTGCAAAGTTTGAAAGTCAAGCCCCTTAATTCTCAGTTTGTATTTTCATCCAAAATTCAGACAAGAGAAATAAGAGAAACATATCACTTCAACCATATCTGTATACATAATAAGTTATCAGAATGTAAGATTAATTTGATACCTTTACTGCTTGAGGTATACAGTTGTTGTCAGAATGTACTGTACATGTCATAGTCCTTGGATACAAATTAACTATTGTGCTCCTGCAGTCTTAATACATTGCTGACAATATAGTGTCGATCACTTGCAAGGAGAATTGTATATATTGCATTCTGTGCATCTTAGCTTCTTCTCTGTTACATACTGTATAAATACAGCTTGGTGTTAGAAACAAGCCACTGTAGTTAAGTACAGAGAGATACACTTTATCTCATCTTGATATTTAACACCTACTGAGTAATTTTTATCAGACTTTTCTTAAAAAGAAAAAAAAAATCTTTGCTGATTTCATATCGATCCCCTGAAGGATATTTGCTGACTGTAGCTTGTTAGCTGAGTAGAAAGACAATACTGCAAGGTATTAACCCCTTCACCGCCAGGGGGCACGGCATCGTCTTATCCGCAATGCATTGATACATTACTGTAAATATTATTTCAAGCGGAAAATACATTCTTTGTACGTGTTATAACTCTAACAGAGCATGGCAATCTTCTGCCTATTATAATGTTACCAGGTAACGATTCAGAGACTAGCGAGGGGCAATTAGAAGCATAGCCAAGGATATATGTCTAAAATCCTGCAGCCAGTCTCTCGTAAATAATCCCAATCTACATTGCAGTGCCTTATGTTATTCTGTAAACACACGCAGACCTGGATTTCGTGTTCAGAGGAGCATAGCGACCTTTCCCATATTTTGAGTTCCATGGCTTAATGTAAAGAAGAGAAGCATAAGGACAAATCTTGGTGCAGTTTAAGCCCCATATCCTTGCCAGGATCGTCTATGTATTTTATGATCCTTAGTTAAACCGTATCAGCTGTCCAGTTTCCGAAAGATAATTACCTCCACCCTTGCTTCACACTCATTTTTACAGCAAGGACAGGCTTTAAATGAGTGTACTGCAATGCTGCTGTGAACGGGTTAACCCGGATTACTAAGTGGTGGCATGGCAGCCTTTGCATTGGTTGAATGCCGGGTGGCCTTGAGATATTATTCCAGGAAGGGGGTAGGGAAATAAAGGCACAGAGGGAAAAGCCAAGCAAAATGATGTTTAACCCTTTGCCAAAAGATTGTGTTAAGCACGCTGCCTTCATCAAAGAATTCCATCAAAACCTTGAAGTCTCGTTTTTTTTGTTCGCATCTCCCCCCTCTCCATCTCCCTCCGCATTTTTATCCCAAATACTTCTCTCCCTCTCAGCCCCCCTCCCCTCCAGAGGTAAGGCGCAGGCAGTGTGGAGCAATCCGACGCTGCCCGTTTCCAGGGTGAAATGCACCCCCCTCCCCCCTCTCAACCACCTCTCACATTCAGCCGCTTTTTAATTAATACAGCTAGAGAGGATTCATGATTTAACGAAAATAGAAGAATAGAGATCTAAATAAAAAATACGGAGCTGTTAATTGTAGCATCGGGTTAAGACATTGCTGCGGTATGCAGGGGAATAAACAGCTCCATTTTTTCCCTTTGCTATGAAACAAGTCGTTCTGCAAGAGGTTGCTGCTAGAGGGCTGGCCAGAAGTGAGGCAGCGATCAGCACCAGAGCGGTGGACAGCTCCCTGCATGCAGCCCAGCACAGGAGCCCCTGCTTCGCTCTCCACTCTAGAAATGAAGGCTTATTACTGAACGACTAGAGATGGTCTCTGTGCTGGAAGTAAACGCTGCTCTCCATTAGGCTGCGTCTTTATTTTCCTGCTCCTTTTCCACCCAAGGATTTAGCCGTCAGGCGTAATATTGTCATCTTTTCTCTCCCTCTCTCTTTGCAGGAACGACTCTTTCGGAACCTGGTCCACCCAGGGATGTAAAACTGTGCTCACCGATGCATCCCATACGAAATGCTTATGTGATCGTCTATCTACCTTCGCCATTTTGGCTCAGCAACCTAGAGAAATAGTAAGTAACAAAGGAGAGATACTGACTTTTAAGAAGCAGCTGAGACATGTTAGCGCTGTGCCTAGGCTGTGTATAAAAACCCTCCTTGTATGAAATGGTTGATAGGATAGATCTGTACATTACATGCAAGCCGATTTGCACGTACAGGATGGAGGAGACATTTACATGTTCCGTTTGAAATCCTGCAGCAGTTATATGTACATGTATAACCAGCCTTTATCAAAGCTCCTCTTATGGTCTGAATGGGCTGATTTCTTATTGAAAAGCACATCTGTATTAAGGCATTTGGGATAATAGTGTGTGGTGGTGGTGTGTGGTTTTTCTCCTGCACAGAGAAATGCTCTATGAGGAAGAGAACACACTGTATAGTGGCCATTGGAATGGGGAGCCTAGATTGCTTAATAGATTGCAGATATTCACTGGGCATCTTACACAGCTGCCTGATATTTAACGATCATGACAGTTTTATAAGTCAGATTGTGATAATTGATGCAAAATATTTTACAGCATGCCTTGTGAATAATGTTTTTTAGAAGACTTTTCCAATAAAAATAAAAAAAAAATACAATGTGTTTCTATTCTAAGTTTTAAGTGTATTATTTCTTTGGAAGGATTGACATTGTACTTTTTTTCATCAATGTGTGATGTCCGCTATTAACTGTTTTATATGTGGCCTACTGTTCTGCTAGTTTATAGACATAGTGAGTGGCTTAGCCAGCTGCCCTGTAAAATGTATTTTATTCTGTTATTTAGAAGGCTGCAAAGAGATTTGCAGCTATTGCTAAAGTACCTCCAGTGTATCTTATTTGTTTATTTTTACTTACATTTTCTCAGATTGTAAAATGAAAACGTTAGGGCAGAACAACCTGATGATTTGTGTTTACTAGGGAAAGTTTACTGCAGCCTCTGAGTTGTAGGCAGGGTCCAAAATTTTGAATAGGGTATACTCCCATTATTGTAGTTTCAGATGACAGACGAATGCCAGTGGCTACTATCACTAGTCACCATATTTTACACTTCAGAGAGAATTAAGCCACTCACAGCTGAAATATGTTTAATTGATATAGATTACTGCAGTTTGTGCAATAAAGTTAGTCCATGTGATTTTTTTTTAATAACATGTTAATTGGCATAAAACCTTACTGTAGAAAATTGAGGCAATTGATCATAACTGACAACGTATTGACAACATATCTTTTATTCTACAGATCATGGAATATTCAGGTACGCCTTCAGTCACCCTGATTATCGGCTGTGGTCTCTCCTGTTTGGCCTTGGTCACCCTTGCAGTTGTTTACGCAGCACTATGGAGGTATATATTTGCTTTTGTTTTAATACTATTTAGTTTGTGGCTCAGATTTTAAACTTTGTTAGCATATATTTGGTGGCATGCATAACAACTGATTGTGATGTAGCTTACTCTCACACTTATTTCCAGACATAATATCGCTGCAGTTGCAGGTTAAGGGCTGATTCACACAGATGTTTTCATGGTGGTAAATGATGGCCTAATCACTCATAGGTTAGACGCTGTCCATTCAAGTGAATGGACAACTGCCAGAGCACATGCTGTGCTTTATGGCATCATTTCCTGTTGTGTAATTTTTCCCTGGATGCCACATGAAGCATCCAGGATCTGCTAACTGTGGTGCTTCTGCATGCTCCTGTGGGGGTCAAAACGAGAAGCAAAAATAAAAGGGCAAGAAGGGCTGCCAGAAGTTGATAAATACTTTTTAGCACACTTGCAGATGCACGGGCAACTGGTTGAGATGCCCATTTGAATCAGAACTTAAAGTGAACCTGAGATGGTAGAGGGGAGATATACATACCTATAGCTTCCTATAGCCCCTTCCAGGCCAATTGCTCCCTCGCCATTCTCCTCCACCTCCTGAATCTTCTGAAAAGGGCCACAGAAAATCATTCAGTCGGGGTGCAGTCCGGCCACCCGCTCTTCCCTATTGCATTCCCTTGGCCGGGAGTATTCTGCACCTGTGCAGTAGTAGGTGGTGCAGAATGCACCCCGCAATAGGAGCGCGATGGGGGCACACACAGCTGGGTTGTGCATGTGCAGTATGCTGTGGGCTGGAGGACTTTCAGGGGCCAATTACAGAAGATCCAGGCGGTGGAAGAGGATGCTGAGGGACCGATCGGACTGGGGGACTGGAGAAAGTCCCTGGTTTGTATATCCCACAATCCCTCCCCCACCCTCTCAGATTCAGTTGAAGTAATATTACCTAACTCACTGTCAAAGGGGTAGAAAAAAAAATAAAAGTGTTCCCCAGCTTACAAACAGGCAGGGCCTGACCATAGAGGCAAAGGAGGCAGCTGCCCCAGGGCCCCAGAGCTTGTTGGGGCCCCCAGTGGCTACAAAAGGAAAAAAAAATCAAATCGCCATTATAGTTTTTGAGAAAATTGATTTTAAAGTTTCAAAGGAAAAAAAATACACATTTAAAAACCTGCCGACTTTAATGGTTAATAGCAAATCCACCTTAACCACTTGATGACCCACCCTTTACCCCCCCTTAAGGACCAGCGCTGTGTTTAGTGATCTGTGCTGGGTGGGCTCTGCAGCCCCCAGCACAGATCAGGTAGCAGGCAGAGAGATCAGATTGCCCCCCTTTTTTCCCCACTATGGGGATGGTGTGCTGGGGGGGTCCGATCTCTCCTGCCTGCGTGTGGCTGGCGGGGGGGGGCACCTCAAAGCCCCCCTCCGCGGCGAAATTCCCCCCTCCCTCTCCTACCTGCTTCCCCCCGGAGATCGGGGCTGCACAGGACGCTATCCGTCCTGTGCAGCCAGTAACAGGCTGTCCCCTGTCACATGGCGGCGATCCCCGGCCGCTGAATGGCCGGGGATCGCCGATCTGCCTTACGGCACTGCTGCGCAGCAGCGCCGTACAATGTAAACAAAGCGGATTATTTCCGCTTGTGTTTACATTTAGCCCACAGCGGCGGCCCACAGGCTATTCACGGAGCCCCCGCTGTGAATTGACAGGAAGCAGTCCCTTGCGCGAGCGGCTGCTTCCTGATTAATCAGCCTGCAGCTGGCGACGCAGTACTGCGTCGCAGGTCCTGCAGCTGCCACCTTGCTGACGCGCGTTATGAGTGCGCGGTCGGCAAGTGGTTAAATGCTAGAAACCCTAAATTTGCAGGATATGTTAAGGAGATCATTAGGAATGCGAGGAAAAACAATTTTTCAAAAAGACCTTATAGTTTTTGAGAAAATCGATTTTAAAATTTCGAAGGAAAAAAGTATACTTTTAAATGCAGTAAATGTCACTTTTAGTAGCAAACCTAACGGTAGTGTAATTTTACATGCATCAAACAAAAGTGCAATAAATTTCCTGACGGGGTTTCCAGGGGGTCTATACGCAGCTGCAGTGCTTTGGCCAGGGATCGCTATACAGCCGCAATATGGCTGTATGAAGATCCCTGGCATTTTTTCCTATTTTCCCAATTTTTTTAATGTTTAGCGTGTGGGATTTTTTTTTTTAATTACGTGGGGTCCCCCCTCCTGAAACTTTTTAATCCCTTGTCCCCCATGCAGGCTGGGATAGCCAGAATGTGGCGCTCCGACCGACTGGGACTTCACACCCTGACTATACCAGCTGCAAAAAAGGTCCCCTAATGCCGATTTTTGTTCCGGGGTATATGTTGGGGGGCCCCCCAGGTTTATTTTGCCCTGGGGCCCCATTAAACCGGCCCTGCAAACAGGTTCGTTTCTGAAAAGTTGTTTGTAAGTGAAACCTGTTTGTAAGACAAGTCACAAGTTATACATCCTGGTACTAGTGGATACATGATTTTTTGGGGGGGAACAACTCTGGATATGGACATAGAGTATAAACAATGTGTTATTCCCAAATGTGCTTTAAACTACTTACATGTTACAGTATTTTATAAAAAAAACTATTGTAACAATAAAAATATGTATTAACTAAAACAGCACAGTATAGTTTGTACACAAAGACAACTTTGTATATGGTTGAGATGTATGTAACTTGAGTCGTTTGTAAGTAGGAGATTATCCGTGCCAGTAAAGTTCCATTACTCAAAGCAAAACAGTAAAGGTGAACTTTTATTTTTTTGTATTAGAAACACAGCCTTTTGTGTAAACCAGCCACAATCTGCTGACACAAACTTAACTGGTGGAGCATAGACAGAGTTGAACCTTTACTTCCACAAAATAATAGTTCTTTAGACTGCCCAAAATGGATTTAACAGGGCTAAACCAGGAATTTACCCAGAGCTAATCCGATTTGTGAGCGGATGATTAATTAGTCATAGATTTGATGAAATAAGCTAATGACCTCTTATACTCTATAATGTGGTGCCGCCCAAATCTCAGTGAACTTTATAATATCCTTGTCTTTTTTCCCTACAGTAGTAAGTCAATACTAAGTACTATTAAACATTGTTATGCTCCTGCCAATCAGGTCATCATTTATACTGTCATTTTCCAGTAGGAGAATTCCAAGTCTGACATTTTAATGCATTAGGTCCATTAGTAAGTACAGCCATTTGTATCCACAACAACATCATATCCCCCATTTTTCAGAACTGCTTGCTCTTGCTCAGTTCTGATTAGGTAAACAAATGGCTGGGATACTTATCATTATAATGCTGGCTTGATAAGCATATTACTTTAATTAGTTGTAATAGTTGAAGCATATAATTTTATGATAGTGCAGACATATCCTTGCATAAAAGTATATTGATGATAAAAAGCTTAGTGGCTGATTTACTATAGCAATGATTTGCAACCTACCCAGGACTGTAGCATGGGTAGAAATCACTGCTATTTTAAACAAGCCCCTATGTTTTTGGGTGCTTTAAGTGCTTTATCAGCACTTTGAGGATGATTTTCTCAATGCAATTTGGGATAAATCGTATTTAAGTTTCAAAGTGGTCACTTCAAACCCCAAAGAAGGTGCCAGACATGATTGGAAATGTATTGTGATTGCATCAGAGCTTAATTTGCTTTAGTGCACACCTCTTTTAATAGCTCACTCTTACTAAAATGTCTCTTTCAATGAATTGGATCCAAGTATACCAAGGGGAAAAAATAAACATATATAATTGAGAAGGATGAGGAAATAAAGTAGTTCTTAGTACTCACATCACAATACAGGAGCTCGTGAGATGAAAGTCAGATGAAAGTTTAGTAACATGCATGATGGATAAATTGGTTACCACTCTTACCTAGCAGCTCTAAAGTCTTAAAATTCAAATCTCAGTTAGGTAACTCAGGGGCAAACGCAGGATTTTTAAGGGGGGGGGGGGGGTTCCTGAAAGGTCCAGAAGCACGTATGTCCCGAGTGCTTCCGAATACAGGTGGCTCCATACTGCCCATGCACAAAAGTGCGCTGGCGTATTACGGAGCTGCCTATCTTTGGAAGTACTCAAGGACACTAGTGTTTCTGAGGGCTTCTGGTAGCAGCAAATGTGAACGGGGTACAGCGCTGGAACAACTCCCCAAGAGAGGAACAGGAGATAGACTTAGTTTGGACAATTCAGTGGAATATGCTACATAGTTTCACATAGCGCAAGCGATACCCATATGATGCAGGGTTATATGCATCTGCGGAAGATGTCGGCGCTACATAAATACTAAATAATAATATTTTGCCTCACCAGGATTGCACTTTTATTTAGCTTTCCTGTAAGACAAGAACACACAGTCAGCTCTAGGGGAAGAGGGAAACAAAGAAGAATGAGGGAGGGCTGGTGCACACCAAGAGTGCTTCTGAGCGTTTTTCAAATCAACAGTGATTTGAAAAGCGCTTGGCTAATGTTACCCTATGTGGGTGTTCCCACAGCAGCGTTGTGATTTTTTCAAAATCGCAGGTATACTGCATGTAGCATGTTTTTGAGCAATTCATTCAAAAATCGCTCTGAAAATCACTTCACAAAATCACACTCACAAATTGCTAGCGATTGCTATTGTCAATTTGGCGTTGCACTAGCCCAGAGAGAGGAGTGGAGAAATTGAGAATAGCCTGAGATGGAGCAGAGAACTTATCTGTATTGAAGTCCCACATCACACAGGCTACTTGCCTGTAATCGGACTCCTGTCCCTGTCAGTCTCTCACACAAGTCAGAAAGAAGCCCTCCTGGAGTCTAGGGACTGTCAAAAACTTTTCAGCTTGTTATCCACACCTTATCCACACATGCAGTCATTATAACAATGGGGAGAGACCAGACAGATGTTTGCCCACAGACCCTGAGTCCAGGCAAGCTCTGCATCATGCTGTGCATATTTACCAGCTTGTCTGCACTCTAATTTCATCATGTCTGACACTTCTGTGCTGTGGAGAGTCCAGGACTCCATAATCAACATTCTCTCACTGCAGGCTGCATCTTCTTGTGAGGGTTGTGAGGGAAGCTCGGCTGCCTCTCTCATTCTATTAGCTGGAGGGAGGCACCAGAAGTAAGAAGGGAGGGAGAATGAGGCTGTTTATATTATGCGGGCTTCCCTGGCTGAATACACAGCTCAGTGCAGGGGGGAGGTTCCAGACACCCGGAATAGCCCCCTGAGTTCGCCAGTGTAACTCTCTGCACTGCATTATGTTTGGGGAGGGAGCCATTTTGTGATTGGTGGAACGCCAGATAAGGGGGTTGAGCTTGGGGTTTAAAATAGATTAAGGTGAGGAGAGGGGATATACGGTCTGAAAAAGCCCTAATTGAGGGGTGAAACAATCGTCAACTTGCCTCCACACCTCTGTTGGCTGCATCAGTGCCTGCTATATCAGTACCTCTGGGAATTGATAAGTACATGCATTTTACTATACCTGGTTTTTAATGAAGATTGTGACTAATGTTGTGGAAATATTAACTGCATAAACGTGTTGCTCCTGAAAATCTTTCTGTTCTTGGATAATGTTATATGGATCTTTGCTTAACCGGAAGTTTGCACCATTTAAATGAGTGAATAGTGGTTATCAGGCATGTTTATTGGTGTGCACTCACTGTCTAACTGTATTGTGGAATACTGCATTATGTTTGCATTAAAATCCTGTTGGTACTTTGATTTCCTCTTACATCCCAGAGACAAACTGTTAGGTTAACTGACTTCCCCACACATTTCGCCATAGTTTGTGGAAAGAATACTGGGTTGGGAGTACCACTGAGCATCAGTAAATTAATGCAGGCTTTATACTCGATTTTGGCACTGGCACTCAACCTCCAGATAATGGGTGCTGGAAGGTGTGCCAGCACTTGCCTATTATTATTTATACAGAGCTTATATCTTCTGCAGGACTTTGCAGAGAATATAGTCATGTTACAAATAGCCCCTTAAAGGAGCACTCAATCTAATTCATACCACTCTCATAGTCTAATGTCCCTACCACACTTTAAGACTAAATGGGGAGGGGCTGATTTTCAGTATGTTTTGGAATGTGTGAGGGAACCAGAGAGTCCAGCACAAACCTTTATAAACACAGAGCACATAAAAATAAAGAGGTTTTATTTTTGGCACCAGAATTCAGCTGTTTTATAGCCAAAGTGCTGGCTTTCAAGATATTGGCACTGAGTGCTTGGATTCTGTGTCAGGTATGAAGATGAGAAAATATGACCATTTAATTAGGTTTACTGTTTAGAACTAGAGGTTATTTTAGAGGATTAGCAAAAGGGAAATAGAGTAGTGGCAGGTTAACTTAATCAGTTAGGGTAAGAAGGTTACGGTTAGCACTAGAAATGGGGTTGCAGAGTTATGCATCAGGATAGGGATTTCCATTAATGTGATTGGTTAGATATAGATAACCACAGTAGATAAGGAACTATAACACTGAAAACAAAACAAGATTGTATACTCAGAGTACAACAACAACGCAACATTGGTAAAGCGCTTATCTTGAACGTAGGACCCAAAATACATAAGCTTGTCTTAGATCAGTACATAGTAATGTGTAAAAAAAAAAAGGTATGTGATCATGAATGCCTGACTTAACAGTTGGCTTTTCAGTTTTGATTTAAATGTGTCCAGGGTTGGAACTGTCTTGATTTAGTTTGGCAAGGTATTCCACAGGGTAGGGGCAGCATGACAGAAAGCTCTGTTTTTTTAGTTGAACTCTGGGGGTGGTCAAGTTACTGGTTCCTTTTGATCTGAGGTTGTGGGAGCCGGAGGTGTGACGCAGTTGCAACAAATCATTTAGTTATCCAGGCGTACGTCATGTAGGGATTTAAATGTTAAAATGGCAGTTTTGAAAAGGATTCTCCATTTGATGGGTAGCCAGTGTAGTAAGTAAAGAATTGGTGTTATGGGGCAGTGGTTGGCTTTTTAACAGTCTAGCAGTGGTATTCTGTACTAGCTGCAGATGGTGTAGGTCTTTATTTGGAAGGCCAACATAGAGGGCATTGCAATTGTCCAGCTGTGATGGGATGAAGGCGTGAACTAGGGTTGGAAGTTCCACTGCAGGAACAAGGTGCTTATTTTTGCAATATTCCTTAGGTGAACTAAGGAATGTTTCACAACAGCTGAAATTTGATTCCTGATGTTTAATTCCCCATCAATCAGTAAACCCAAGATGTGCACAATGTTAAAGCTTGAAAGGTCTGAGTTCCTTATTCCTAACCCAGTGGTGTTGACTGTGTCTGGAGCAGCATTGCTGTTAGGCGCTGGCCTCCGGTGACAAGAACCAAAGTTTTGTCAGCATTTAGTTTAAGCAAGTTTACATTCATCCACTTCTGAAGCTCAGCTAAGTTAGCTCAGCTTAGTACCTATGTATTAGCCAGCATTTTGTTAATACTTCTCCTTTGTGCCATATCGACCTGCACTGTAGCCCAATAAACTCTATGAATTGTTCCATGTGATCTGTAAAGCATTACAGAATGACATGCTTAATACACATAATGACACCATTCATTCTAAATTATAGTGTCATAATCTCAGTTCTATTAAAACAGTGTTTAAGTTTGGATGGCTGGATGACTGAGATGCTGATAGTAAAACTGCTGACAAGATGTTAAGATCAATCAAAAAGTCATATGATTTTGTGAAATTGCCGACATACATGAATGTAATGTGTTGATGAACTCCTTTGAAAATGTACATTCTAATGCACTGTAGTTTTAATTGCCATGCTGATTGGTGCTTTTATGCAAATACCTAGTCTAAGTGTTAGAAAAAGGTCCCATGGGAGCTGGATGTATATTATAGGTAACTTGGACTGAAATTAAAATGACTACTTTGGTAAATCCGTCAGTTATGATAACCCATGATGGAAGTTGTCACGTAGTCTGCTGATGTACGTGGTGGTACATTTAAAAAAATGTCATTTGGAATATGATTTAATGAACTTTAAGAATGAATATACTCAGAGTTCACCACCAGACTGAAGCTACAATCTGTTCTGCCAAGTTTTATTGTCCAGCCAATTTAATTCTTGCTTAGAGCATTTTTTTTCCTAAACCAAGTAGCTCAGTAGTTTGAAACACAGAATTGTGGAGGCAGAAAATTAGATGTGTTATGTCAACGTTGTCCAGTCAGTAGAATGTGGATGTGTATGTGTATCAAGTGGAAGTAAATCTAATTCAGCTGGAATTTTCCAGTAATCTAGTAGATGTTTCCCCAGTAAAAAAATATATGTGCATATGGTATTTTTGAGTGGTCATGTCATACAGCTATAGTGTTATTTATTTACAGTATTTTTTTTATCAGAAAAAATAGGTTTTACCCAGCTGTCAGGATTTATCCCTCTTAAATTACAAAGCTAGCAATTTATTCAGTACAACATACAAAGAGAACCCTAGCTTGCTTTTGCACCTAGCTTGCTGCTGTAACTATTTAGAATAACACAATAAGTAAAGTCGAATTTGCAGCAGAGCAGTCTCATATCTAGGAAGCAATTTGGGAACCAGCCCACTCAGTGAACTGGTAATGGGTATATTAGGGCATATGCATTACATACAATGTGTATATATGAATATCTCTCTAAGGGCCAGTTCAGACGGGTGGTAAACACAATATTTTCAGCAGGAGATCCTGTCGTCCTGTCTTTGTTGCTAGCATCAGCTGTGTTCATGGTTCTATATCTTTCTAGGAGCTCAAAATGTGAGATGATGATGGAACAATTGGAACCAATGCAAACTGTTGCCGAATGCTTTTCTGTGCGATGGCATCGGTTAAAAGCATTCAGCATCGGCTAAAAGACCTTCTGCCAGCCATCAATTTGAACCAGTCCTTATGACATGATTTTCTACCCCCTCGTTATTTTCTGTAAATCCCACTGGGTGGACCAGAAATTAGTTACTGTGTATAGAAGGGGAGTATAAAGGCAAAGCCCAGGACTGAGAGGAGTTCAAAGGGTCTTGAGATCTGATCTCATATTGAGTGGGGCAAATGGCAAGGTGGTCAATGATTAATACAAGTAGGATATCAATAATTCTCACAGTATATGCTTACCTTTACAATCTGAACTTGCTTACAGAAAAAGGAGTTAGTTACTAATCAATAGTAGCTGTGATGCCAAATGTAGATGCCAGAAAAGGGAGAAAGGAAAGGGGACATAGCTATCTATTTTAACTACTCTGTCTGGCTGGGATATCTGAATCATAGTACTGGCTAAGAAGATTTTCAAATAGTTTTCAGATAAGACCATTCACACATCAATATTTAAGTGTTTTATTTAGCTGTTTGCTCAGAGCTTTGCTTGAATGGTAAATGCAGGCTGACACAACATATTTTTAATGCAATGGATGGGGGCATTTAATCCAAAAGCAGCACTGGCTCATTTTCTAGATCAAAGGTCATCAAAGCACTATAAATATATTGCATTAGTGCCAAATGACTTGCAACACATATTGCAATTAAGATGTTTTTAACACCTCATATTACTAAGTAAGTGTACCAAGTTACAGATGTTGTTTAGCTCCATTATGCATTGCTTTATTACCTATTGCTAGTTCCTAGTGATGCACATACCTTGTAGTCCTGGCAAATAAATGGAGCCATTCAACGTTTGGAAAAAAAATGTTAGAATGAGTTTCACTTACCCTTGATAAACTCAAAAAAAGGTTTTCAGTGAAGATTATTTCCTTGCTGAAGCGTTCATTGCATGCATTGTGGTCCTTAGTGCATTATTTTTTCATTGCTCTACTTAGACAGTTTTACATGTGGTTTAAGCAAATGTCATATTCTCATGTGACGGGTTTATTGAAATGTCAGAATATAGTGGATTTATCTCATGAGAAGAGTAAATATTGCATGGTAATCATTTCTACAATCTGTTATGAATTCTTCTCAAATGTGGTGGATGTAGTTAGCATCGCTGACATAGTTACATGGAAACATGATGCCATTTTACCATTATTATGTATTCATATAATGCAAGCCTGTTTAATAAAATATTAGCTGTAAGGTGTTGATAAATTGTTTTCTGTACCATACCTGCTAAATAAATGTGCATTAGTGTTGTAGTTTTTTTTTTTTTTTTTCCTAACTGCAAGTCTTCGTCTTGAAAAATACAACACCAGCCTCATAGTTTTTCATGAACAATGAGTCCTAAAGCAGTACTCTAAGCGCCTGTTTCCACTACACGCAGATTTGATGCAGATTGGATGCAGAATGGATGCACAAAAACAGACTCCAATAAATTCCTATGGGCCTCTTTCCACTAATCTCATTCTCGATTATTCTGATGCAGATTTTCCCATAGGCAGTCATTGGAGTCAGTTTTTCTGCATCCATTCTGCATCCAATCTGCATCAAATCTGCGTGTAGTGGAAACAGGCCCTTATAGACTCCAATGAATACCTATGGGAAAATCTGCATCAAAAAAATTGCGTTTAGTGGAAACAGGCCCATAGGCATTAATCAGAGTCAGTTTTTCTGCATCCATTCTGCATCCAATCTGCGTGTAGTGGAAACAGGCCCTAAGTGTAAAATGAATAAAGTAATTTAAAAATGCTGCTTAAAGGTGCACCATGGCGAAAAAATTGTAAAATTTAAAATATGAACAAACATAAACAAATAAGAAGTACGTTTTTTCCAGAGTAAAATGAAACATAATCTACTTTTCTCCTATGTTGTTGTCACTTACAGTAGGTAGTAGAAATCTGACAGAAGTGACAGGTTTTGGACTAGTCCATCTTTTCGTAGGGATTTTCAGCAAGGCTTTTATTCTTTATAAAGATATTCCCTAAAAAAGATTTAACCTCCCTGACGTTTTAAATCGCCGCAGATGTTTTTTTTTCACCTAATTTTTTTTAGCCTAGCGCTAGCTACATGATCACCCCTCCCTGCTCCCTCCCTCCCACCCTTCCGATCGCCACCGGTGATCAAACCCATCAGGAAATCCCATTCTGAACGGGATTTCCTGTAGGGCTTCCCTCGTCGCCATGGCGACAAACGGAATGACGTCATCGACGTCATCGACATCGTGACGTCAAGGGGAGTTTCGATCCACTCCATAGTGCAGCCTGACAGTGATTGGCCAGGCTGCGCAAGGGGTCTGCGGGCGGGCCCCTCTTTTGCGGTGGGTAGCGGCGGGTAGCGGCGGATCGGTGGTGAGCATCAGCGATCAGGTAAGACATGCAGCTAACAAAGTGCTAGCTGTGTGTTTGAAAAAAAATTATGAAAATTACCCCACCAGGGCCTGAGCAATGCAGCGCAGCGTTACTGGATGAGCTGAGCTCGTCTGTAACGCCCAGGACAAGAGTAACTGCCCTTCACTAAGTGCTTTTGAAAATAAATAAATGCCTGAGAATCCCCCATGAAGAGATGGACTAGTCCAACACCTGCCACTTCTTTCAGATTTCTACTACCTACTGTAAGTGAGAGCAACATAGGAGAAAAGTAATTTATAGCTCATTTTACTCTGGAAAAAAACGTACTTCTTATTTCTATGTATATTTGTATACGTTTGCATATTTGTATATGTTTGCACATATTTTAGATTTTACAATTTTTTTGCCATAGTGCCCCGTTAAGTCCCTGTCCAATATTGCAGTGCATAAGGGTAACATCACCCGTTCAGAAGGTCTTTTTGAAGAGCAATGTTACATCATTACACTTTGCTCAGTAACCTTAAGTCCACTGTAATGTTTTTCATCTTAACGAACCTGTCCCTTTCCCTGACCAACCTAATGCTGACCCACCACCCCTTAAAATTCCCCATATAGACCTATGCTAATGATTAACTTTGGTGTTACTTAATCCTGCCATCCACGCAGATAGCCAGCCAAGCTAATGCAACTTAGAGCATCTTCAACATTCATTACCACTGCCTTGACTCATTCTTATATCATGATATCTTAGGCAGCATCTCGTCTTAAGTTCAAATCACCATAGATAAGTTCAAATACCTCACATTAATCTATGCATTCTGATGGCCAATAAAGTCAATGGCTTCAACAGTCATGTCTCAGCTGTGAAAGCACAAGGTAATTAATGTGAGGGTATTGCTTCCTTCCAGAAATTACTGCAAAAGGTCAGGGTACTGCAGTGATATCATGATCCACCTCCACAAAAAGAATCAGACCCAGCCAGAAATCCTAGGTTAAAATTCTCACTAGAACATTGGGGGTCCTTGTTATTATAATAAGGGTTTTGAGAAAAGATGAGTTCCTCTTAATCTTAGAAGAGGTGAAAGGTAAGAGGCTAAAACATTAGGCTGTCGTTTGACTGTAAGTGCAGCCTAAGACTTTTAATGCAGAACATAACAGCCCTGCAGAAGGTGACAGTTACTTGACTGACAGAAGCAGCAATAATGTCCCAAGGAACCTATGGGAAAATAAACCTATTTTTGCTATAAATATATATATTTTTGCCATGTACTCAAAGATGTGAAAGTGAAATAATAGACACACCAGCTGCAACCGCCATCCACACCACAAGCCGGGATCCTGAGGACACCCACTCTGCCATCTCTATGATGGCAGAGTCATGTGAGCCAATCAAGGGCCGCTTTCATTGGCTCCTGATCATGTCTATCAATGTAAGCCAATGGGAGTTGCTTACATTGATAAGCAGGGTCAGGAGCCAATTAAATCGGCTCCTAACGCACTCACAGGGCTCTATGACTGCAGTCATAGAGACTTCAGGGTGAGCAGGCTGCGGTGGGGAGCGTTGCAGTGGTTAATTGAAATCTACACCCTGGCAGCCACAGCAGCCTCAAAACAGAGTGTAGATTTCAATTAGCATCATCTGGAACTGGTTAATTTGAACTTTAATAATCTGTTCTGTTGTTACTTTGACAAGGCTTCACCTGTTTACTTATTTTTAATTATATGTTTTTATTTTAATGCTTTAAGAAATTCCTTTTTTTGAATGTTTGAATCTTACTTCATGAACCGAGAAAGCAGATATGACCTGAGCTCAACCACAATTACAGATTAATTTTCAAGAGGCACTTGAGAAAGGCTCCTGCCCAAAACATTGTGCGTGTCTGCATTATGTACACTGCATAATATAGGGAATGAATCTGTAAGCGTGGTTGAGCTCAGGTCGTATCTGCTCTCTTGGTTCTTGACAGGAGTGGTGCATCACCCTGAGGGACCTTGTTGTTCCCACACCACACACTCTCAATTGGAGTAGCCTGCAGGATCATTGCAATTTGAATCTTACTTCATTCCTCATTTTCTGTATTGTGTGTTTGGCTGTGAGGCAGTAAAACCAATTGTATTTAGGTGAATTGTGTTTAACCACTTCACCACTGAGGGGTTTCACCCCTGAAACACCAGTGCGATGTTTACCTTTCAGCGCTGCTTCCATGCCTTTTTTTCTGTAATATGATTGGTTATTGGGGACTGGGGTCCCCATAACCAATCATTGGACTGCAGAGCCGGGGTGTGTGTGCGCGTGCCGGTTCGCGGGGGCGCGCGCTGCACGTTTGTTTAGTTTACATTGTTATGAATAAAGACTGCTTCTGTTTGAAGCAGTCTTCATTCTATTCGCAATCAGCGAAACGTCCAATTAGTCACCTGCTGTGCGGGCTGGCTGGAGTGCGCGCGAGTTCCCCGCACACTCCCAGCCAGTAAACAAACAAGTGCGCCTTTCTCCGTCCCTGGGGGTGAAGCGGTGCGCAGAGGGATGGAGAAATTTAGCACTGGGGGGGGGGGGGTAAAGTGGTTAAATAAGTAAGTGTAACGATTGTGGAATTCTCTCCATGGTCAGCGCACAGGACGTGCGCTGACACTGCAGAAATCCTCCACAAGCGTATAATCTGAGAGAACCCAGCAAAAGGTGCAGGTGCTGTTGAGGGAAATTCCTGTCGGCAGATGGAGCTGTGGAGTGCAGAGGAACAGATCCTCTGCCCTGCCACAGATGCCAGATAGGAATTGTACGAAGGGAAGCAACACAGGGCAAGATAGCCCTTAAAGAGTGAGAGTAAAGCGACAGAGTGTATGTGTGTCCACCAATCTAGTCGCCACCAAGCGACGATGAACACACAACCATGAAGATCAGGTGAGAAGGCAATCGCAAGAGATGGCGATTGCTAACAGCGACACAAGACAGAATAAGCACAGAGGAGGAATGTATGTATGTCCACCAATCTGGTCGCCAACCTGCGACGGTGAACACACAACAGCAGAAACAAAGACAGAGCACGAGAGTAGCAAAGGCACAGCAAATCATACAATGAGAATGATAAGGAAAATAACAAAAGCTAACTAAACGCGAACACCGCACTCATTCGCAACAGTGAACGCGTTTACAGCGTGATCTCTGCACGTTAAGCACAACAGAGACAAGCACGCGACCCTAACTAACCACCGACACACAAACACGAAACAAAGAACGCGAGCGCTCGCTTAACGGTTACCTCACCGAGCCTACAGCAAGTGTTTGTATCAGACAAGACAGACAGATGGACGGGAAACAGGAATATGAGAGATACGATCCACCGCTCTTCCGCCAGAGCGAGTGCGATCCGGGTTCAGGGACAGCATAGCAAAGATCCACTGCTCTTTCCGCCAGAGCGACTGCTCTCCAAGTAAAGCAACAGAGCTAGCAGGATCCACTGCTCTTTCCGCCAGAGTGAGTGTGATCCAAGTAAAGAAACAGAGTTTAGCAGGATCCACTGCTCTTTCCGCCAGAGCGAGTGTGATCCAAGTATAGAAACAGAGTTAGCAGGATCCACTGCTCTTTCCTGCCAGAGCGAGTGTGATCCAAGTATAGAAACAGAGTTAGCAGGATCCACTGCTCTTTCTGCCAGAGCGAGTGCAATCGAAGTACAGCAAGATGAGGTAGCCAGTAGCAACCGCTGCTCCAGCTTACCCTCCAAGAATACAGATCAGAGGTTCCACAGCCGCTACCCCTAGAGGCAAGTGCGATCCAAGCAGATGAACAGAAGGAGCTACCTGTAGCAACCACTGCTCTGGTTAGCACCCCCCAGACAGACAGAACAGGCAATACAAACAACACAACCTGACTGAACTAGAGGGGTGTCTAATACAGCCCCCAGAATTACTCTAAGATAGCTTAAACAATCCAACAGGGAAGGCTGACACTCCAAAGTGTGTTAACAAACCGTTATGACCAGCAAAGCTTTCTGGGAGCAGAAGGCTTTTATACTTCCAGCCCTCAAAGGAGACAGCTGGGCAATTTGCATGTATGCAAATCCCTCAGCAAAGCAACTCTGAAAGTTGCAAGATGAAGCCGGGGCTCTTTTCCAGAGACCTGCATCCCTCAGACATAAGGAATGGTCAAACAGCTGAGCCAGGGCTAAACAGCAGCCAAATCCACTGACACCCAATCAATCTACTTTAGTGTCCATAGACTTAGAATCTGAAAACTATTTCCAAGGGGCATATCAGGCATTATGAGGGGTGTTTTCTTCATGATTAAGTGTTAGAAGGTTAAGAATAAGAGTAAGGAAGGTGTTTATATTGTTAAAGATATTAACATTGGGAACCCGGAAAGGGTTTATTTTTATCAAGAAAGGGTCTTTCCTTAAATGGGGAGATTAAAGGGAACCTGAAGTGAGAGAGATATTGAGGCTGCCATATCAATTTCCCTTTAGATAATACCAGTTGCCTGGCAGTCCTGCTGATTTTCTGCTTCTAATACTTTTAGCTATGAACAAGCATGCATACTTGTTTTGGGTGAGGTATTTGGACACTTCTGCAGCCAGAGAGATCAGCAGGACACAAGGCAACTGGTATTGTTTAAAAGGAAACCAATATGGCAACCTCCATATCGCTCACACTTCATGTTCCCTTTAAGGATAGGCATCAGAAAGAGAGTGTATTGGCAAAGAGGAGGCTTAAGGTAAAGGAAGTAGGATGGTGGAGTTTATGGTTAGGAAAATTATGTCAGAACATGTGTCCATACCACAGAATGCGAAATCATGACCTAACAGAAACAGTGCACTATGTACAATCTGTGGAGCCAAAATGTGTCCCACATTGCCATTACCAGCAGTCTGTACACATGAATGAGCACTGGTGTGGGTCTTCCGGCTCATCTTACTGCCTCCTTTTCTTCCTGCAAATATTCCAAAGCTGTGTGACATGATTACTAACGTATCTGTGATCTGAATACCAGGTCTGTTTTCTGCTGTCTCTGTATTTTTCCTGTCTGCTGAGATTTGTACACAAGTACACATTTCCTTAAAACCAGAAGTAAAACAGTGACACTGCATGACATTACAGTTTTTAAAAAGTGTTGTATTCAAATAAATGTAAGTTGCTATAGCAACAAATTATAATTTGAATGTGTTATTAACACAGGAAGCAAGCACATAGAATCTTTTTAAGGAGCTAAATTTGTTCCTTACATGAAAATGGTTGAAATACATTTAATGCATGATTTACCAAATATCACAGCATATTTTTAATATTTTGTTTGGTTTCTGGTGAGAACGATGTAGCAAAAGGCAGTCCATTGGCACTGAAATGAACATTGAATAATGTGTGTGTTGGCATTTACGTTGCTTTGATTGATAGCATTTTTTAATGTCATTTGAATGCAAATCTGTTTTAATAATGATAGAAATGGCATCCAATTATATTGAGAATTGGGTATTGTGACTGTTTGGTAGTAAACCAAATGAATTGTCTATGCTGTCTTGTTTTTTCTCAGACTGTGTGCCTTTCCATTGTTTTGTGTGACCCTGGCTAGATGCTGTAGAATCAGTATAGAGCCATCACAGCTGCTGCCTAGCTCAGACCTTCATTTGCTGTGTCACCAAGTCCATTATCTCTAAGTTGTGGGTGTAGTCGCCAATTCTAATCACTTGTCTGTTGTTGTTTGGAAGCTACAGATTGCTCATTGGAATTCAGTTGACAATATGCAAGTCTATACATGTAGCCTGTCCACTCTAACAGTGCTGACAGGTTCAGCTATTCATACATCCAGATGGCTTGCAGAGTAAATTAGTATTTAAAGTAATGTAACTTCAGTTTAGGACTATTCTTAATATTCTCCAATACTCCAACATTGCCTTGCTATATCTCATGACTGATTTGAAATGAAGATTGGACAGGGGAATTTGAGGAATAGTCAGTGGCGTAGCTAAGGAGCTGTGGGCCCCGATGCAAGTTTTACATTGGGGCCCCCCAAACACTTTATACGTAACAATTGATACGGTGCACCAAAACCTGCCAAGAACAACCACAGTGTCAGAGCTGCAATAAGGGAATGGGGAGCAGTTTGTTAACGATTACCATTATTCAAAGTATCTATAGAAGTCATTATTATGAGCACAGGACCAATAGAAAGCTAATACTGTAGATGAGGGAGGGCCCTTCGGGCCCCTTTGGCCCAAGAGCCCCGATGCAGTCGCAACCTCTGCAACACCTATTGCTACGCCCATGGGAATAGTAGATATGTGTGCATAATTTTGGCTCTAAACAATCTCAGTAGCTAAATTATATATCACACCTTTCCTACTTCTCAAGTTTGGCTTGGATAAACATGGCCAGGGGAGGACTGGGATAATCTGGCTTGGAAGAAGAGACAACCAAGTGGCCCTTGGGTGGGCAAGGTGATAGGGTTTGGTATGGGCGCAAATGTATAGGGTTACATGTGACTGAAAGTGCTTGATTTACTAAGGCATCTCCAAGCATCGTCATTTGGTACATCATAAGTAATTCACCAATCCTTGACCCCAGTATGTTTTAATTGTCACAAGTCATATCTATGTTACTGTGCATTTTTAATTACAGACCATCTGAAATTAATGTAAAAAATATATTTTTTAGTATAAAATTAAATCAGACCTGAAGTCAGAATATGGAGGCTGACATATTTATCTCCTTTTAAACAATGCAAATTCCCTGGCTGTCCTGTGGCAGCCACCATAAGCCTTTCATTTCAGGTTCCCTTTAAATAATCCAGTCTAGGTTTGCTGGATCACTTGTTACAGTGGAGATGCTTGAAGACAGATAGGGCCATATTCTATTGCTGAACTCGCCAGCGCTAAGCACTGGCAAGTTCTTAACTTAGGCGGTGGGGGCATCGCCTAATCTAATTAAACTTTAGACCCCCCCAGGCGGAAAAGAACTCGCTTGGGCGATATAATCGCCCAGCGAGTTCTTACCACGGAATCCAATTACCCTTATCATGTCTCCGGGAAGCGATGCTTCCCGGCAGACATGAGCGTTAGCTTAGACCTGCAAAAAGCAGGTCTAAACTAGCTAACGCACGTCGTCGCCGCAGCATCTGGGGGTCTCCTTTAATAAGGAGACCCCCAGAGCTCCCCGTCGGGTCGCCGTACAGTTTAGAAGCCCCCGCGCAGCTCTGCAAAGGCTCCCCTGTCATACGTACCGCTGCCGATCACCCGCCGCAAAATCCGTCATGTAATTACAGTGTATCTAACACTGTAATTACTGTCCGCATAGAAGGAACCCAGGCAAAGCATCTTTGAATCTGCAGCCTGGGCTCCCCATTGGTCCGCTGTCTGAGCCATTTTATTGGTTCAGACAGCAGACCAATGGGGAGCCCGGCTGCAGATTCAAAGATGCTTTGCCCGGGCTCCTTCTATGTGGACAGTAATTACAGTGTTAGATACACTGTAATTACGTGACGGATTTTGCGGCGAGAGGCGGCGGGTGATCGGCGGCGGTACGTATGACAGGGGAGCCTTTGCAGAGCTGCGTGGGGGCTTCTAAACTGTGAGGTGACCCGACGGGGAGCTCTGGGGGTCTCCTTATTAAAGGAGACCCCCAGATGCTGCGACGGAAGATGGCGGCGATGTTCAGCGGGGGAGTGCGCATGTGTGGGGAGTGAGGCCGTGGTGCTGGTGGACAGCACCACAGCGTAAACCTCACTCCCCATCGCTCGGTAAATGGGAGCATCGCTCAGGCTTTCGCCTGAGTAATGCTCTCTAACGATCGGCCATCGCGCGAAGGATATGGGCAATAGGATTTGCCGGTAATCCTCGCGCGATGGCAAGGTGATAAGAAGCTCGCATCTGCAAGCTACTTATCACCTTGAATAGGATATGGCCCATAATCAGGAGATGCTTGGATGAGCCCTAGTAAACACATAGACATACAAACATTAAAACAGATCTGTTCATTCATTGTACTTAAAAGAAGGACAAATGACAAAGAAATAGTGACAAAGAGATTTGACTGCACAAGAGGAACTTGCCCTTCCTAGAGACAGCTTTATTGTGTCCCAGTTTTAAAATGCCCCCAATTCTGTGTTGCAGCTTTTTTAGTGTCCACCCTGGTGTGCCCCAGCTTTGTAGTGCTGCCAAAATGCACCTCAGGTTTCCAGGGCCACTAGAAGATATTTCAACTTTCTAGGACTTACTGAAGTTTGTCTAAACTTTCCAGTTCCTTCAGTAGAGTGTTGAAGAATACTATGTAGGAAAGCACCCATGCAAATGGAGATTCTTGTGTGCCGAGAACTAATGCCCTCTTTACCTTCTATGGAAAAGTAGGAAATGATATGGAGAAAAGGTCAGCACCACTATGTCATTAAAACTGTATTGCAAAAACAATTAAAACATAGATGTTTTGCTTGAAAATGTTACAGTTTAATCTCCATCATGCAATTCCTTCTATTTTGTAGATTTTTTTTTGCAATAAAGAGTTTTTAATTAGTTAATGATGCTGGCCTTCATGGGGTTTCTTTTCCCCGGTAGAGTGTGGCAGATTCCAGTATCCTCCGTACTCTGCCAAAGCTTTCTAGGCCCTCCATAGTGTGCCCCACCTTCCCTGTGCCCCTACACTGTGTGGAAACCTTACCCTGCTTTCTACTGTGCCAACATTCTATTGCTTCTCATACTGTTTCTCAGCTTTCTATTGTAGTAGTCTAGATCCACCCTAACTTACGTCAACATTCCAGTACACCCTAAATGTGCCCCCAGCTTTTCACTTTCTCCCTCAAAGTATGTAGAGGGCACCTGTAGAGCAGCTCCTGCTTGCAAATGTCTTCCATAATGTATCCTTTAGCTTTCCAGTGCCCCTTACATGTGTTCTGACTTTTTATTTTCCTCCACAGTGTGTCTCAACTTTTTAAGTTTCTCTGTACTGTGTCTCATGGTTTGCAATGCTTGTTTCACCTCTGTATATTGATCCCATGCCACCAGGGGCGGGCCGAGGCATAGGCTGGAGAGGCTCCAGCCTCAGGGCGCAGTGTAGGAGGGGGCGCAAAATTCATTCAGCTGTCATTCATAATTGTGTTTGAAGCAGAAAGAAATATGAAAAGGGGATACATGGCAGTGACTGCAAGCCAGATAACTAGATATTAAGGTGTTCGGGAGGTTGTGGGCCCTGTGGCGCCTCTTCGTCTAATAGCAATCAGTGTGTGGCGGCTGGGGTGGGAGGGATGGAGGGGCGCACTTTGGTGTCTCAGCCTTGGGTGCTGGAGGACCTTGTCCCGGCTCTGCATGCCACTCCATCCCCTTGACAGCTTCCTTCAGTCAATTATTCTTTTTCCTTCTCTTCTCCACTTCCTCCACTGTCCAAACGCTGTGAAAGAGGTGGGGAGATGAGAAGATGTGAGGTCAATGGGCTGCAGACTGCAGAGTGGTGCAGCATCCTCAGCAGTAACAGGCAATTTCACAGGCGTATGGGCTTTACTGGCAGTTCCCACTGAAACATAGAAGCACCAATGACTTCTCCATGTAAAGAGGAAAGTGATCCCATTGGTTAATGATGTACCACCCAGGAAGGGGAGAAGCTTCCTGACACCTGGCCCAGTTCATTGCTGAACTGAATTTAAAAAAATGGTGTCGCCTTTGTTTAAATAAAAATTGGAAATGCTCAGAGCTGTTTGCATGTGCAGAATTTCTTGTCCCCTGTGTTACATCATACATTGCACAAAATTGACCTCCTGTTAACAACAGAACTTTGCCAGGCTGTAATTGGGTTCTTTACATAGACAAGTTTTCAAGCTTCTGCTTGATCAGTCACACACACTCCCTGCTGGCAGAGATGATCTAAAGCACCAGTCAGCTTCAGCTGCCAGGCAGACACAGGTGTATGCAGAGATGTGTGTGAGGAGCCCTTCCCTTTACTTTACTTTCCTGTCTGTGCATGTATCTGTGCCAAATTCCTTCCAATGTGCATGTGCAGGTGTGTGTCTGTGTTTTACATCTTCCAAGCTGCACTTGTGTCTGAGTTTAACCCTTTCATAATGGTGCAGTAGTTTATATTGATCCCATTCTAATTTAAGTAATGACTGTGTTTACTTTAAATTAAAAGGGATAGATCTGCACTCCCTTCCATTTATTAAAATCTGTGTGTGTGTGTGTGTGTGTGTGTGTGTGTGTGTGTGTGTGTGTGTGTGTGTGTGTGTGTGTGCGTGCGTGCGTGCGTGCGCGTGCGTGTGTGTGTGTGTGGCCTGCGTGCAGAGCCGGGACAAGGTCCTCCAGCACCCAAGGCTGAGACACCAAATTGCGCCCCTCCATCCCTCCCACCCCAGCCATCACACACTGATTGCTATTAGACTAAGAGGTGCCACAGGGCCCACAACCTCCCCAACACCTAATATGTAGTTATCTGGCTTGCAGTCACTGCCATGTATCCCCTTTTCTTATTTCTTTCTGCTTCAAACACAATTAGGAATGACAGCTGAATGAATTCTGCGCCCCCTCCTACACTGCGCCCTGAGGCTGGAGCCTCTCCAGCCTATGCCTCGGCCCAGCCCTGCCTGCGTGCGTGCAGGTGTGCGTGCGTGCGTGCGTGTGTGTGTGTGTAAATAAGCTCTTTTTAGCTTTGTGTTTTTAACAGTTGTTAAGGGCTCTTTCACATTAGGGCAGATTCTCTGCGTTTCAACGCAAAGGGTAAAGTTTGCGTTACCCAAGGTGAAATGAAAGTCCATAGACTTTCATTTTAGCTTTCACATATAACGCAGCCTTTTTGTGCGTTGTGTTACACTGCACCCAGGCGCAGTTTTTCAGCCGACGCTAGCTTTATGCGTTACAATGTTAGTCAATGTAAAACACACACTATGCGCGTTTTTAATCCGTTAACGCAGGCAATCAGTCCCAGAATGCAACAGAGGAACAATGTAGAAAGTTGAAAACTAAAAGAAAAAAAAATTACCTGCGTTTTTCTATGTGCTGTAACGCATTGAAAACGGATTAAAAACGCACACTCACTGCAGTGCAACGCATATCAAAACGCATTAAAACGCATACAACAAAACGCATGCTTTGAGCGTTCTCCAACGCAAGCTCTGATGTGAAAGAGCCATAATGCCTTCATTAGCACCTGTTAAAATCCAAATTTACCCCACATTTTTCAAATTAGTTAATTGTGCCTGTGCAGTGCAGATGCATGGTTTGTAGAATTTACAGAAGATAGACATGGGATAAACTTATTAGGTATGTGGAAAACCTACCTTTGAACAAGATAGAGATAAGGTAGGGTTAATTGGTGATAACACTTACTTTTGTTATAGTTATCAGATGATGGAGGCAGGAATGAAGGCAGAGAGTGACATTTGTGGCTGGGGACATGCAGAAGGTGTCTCAATCAACTTGTTACTGTTTGGAATATAAAGTCTTCTAAACAAAGGCTAATGTTTAGAACAGCTTGATCACAGTCAAAGGCTCACGAATCAGCTAAACGATCAAATAAGGATGCTTCACTAAAATTTCTTCTTCAGGAAAATGTATGTAGGAGAAACAGGTAATCTCAAACAAGCACACAGCTGTGTCAAACCTGTGAGGATACAATTAAACGTTTTTTTTTTCAATTTTGGATTGTGCAGGGAGGGCTTAGACATTTAGACTTAGACTTTTAATCTACTAATACAGTATGTCTCTATGTTGGGAATCTTCTTCTTGATTCTGTGGAAATAAGGATTGGGACTGGTTCATTCTGAAACAAGAATTGAGCAAACATTTTAAAAGTTGGACTTTCTTTCCAGGCAGGGGTACAGTATATTTTATGACTTCCTGTGGTTTTGTCTAAATCTGGATCTAACAGTGATAACAACAGGTGTGTAAACCAACCAAAGTTATTAACTAGTTGTATTCTATCCAAAACCTAAAAGAAGAAAAGGCTTTGGTTAGACTTCTATTTCTGTTGTATTTATATTTGTACTAAGACAAGCTTAATGCAATAAATCATGTGTATTTCAAATAAGCTTGTACATATATTGATGTCATCAGGGCTGTCAAATAATATATGATTTTGTTTGCTTTCATTGAAACAGATACATTAAATCTGAGAGATCCATCATTCTGATAAACTTCTGTCTATCCATCATCTCATCTAATATTCTCATCTTGGTGGGTCAAACACAAATACAAAATAAGGTAAGATGCATTCAAAATAATCTTATGCTGCAATGTGACTGAAAATAAACTGATTGTATGTAGATTTTATAGAAGAACAATGTGTTTGATAATCATTTTTGTTGATGATTTGCAATTTTATGTGGATAAAATGTTAATTTGCATTACCCTATTGTGCTTCAGTGGTTAAACTGGATCTGTTATGCATTTAAAACTTAAAAAGGAATGTATGGTGTTCAGCTGTTGCTAAGTGACTATATTTCCTCTGGAATCAGCAAGGTTCTGACGATATGTGCATCATAGATACAGTGGTGTGAAAAACTATTTGCCCCCTTCCTGATTTCTTATTCTTTTGCAGGTTTGTCACACTTAAATGTTTCTGCTCATCAAAAACCATTAACTATTAGTCAAAGATAACATAATTGAACACAAAATGCAGTTTAAAATGATGGTTTTTATTATTTAGTGAGAAAAAAACCCTCAAAACCTACATGGCCCTGTGTGAAAAAGAAATTGCCCCCTGAACCTAATAACTGGTTGGGACACCCTTAGCAGCGATAACTGCAATCAAGCGTTTGCAATAACTTGCAATGAGTCTTTTACAGCGCTCTGGAGGAATTTTGGCCCTCTCATCTTTGCAGAATTGTTGTAATTCAGCTTTATTTGAGTGTTTTCTAGCATGAACCGCCTTTTTAAGGTCATGCCACAACATCTCAATAGGATTCAGGTCAGGACTTTGACTAGGCCACTCCAAAGTCTTCATTTTGTTTTTCTTCAGCCATTCAGAGGTAAATTTGCTGGTGTGTTTTGGGTCATTGTCCTGCTGCAGCACCCAAGATCGCTTCAGCTTGAGTTGACGAACAGATGGCTGGACATTCTCCTTCAGGATTTTTTGGTAGACAGCAGAATTCATGGTTCCATCTATCACAGCAAGCCTTCCAGGTCCTGAAGCAGCAAAACAACCCCAGACCATCACACTACCACCACTATATGTTACTGTTGGTATGATGTTCTTTTGCTGAAATGCTGTGTTACTTCTACGCCAGATGTAACGGGACACGCACCTTCCAAAAAGTTCAACTTTTGTCTTGTCGGTCCACAAGATACTTTCCCAAAAGTCTTGGCAATCATTGAGATGTTTTTTAGCAAAATTGAGACGAGCCTTAATGTTCTTTTTGCTTAAACATGGTTTGCGCCTTGGATATCTGCCATGCAGGCCGTTTTTGCCCATTCTCTTTCTTATGGTGGAGTCGTGAACACTGACCTTAATTGAGGCAAGTGAGGCCTGCAGTTCTTTAGATGTTGTCCTGGGGTCTTTTGTGGCCTCTCAGATGAGTTTTCTCTGCGCTCTTGGGGTAATTTTGGTCAGCCGGCCACTCTTGGCCACTGTTCCATGTTTTGCCATTTGTGGATAATGGCTCTCACTGTGGTTCGCTGGAGTCCCAAAGCTTTAGAAATGGCTTTGTAACCTTTACCAGACTGATAGATCTCAATTACTTTTGTTCTCATTTGTTCCTGAATTTCTTTGGATCTTGGCATGATGTCTAGCTTTTGAGGTGCTTTTGGTCTACTTCTTTGTGTCAGATAGCTCCTATTTAAGTAATTTCTTGATTGAAACAGGTGTGGCAATAATCAGGCCTGGGGGTGACTACAGAAATTGAACTCAGGTGTGATAAACCACAGTTAAGTTATTTTTTAACAAGGGAGGCAATCACTTTTTCACACAGGGCCATGTAGATTTGGAGTTTTTTTTTCCTCACTAAATAATACAAACCATAATTTAAAACTGCATTTTGTGTTCAATTATGTTATTTTTGACTAATAGTTAACGGTTTTTGATGAGCAGAAACATTTAAGTGTGACAAACATGCAAAAGAATAAGAAATCAGGAAGGGGGCAAATAGTTTTTCATATCACTGTATGTGTCTTCAGTTGTAGATGGGAAATGTTAGGGTAAATCCTTCATAGTCCAAAGATAGCATCTATCTATTACAATAGTTCAATCTACTAATATGTAATTTGAACTTCGTTAATAAAGCAGTCAGTGGATGAAGAACACTGGCAAATAATAACTTGTCAGAGGCTATTTCACTGATGAATGACTTATTTTTTGAACATGTTTTGCTTTTTATCTTATTGAATACTACTGTGTAACGAACGAGGCAGCTGCGGCGAACAGCACCGCCGCCGCAGCTGCCTCCATGCCGCTCCCCGTCCTCTCGGCATCTAGGACGCAAAGGAGGGAATGTTTGCTCTCGCAAGGGGTCACCGTCTCGCGCGGGCGCGCGCACAGATGGGACCTTTATGCAAAGAGGAGGCTCTTTTCGTTTCCCTCCAGTTTAGATATAATGTCTTACAGACATGTCATGCTCACAAAAATGCTGGTCACCCTGGCTACCACCCACAGACTAACGGCCAGACCGAAAGGGTAAACCAGGGCCTTGAACAATTCCTTAGATGCTACGTGGAAGATACCCAGTCCGATTGGGTTAAGTTTTTACCCTACGCTGAGTTCGCTCACAACAATTTGAGGTCTACATCGTCGGGGTTTTCTCCCTTCCAGATTGTCACGGGGAGATCACCCAAATTCTCACCACTGTCAGTGGTGACGTCACCATTTCCAGCTCTGGAACAATGGTCAGAAACCATGAAAAACATCTGGAAAAAGGTGAAGGAAAATTTAAGGAGAACCTTTTTAGTTCAGAAAAGACAAGCTGACAGAAGACGTTCTGTCGAATGGAAATTCGCACGGGAGATTTGGTGTGGATTTCCACTCGGCATCTGTCCCTAAGGCAGCCATCTGTTAATTTGGGTCCCAAATCTATAGGGCCCTATCCTGTTTCTAGGAAAGTGAATAATGCTACTTACATGGTGTCGCTCCCACCCAGTTTCAGGGGTGGTAGGCTGTGTATGTGGATTCCACTCCTCCCCCCCGTGGTAGTCAATGGAGAGCCCGAGTACGAAATAGAACAGATCTTGGATTCCCGGCGAGTGCGTAATTCTTTGCAGTATCTGGTTCACTGGCGAGGGTATGGTGCTGAAGAGAGATCTTGGGTGCCACTCTCTCGCATGCATGCGGAGGAACTCAGGGAGGAGTTTCATAGGATACATCCAGATAGGCCAGGTGGTGCGTGTTCAGAGTCCACGCCTAGAGGGGGTACTGTAATGAAGGAGGCAGCTGCGGCGAACAGCACCGCCACCGCAGCTGCCTCCATGCCGCTCCCCGTCCTCTCGGCGTCTAGGACGCCGAGGACGGAATGTTTGTTCTCGCAAGGGGTCACCGTCTTGCGTGGGCGCGCGCACAGACGGGACCTTTATGCAAAGAGGAGGCTCGTCAGCTGACCTGCTGGTCGGCTGACGTCAGAGGAGCCTCACGGCGCCCAGGATTGGCTGGCTGCAGGGGGCGTGCCAGTGAGCTCTCCTCTGCTTCCTAAGCCTCCGGGCTTCATTCAGACACTGTCTGCTGTCGTGAATACTTCGTGTGTTAGCGCTCAGACCTTAGACTGGATCCCAGGTGTTGAAACCAAGTACTTCACACCTAGACTAGGAATTGTTATATTGTGTTGATTACCTGTGTATGACTCTGGCTAAACTCTGACTCTGATCTCGTTTACTGATTCTGTACTTCTGCCTATCTGCCTCAAAGTTGCTAAACCCCTGCCTGATTACTGATTACTCTTCTGCTTCACGTTTCTGTTCTGATACTGTCCTCTCTTTTGCCGACCTTTGCCTGTCTGACCATTCTACTCACCAGTGGGCCCTCGCCACTGGTGAGGTGTTAGCTTCTCCAGCTCCTCTGGTGAAGTTATTTGCTAGTGACTAATTGCTCCTGCTCCTAGGCTGCAATACAGTCTGAATTGCCTGCTCCTCAGGTGATCCCTAGTTGCAGTACTGTTTGTACCTCCTGCTCCTAGCCTGCAGTACAGTCTGAATCACAGGCTCCTCAGGTGATCATTAGTCACAGTACTGTCTGTATCTCCTGCTCTCCAGGCTGCAATACAGTCTCAATCACCTGCCCCTCAGGTGATCTCTAGGCTGTAGTACTGTCTGAATCACCCGCTCCTTGGGAGGTTCTATCTCTTCAGTCTTAATATCTCCAGCTTGCTGGGGTTGGTACTCTAACTCACGGTCAGTGTACCGATAGTACCTCACCAGCCCCTCTGGTGAGGTCTCGCCAAACTATTAAAGTTATTGTGCTCTAGCATATGGTCAGTATACCGATAGTACCTCACCAGCCCCTCTGGTGAGGTCTCGCCAAACTATTAAAGTTACTTTTACACCAAGCACTACACACTCAGCTCCTTGCGTTGCTATACTGGTATTATTGGTGATTCTGCAGATCACACATAATCAGGTATAGCGTCTGTATTATTGGTGATTCTGCAGATCACCAAATAATCAGACATCTGAGCTGCGACACTCTACCGTTACATCCTGGCAATTTTTATAGGCATCCCTGTTATTTTCATTGTTTTGAGAGCCATCTGAATATCGTTTGCACCCAAACCACAAAGCATAAACAAGGCTATGCAAAAATAGCTATTTGCTAGAAAAAATGTTTTGTTTTTCAAATAAATATTGTTGAATTCATTCATTTTAATAATGTTCTTACTTTAAAATAAAATTAGTAAACAAACAGTATTATATGTGCCCCAGATTATAAAAAACTAGTTACCTTAGCCTGTTTAAAAACGGGCTAGGCCTGCGCGCACCCACCCGTCGTGCATGCGCGCACCCGTCACACCCGCCGCGCGCGCACCCGCCGCACACCCGGCCGCCCGCTCGCTCACACGCCTGCCTGTCTCCGGCCCTGTCGTCCGGCCTTGTGCAGTAGCAAAAAGCTCAGACCCAGCTACACAGAGACAACTGTCCCTGCTATATGCAGGGACAGTTGCCTATTATTATATAGGAGGAAATTGCAGCCAAAATGCTAGTCAGTGTTTGATCCACTTAGTCCGCATACTATTTTTTGCATTCACCTGATTGCAATATCACTCTTTCATGTCTCCTCTATTGAAGTTAATGATAGCTTTGATGACATGGGAGTTAAGGAATGTTCTATTATATGTACAACAGTATTTTTCTGTACAGCCCCCCAACATTCAGACTGGATAATTTGGGATTGCATTTATTTTGTCTCTGATTTATGGCAAAAGGAATAATCATTTTAAGGCCCAATTCCATTTTTTTGTTGTTAAAATGTGGATCACATGAAAAGAGGTTAGAACCTCTGTTGGATTTTATGTCTGTCTAGTACTTCAGTCTATGAAAATTTCCATCACTTCCTATCCATACATTGTCCAAACAGAAATTGAAGAAATATATCTAAAATTAACAGAAACAACATTTCTTTCACTTTTTTCATAGAGTGGAGGAGAGTTAAGCCTGGTACACACATCCACTTTTTAATGAGCCAATGTTACCACTTCCATGTAGTATGACAGCTTACCTACACAATCTGTTCATAGTATTCAAAGGCTGTTGGCCCTCACACTACATGGAGGTTGTAAAATTGGTCAGGGACTGGATAATAAAAACTGGATGCATGAATGCTCCTTTACAATCCCTGTCTAGTTTAATTGCTTTTCATAATTTCCTCTCTGTGAACTTACAGTTATTATTTTAAATCTTCAAGTCTCCAGGGAGGACTAAGGGACAGGAAGTGAGCAGAAATATCTCTCCTGCAGTCACAGACAGCAATAACAAAACCCCCAAAAGTTTCTAACCCGTTTCTAAGCTATCCATTCTATTACATAAAATAAAAAAATGGAATTGGGCCTTTTCAGTATAGGTTTATTTTGGTGTAAAGGTGACATTGTAGCTAGGATTATAGCAATGTATGAAGTGCTTAGGTAATTATTCAGATGTGGCTTGACTGCTAGTTGAAATGGTAAAGACTTAAGTGAACCTGTACTGTTGGTGTGGTTTGTAAGCAATAGCTGTTGCCTTCTTTACCTCTCTCTCTTGTGTCAAAGAGGGTTAGCAGTTTTGGAATGAGAAGAGAGGAGGATGAGTCTAGCAGCCTCCTGAAAGCAGCTTGTTAACATGACAGTGTGCTCTAGTAAAACACTGTTACATGGATATGTAGACCATGCCATATGTAAGATCAAATGAAGTAGAGTTTAGTGCAAGATTGCTTCATCACAAATCAGGTCCACAGTTTACCATTACCACACAAGATCTGGTGAGATTGATCTTATCATTTCTGGGCTAAGTATCTCCTATTTGTTGCACTACTCCACTTTATGCTCTCTTTTTCTATGGGCTGCTCCTTTGTCTCAATTTTCTACCAGGCATCCTCTTATCACTATTAATACTGTATATCTGGATGGCAATTGTGCACTTTATTTTTATATATATGATATTTATTCATGTGTTTTTTCTTTAAGATTTTACTGCACAGGTGTTGTTTATTGGTCTTGCATCACACTAGGTTGTGAATACTGAACCCAGGTTCTCCCCGTGTTTGGCTAAATATTGAGCCTACTGTGGGGTGTTATTTCTGACAGTAGCATTGTGTCATACAATATATTGCATTTAGAGTGATTGTTTCATATGAAGCAGGGATCATGTTGGAGCATTTGTTTGTTTTTTAAATGGTTTTATTCTTTATTGAATCATCAATATTGTGACTATTATTATACCTAATGTTGAATAAAGATTCTTGTTATATTTTTCCAAAATTTGCTGTGGGAGGTGCTATTCTTTAGGGGCTTTCTTTTTCTGCCATATAATTGCTCTTGTGTTGAGCCCTAGCACACATGGTTATTTGGTTGAGGTGTTGCAGACAGTTTCCAGAAACTAGGCCTGAATTTACATCGCAAGAGCCTATAGGCACAGATTTCCTGGCACATAGACTTCGCCCTCCACAAACCTAAAATCACCCGCAGAACCACATCGCAAGTGTGCTCGCTGGTCCAGCTGTCACTTCTCCCTTAGTTCCCCTGCCCATCATAGGTAGCTACAGATGCCCCTTAATATTAGGTAGCCAGATCTATCTTCAGTATTAAGTAGGTAGAGGTGCCCCCTAGTATTAGGTAGTTAGAGATGCCCCTAGAGTGAGTGAGTCACCTTTCCATCACCAGGCGCCTGTGGACATGGGCCTACAGTGTCTTATGGTATGTCCAGCCCTGAATGTGGTGGCAGAATGTGGTTCAAGAAGGGAAGTATGCATTGGTTAGCCACTGCTGTGCTGTGCTGACCCTCCCATGGTGTAGACTCTATTCCAATATGGTGATGGCATGGCCATTTTTTTTTACAAATTTTTGACAGATGCACCTGGAAACCCCTATCTCTATCCTCTACTGTATACACTGCTGTAAAGCTGAAAGAATTACAGCTGCCAGCTCTTGACTTCCTCTCTGCCATTGCCACATGGCTCAAAGTATTACAACCTCCATGCACTGTCTCTGCCCCCCTGAATCTCAGTGGCCAGCTACCCCTGGTGAGGGAAGGGAGCACAAAAGGGCATGCTGCATATCATTATACTGTTTATTTATGAAGTACGGCATGAAAATATCGCTGATAGTATAAACTCATGTAGAACATCAAATGTAGCACAATATTGTTCCACACTTAGAAAAAAAACCAGCTCAATTAATGTACAATTATGCATGGAAACGCATTTCCTCTTAACTTGTCCGTGAAGCTTTTGGTAAAGGAGAGTACACGCGTAAGGCTGTAAAAGCAGAATTCACTTGAATGTCCACATTTACTGCTCTGTTTTATGCCATGCAATAATTTTGCTTGGCCATACCAAATAAATTAATATAAGCCATTTATTCTGTCACCGAGACTCACACTCCATTCCCATGAAATGTTCCCATTTGTCATCCACAATGTGGTAAAATGTAGTTGATATAATGATTTGGTATCATGGAGCGATAACTTCATATATTATATTTATGTATACTTCACAGCACTTACACAGCCAGTGAGTTACTATCTGTATATAGTGTGGGAAAAGGAAGCCTCATTTCACAAAGGGAGAAAGCTTGCTGTGCAATAACTCTCCATGTATTATTATGCTCATGTTTGTTCTTGAAGTTTCACAGGGTATTAATAATTAGGATTGTTTATGTGCATTAGTAGCTCAGGTATTTTAAGAACTGTTAAGTGTTTTCTTTTTCTAGGCAGCTTTGTTTTACTTGGACGGACATTTTAAAAAGATTCCTACCTCTATTATATTCACTCTACTATTAGAAGCAATTACTCTGTAATGTACCCGCAAAAAACTCTGCAACTCTCAAAGCATTTCCTGACATTTGTAATAAAAGTCATAGTATATGGGAGAAGCTTGAAAAGATAAAACCATTAGGCCAGGCATATTATAAACCTGTAGTTTCTGAAGCAGAGATTTGCTTTCCCTTTTGAATTCTGGAGATGCTTTTTAACTCTATGTTTTGTAACGTTTAGGTTAGGTTTGTGTGTGTGTGTGTGGGGGTTAAGGTTAGGTGTTGGGGGGTGGTTAAGGTTAGGCATCAGGAACAGTGTCTGTGCGATGGGGGGGGGGGGGGGGGGCGTGGGGGGAGGGTGCTTTGAGAGTAGAGTTAGGTTTAGATATACAGTAGAATCTCGTTATAGTGAACTCTGATATAGTAAACCTCTGTATATAGTAAACGCAGTCCTCAGGTCCCAGCAAATGGGTTTGTATAAATATACAACGTATGACCAATTCTGATATAGTAATCTTCTATATATATTAGACCTACTTTTCCTGGTCCCTTTGAGTTTACTATAAAGGGATTCTACTCGAGTAAAATATTGGTATTTATTACTGATATTTTAGAATCCTCATTTACAATTTTATAGTAAAATATTGGAAAATGTATCAATATTCTACTATTCGCTTTCCTGAACACCCAACTTTTCAGGCGCCCGTTTATTACTTATGCAGTGTAACATCCTTACTAAATCTGGATTCAGGGCTGGCTCTGGACTTTTTGCTGCCAGAGGCAAACTTGTGAGGATGCGACCACTCCCCCCCCCCCCCCCCCCCCTGCTTTAGAGTGAGCGTGCAGCACCTGAAAATTTTCATCCCAAAGGGACACCGAGATCTAGGTGTCCGCTGTATAGGGTAGCCAATAATATTAAGCCCACCTCTATAGGTAGCGAGTATAGTTGCCCCAGTATAGATAGTATAGTCGCCCCCAGTATAGGTAGTATAGTTGCCCCAGTATAGTTAGCTAGTATAGTTGCCCCAGTATAGATAGTATAGTTTCTGCAGTATAGGTAGTATAGTTAGCTAGTATAGTTGCCGCGGTATAGTTACCCCAGTATAGTTAGCTAGTATAGTTGAGCCCAGTATAGATAATATAGTTGCCTTGGTATAACTAGTATAGTTGACCCTGTATACATAGTATAGTTGCCCCCAGTATAGGTGTTATAGTTTCCCTAGTATAGTTAGCTAGTATAGTTGCCATAGATAGCATAGTTGCTGCAGAATAGGTACTATAGTTAGCTAGTATAGTTGCCACAGTATAGTTGCCCCAGTATAGTTAACTAGTATAGTTGCCCCAGTAGAGATAGTATAGTAGCTGCAGTAAAGGTAGTATAGCTGCCCCAGTATAGTTAGCTAGTATAGTTACCCCAGCCCCCAGTATAGATAGTATAGTTGCCGCAGTATACTGTAGGTAGTACAGTTGCCCCAGTATAGTTAGCTAGTATAGTTGCCCCAGTATAGATAGTATAGTTGCCACAGTTTAAGTAATGTAGTTGCCCTCAGTACATGCTCCCCCTTCCCCTGCTATCTCCATAAGAGTCCCCGCTGGCCCCCTTCTCCTCTGAGCACGATCATCTGACATAAACCTCTCTCACAGCAGCGTGCCCTGTGGCTGCTGTGATGAGGCAGGAAGCAGGAGAGCGGCTTCCTGTAGCAGCGATGTATATCGCCGTTAATAGGGGAACCGCTCTTCTGCTTCCTGCCTCATCACAGCAGCCACAGGACACGCTGCTGTGAGAGAGGCTATTGTCAGATGACCACACGCAGAGGAGAAGGGGGCCAGCGGCAACTCTGAGGGAGCTGCTAGCTCATAAGGTAACAAGAGCGGGCAGCAGCAGACGCCATTTGTAAAATCTTGCCCAGAGGCAACACCATCAAGAGGGAAACTGTTCTGAACAGTCATTATTGTTAAGTTCAGCCATGTCCACTGTTACTGCATTTATTACTACTTCCATTTCACTAACTGTACCACCTACAGTCCTGGCTATCTATGCCATCTATCCCTTTCTGTGTCCTCCAAGTGCTCATGGTACCACTTATTTCCCTTTTTACATCCTTTTACTATCCATTGTGTAAAGTGTGTAATGGGGTGTGCGACTTACAGTATGCATAGATGTGTGGAGCTTAAAGAGAAACTCCGACCAAGAATTGAACTTTATCCCAATCAGTAGCTGATACCCCCTTTTACATGAGAAATCTATTCCTTTCCCCAAACAGACCATCAGGGGGCGCTGTATGACTGATATTGTGGTAAAACCCCTCCCACAAGAAACTCTGAGGACCGTACTCCTGGCAGTTTCCTGTCTGTGATCCTTGTTGCATTGTGGGAAATAGCTGTTTACAGCTGTTTCCAACTGCCAAAAGCAGCTTCTACATCACCTGCCAACAGTAAAAATGTCACCATGTAATAAATGTCAGAATGCAAATCAGGGATTTAAAAGATTTTACAATGGGCAAACACTGACAAAATCATTTATACATAATTATTGTGAAAACGAAGCACTTTTTTTATTACATTATTTTCACTGGAGTTCCTCTTTAAGGTACTGGGGTTTTTTGTGTCCCTTAGATGTATATCTGGTCCTGATCCTTTCACTGTACATGGCTGAATATGCTGTACATGTGTGAATATTACCTAACATTAAACAGAATATTGCACAGCTTTGGATTATTGTTTATTATAATAGGAACGAGAGTACCCATCAAAGCAAATTGTAGTGAAGACATTTCTCATTTATAAAGATACACAACAAGCTTGAATGGCTTAGAAGCTTTATTGCCTTAAGAGACCCTATTCCACATCTCCTTGGTGTTTGTAATCAAAAAATCCAGTGGTAATCCAGTTGTAAACCATAAATCACTACCTTTGAATTGATGTTTATTATGGTGAAGGTATCTTAATGTGTTGATTTTTTTTTCTCTGTAAGCTATCTCTTTGAATGCAAGGAGCAAATTTATAGGTATCATATTTCCACAGACTGAGATAATCAATAGCTGCTGATGGTTGCAGGACAGAAATTTGGTTAGAAAATATTTGTGTCCATATTGTATCTCTGCCATTGAATTAGAATGTGTTCATAAAAACTTCTATGAAAATAAAGTAGTTGATCATGTATTTTTTTTACTTTAGGCTGGTTTCACAGTGGGATGTTAAAGTCCCACGATACAGCAGCCAGTAGCGCAGCCTAACTCACAGCACTGTAAAATCAATGTGCTGTTCACAGTGCACACTTTGCGTTAGGGTATAACGCTGCACGTTAAATGAAAGTGCAGCATGCTGTACGTTGTACCCCTATAGAGCTGCGTTAGATTGTTTGCACATGCTCAGTGACTAGCCACATGGCTAATTAATATTCACTGCACTGTGGTGACTTGTGGTGGGACTCGTAGCGTTGTCCGGATCATGAACGAATCGTTCATTTGATCCGGATCTTTTTTGTGAGTCGAATCATCCGGATCATCACAATGAAAGATTCGGTTCACAATGGCTGTCTGTCTGGAAGAAACAGGAACATACAGAATGTACAGTGCAGGGAAAGTCCTGTCCTGCTAGTCATTTCACCCCCAGTCTGCTTCCCTAGTAAAATGATTGAAATGATTTGGTTCAAAGATCCGGATCTTTTCAATGATCCGATTCGAATGATCGAAATCCTTAAAAAGATCCGGACTTCCCATCACTATCCTGGAGCGGCTGCTTTGAGAGACGCATAACGCGGCTCAATCTGACGTCCAACTTCAACACCACCACCCATTGCGTTAGGGGCACGTTATGCGACCTTAACATCCCCTAAAACGCAATGTCTTGGTGTGAAACCAGCCTTACGGTTGTTTACTAGCTTAGAGGGACAGATACCAGCTGACTGGTGTTGATATTAAAATGTGTTAAATGATTATGTGGTACTGTGGGGGAGGGTGGAGTTTAGTTAAGGTTAGGTATCGATAGAAGGAGGGTTGAAGTGAGAATAGGGTTAGGTTAAGTGTTAGTAAAATATTGGTAAAAAGTACTTACATTCAACTATCATAAAATCCATTGCCCAATAGTAGAATAATGGTTATTTTACCAATATTCTCCTAACGGCTTCCCTGCCATCTGAATTATTGTGGCACCCATTTGAGCTGTATGCAGCATGGAACCCAGCAGCACTAGTGTATTGCTGCATAGTGGTTTACGCAGTTATCACCAGAATTATGTTGCAAAAAAACTATTAAACAGGATGAAATATGTGTATGTGTGCGTTTTTGTACATGTCTGTGAGTCTATGTGTGCATGTGTGTGTGTTGGTGCTTGTTTTTATGTTAAACCTGTAGTAACTATTTTTTCCTTTTTTTTTGTATTTTCATTACCCAGTCGAAATAAACTTAAGTACATTTTTTAAAGAGTTGGTTTAAGGGATTTGATTTTATAGATTCATTTTTAGTACCATATCATTAATTCCAATGCAGAACTGCTGGATATTAATAGGTTGTTACTTGCAGATATCTGCTTATTTTGACTTTTCAGTATATTGAGTCCCATAAATTAGCAATAAACTGCTTATGTCACATGTGGTGCAAACAGCATGGAAAAAGTCAGATTTTGTTTAGTTAATTGAACTTCTCATAAAATATAGCAAACTATACTAGCAAATTGGTGTTTGTTGGGCACAGCACAGATTAGGGAGGTAGGAAAGACACATGAGCATTTAGACAGAGGTGAATAAAGCCACAGTAAGTACACACTTTGAATTACTTTTCCCCACAGGGATAGGAATGTGAGGTCAGGACCTTGTTTTGCACTGAAGCATCTCTGGCTTGCAGGCAAGCAATGTATTCTGGCTACTATAGAGGGACAACATGCTGTGCACATTGGAATGGGAAGGGTAAGAAGGCAGAATAAAAGTGTGGGCCTGTGCTCAGAGGAAATGATCCAGCAGGCTGGATTTCTTGCAGAATGCAGATGGGTTGCGGAGGGTCTGCTGCCACTGTACAAACACTAAATTCTGAACAGTAACCTCACTTGAAAACTACGCTATATAAACTAGCTTCTTTCTTGCTCATCAGTGTACAGTGGAGGAGATAATACTAATCTCAGAATGGTGACACAGTGGATAGCACTCTCACCGTGCAGCACTAGGTTCCTGGTTTAAATCACAGCCAGGGCACTATCTGCAAGCAGTTTGTATGTTCTCCCTATGTTAGCGAGGGTTTCCTGTGGGCACTCCTGTTTCCACCCACATCCCAAAAACATACAGATAATTAATTGGCTTCCCCCTAAATTGGAGCTAGACTACAATAGACAAATGACTATGGTAGGGACTAGATTGTGAGCTCCTCTGAGGGACAGTTAGTGACAAGACTATATACTCTGTACAGTGATGTGGAAGACCTCTGCACTTTATTCACAACTCACATTACAGTCACAGGATGTAGTACCTTTGCTACTAAAACACCGCAGCACACCATGAGGTAATAGCTGGTTATTCATCTTACCTAATAGATATACACATACTAGACTGTTGTTGCTAAATACACGTTCTATCAAAAAAGTGTAATATGTGTACAAAGCTTAAAATTAATCATAGTAGGCTCGGTTCACACAATTTCCACTGCCCCACATTTTGGTGCAAAATTGAGATTTACATTGAACAGGTTGAACACACTAAAATGGTTTCCCATGGGATCATTTCAGTTTTGTCTATTGCAGAAATATCTGACTATGCCAGAGGTATAGTGCATCTGCCAATACAGATATAATACATTTCTTACATAGTGTAAACCCAGCATGACGATGCTAGAGTATTTTTAGTAGTTTAAAGAATAAGGTAGTGGTTTATTCAAATGTTAAGCTTTTAAATTTCATACTTCATAAAGTCAGTATTATGTGCTTGAACGTCTAGTTCTTCACACATGGAAGGTCGACAATTTTCTTTCAAGAACTTTGTTTTACTGCAGGTTTCACAGAACAGCTAATTTGTGATTTCCTCAAAAAGTCAATTAGACCAAAGAGAAGTATCCGTTTTTTATTCCATTAACCTAATTGTGTGTTTGAAGTGAGCACGCCGGCACTGGTTTAGAAAACCTTTATTGAATGGTTCCTTTTATATCTGCACTGCTAAACTATTAACAAGACTCTAGCTAAAACATTAAAGTTTTGGATAGAGCAGAAATGGTTACGACTGTGTTAGGCTTTTTACTGCTGCTTGTGCCACTGCTGAGATGTCTTCCCTGTTCTTGTTTGAGTGATTGGGTTGACATTGAAATCAAATGACAGGAACTCCAATACAAGCACACACTAAAACAAAAAGAAAAAAAAAGTTTTGCAATAGAATAGCTATTCCATTTTTATTGCTCCCTCCTTCTATTCTATCTTTCCCAAAATGCTCTTGAATATATATATATATATATATATATATATATATATATATATATATATATATATATATATATATATATAAAATATCTCCACCAGTTATGATCAGATCTATGATCTATGAAAAAAACTGCCAAACGCAATGATCATTACTTTAGCAAAGGATCGATAATGCGATCATTCAAGACCGATAGAGCTCATTAGCCTCTGTGTTTTCCTGCAATACGATCTAAGTAATCAGATCGAAAAATATTATAAAAATTGTACCGTCAATGGGAACCTTTACTTTTTATTGGGCTGTTTTATGTAGGTCTATGAATGAAGACTGATCTAAGAATATGTGAGTGATAATAGTGAGGAACTATGTTATATGTTATGCTTGCATATCGTATGTCATCCTATGTAATAATTCCATGGGGTCTCTGCGTCCCCTGTCCCTGTGTCTGTTCATTTGTACTACTGCGCTTGTGCCGCACGGACAGCTGTTGGAACAGGGGGAGGACGGAGGTGGGCGGATGTGTGCGTGGGCGGACGGGTGTGGGCGGTGGGGGTGCGTGCACATGCGCACTGATATGCTCCAGTGGCGGCGGTGTGACAGACCTAAAGTCCTTTTTTCAACGGGCTTAGGTTGACTAGTGTATAATAAGATGACCAATATAAAATGTCATTGTTCAGCATCTGAGCTCTTGCACAAGAACATCTGATAGCAGTACACATTATTTCGCAACAGGAATGTGCAAGCTCCTGGCAGCGAAATGCCCTCCAAGTAAAGAGGTCTTTGATAACTAAATGAGAGGTTTAGCTTCTTTCATGAAGCACCTCTGCAGTGAACTCCATAGTTCACTGTGGGAATAACACTCATACACGGTTGGATTTTTTGAGGGAGATAGTTTACTGTCATCATTTAAGATTGGAATCTATGTTTTTCTCTGACTTGTACTAATACATTTCGACTGCGTTAGCCAGTATATTTGTCTAATCAGAGTAGAAAACTCTGTGCTAAATTCTGCAGTAGACTGTAATGACACTACTAGTGATAACTTATGAAAATACAAGTTTTTGTGAAAATATAGTGAGAGACAAAATTTATTTAGCTGTAAAATTGATTTTGCGGGAAAAAGAGGTTCATTTCTCAGATTAAGAGACTTATTTTTAAATGTGTCAGTCTGCAGGTCACCAAAATAATTGCCATTATAGCTGTAGACATAATAACACTTGTTGAGTGATCTGCACACTTGTAAAAGTGACCATTAGCTTAAATCATGCAAGGTATTATCATCACCATTTTTTTTAAGATCACTACTTTGCAATCCAAAGATAGACAGTTTTCTGAAATCACCATATTTTTTATGGCCCAGATGGCACAACCCCATTTTAGAGAAGGACAAATTCAGTTCACCACTTTAAAACTGGAGAATGATATTGGCTTCAAAGGAATATTAGCACAAATCAACTCTTTTTAAATGAGAACCTTCTTTAAGTTAATAGCATCTGCAAGTTGCAATGCAACCTTGTTTGGTTGAATGGAGATGTGGATAATTACTGAAATGTAAGTACAGTTGGAATCAGAGCGATGGTCACTGCTGTAAAAAGTCAGATTCCCCCTCAGAAATCTGGTTTAAATGGGCAATCTGATCTTTTAAATAGGAGAACAAAGTAGTGGTAAACTATAAGCAATTTGTCACTTTTTAATAAAATGGTCCGTAATTATATGTGCTTTATATAATGCTGATGTTAGATTAACTTTTTGGTTAGAACAATAAGTACTGCAAACAACAAACAAGTCTTTGAACTATAACTGAATATAAACAGTGGGAGCTCTATTATCTTTCTCTGTCTTCTTACAGCAGGAAAATCAATATGCAACATATTTAATTATTCATCAGAGGCTACTTTTAATGCTTATGTGTATTAAAAGTACAACCGTCCTTATTGAGTAAATTGAATAAAACACTGCTGGCTATTAACAAAGAAAATGATGTCATTAAAAAATTATCTGCTGCCAATTAGTGTACTGCATTATTTTGAAAGAAGTTGACTTCACACCACTAAAAAAAATCCCCAAACTCTTCTCTATTTTCTCTGTGTATGACCAATTGGTTGAAGTAGTGGTTTGCAGACATGAAGCCACCGCTCCTACATCCATTGCACCACTTGGTAGGGCTATGGTTTCCTATAGCGTTTTAGCTGCGCTTTGGAATTGCCATGATTGCTGGAAATTCCAAAAGCACTAGGCTAATGCCAATGGATGGAACAGAGCCCCCAGGAGCAATTGTGAATTGCTTTAATCGCAGTTTCTGTGTGATTGTCAGAGTGATTTAATAGGAGGACAGTAAAAGCCCAAAAATGCTTTCCTATTAATCACTTCGAAAGTGCTCAGTTTTAAGTTGCAAAATTACTCTCTGCATTCTGAGAGGGATTTTGCAATCCCAAGTGGGCACCCAGCTGTCAGTTAGAACCTTTGCTTTAACTGGTGTAACCAGTCATAGGTTTGTCATAGGTTTGTGAACCTCTTAAGGTGCATACACACATCAGACTATAGTCTTTGGAAAATGAAAGATCACAGACCAATTTTACCATCTTCCATGTAGTATGACAGCCATACTCTACACAGTCTTTTCTATGGAGCTGAACTCCACATCAGAAAAAAATCTTTGCAAGATGCTGCACACACAGATGCTGTACAGACACAAAAGATCAGTATCTGCAAAAGATCTGTTCCTGCCAAAAATCCATTCCTGCAAATTGCAAATTGCAATGATAGTCTATGAGATCTGCAGATCATCATACACACATGATTTAACTGACATTCATCTGCAGATCAGATCCACCAGGATGGATTTTCTGATCTGCAGATGATCGCTTGATCTGCAGATGAATGTCAGTTATGTATGATGATCTGCAGATCTCATAGACTATGAATGCAATTTGCAGGAATGGCTCTCATACTACATGAAGGGTGGTAAGATTGGTCTGTGATCTTTCATTTTCCAAAGACTATAGTCTGATGTGTGTATGCACCTTAAAGGCCTATCCTTTGATTATGTAAAGCTGTAAATGAATGCAAAATGGCTCTGCTCTCGGTATGACATCTGGGTTGGTTTGCTGCAATTCTGCTAATCATGGCACTCAAACCGAAGGGCCATGGTGAATCACTAAGAGATTTCTCTAATGATGTACATTAAAATTGTAACATTTTATGTGTAAAAGTGCAACAGTTTTTTCTCCAGACAGTACTGATGGGGTGAAAATGACAAGGATGCTTGACTGAAGCTCAGATAATATGGAGGAACTTCCAGGGTCCTCGTAAGAGAGTTGTTCTTGAATGATTTTGTAGGTGGAGCATTCATTCCACCATTAAGTTAAATGCATTTTATGTCACTATATTGCATTTCACTATAATTTGCTCCACACGAATTGCTGTGAAAGTCTTGCATACTCAATATATGCAAAGCATTTATTGTCACTGATATTGTTTTCATAATTGAGTTCAGTGTGGCATGTACTCAGTACCTAGCTGCTCACCTTCCTATGACCTAACTTTGTGAAATAATGGTAATCAACCTACAATGGATTATGCACTATGTGAGTTCTCTTTGAGAGCTCCATTGATCCTCATCTATTTCATACATATATGTTCAGGGGTGAAGTTAGCAGATTAGCGCTATTTAGCTCAGTTAAATTAAAGTACCCATATGATTATAAATTATATGTTTTACTTTTATTAAGAATTGAACTATGGGTGGTATACATAACAAAGGAATTCACTCTTATTAGGAGATAATAATTAATTAACCAAAACCCAGAGTTCATAGTGGGGGTGATAATTTCCTTGGCTTCTATGAAAGCAAAACCATAGGCCCACAAGTCAATTTAATAAACATCCAATTAACACTTTTAATTGGGAGCGTTTGTTGAGGAGTGCTGATGTTGCGGTTGTGCTTCTGCTAGACTTGATATGTCATCTTGGTGGGAAACAAAAGAGAGCATATAGAGAAATCAACAGTACACTAAAAGATACAGAGCTTCAAAGTTGAAGAAAACCAATCAAAGCAGCTTTGTAGAAAAGTATCTTTCAGAAACATCCTGATATGTCTTACAGAGAAGGTGACATTGTGTAAGTGCACTGATCTTATGCTAAGTATGACTGAAGTGTACTGAGGTTATTACAGGCATACTTCTCGATCTTTTATGGAGGTTAAGAGGTGGATACAACTGGGAGAGATCATTAAAAATAAGTTATTAGATAATTTGGAGAAATTATATGCAGAAATGAGAAAACTGAGGACTTCAAAAATGATGGTATCATGAAAGCAAATGTGTTATAGATTGTATACATGTAAGATAGAGGACACAAGCTGTGTTGCTCAGGGTAGCATTTGATTCTTCATTGTCTTTTAAACCTTAGATTAACTGCTTTAGTCATATCGGCTAATAACATCTCATGCCTATTCACCTTTCCAACATGGAATACAATTAATATACAGTATTATTGCATCCCTGTATCATGGTCATCAGATTTAAACATTATCTGCTGTGCTCTAGGTAGGCGAATCAGGTAACTTGGGCACAAGTGGCCAGCTGGTAATATTGGCACCGCACAGAGCGCAGTGTTAGTTGTGGCTATAGTGGCATCCAGTGTACAGTTTGGGGGCCTGAAGTGCACTACAAACATAAGTTAGCAGCAACAAAAATTGATAGCAGAATAACTTAATGATGCAGATATAACTTGTAATGCAGATATCGGTGGGTCATAGGTAAAGGCTTGAACACTCCAAGCAATTTTCCAGTTGAATTGACAGATCGGTTTAAAATTTCCAGCATGTTCAGCATCTGCTTTCAAGAAAAGGATCGATTTTGTGCTACTGCTCATAATAATAATATAGTCATACTGTATATTGACATGGTGGTGTAGTGGATAGTATTCTCGCCTGGCGGCACTGGGATCCAGAGTCCAAATTTGTGCCAGGACACTATCTGCATGGAGATCCTATGTTTGCATGGACACTTTAATTTCCCCCATGTCCCAAAAATATGCAGAAAACATAATTGGCCCCCCTGTTTAAAAAAATATCCTTATACTGTAATAGGGATATTTATAATTTGACTTTAATAGGGATTCGATTGTAGTTCTAAAACATCCTCTTTTTGCACTCTCCAGTGCCAAACAGACATTTTAAAATGGCCATTTTGCATGAATAGAGGATTGTCAGAGTGCACGGGGGGGGGGGGGGGGTACTTAGCACACACACGTGAACACGTACCTATGTGCACATGCGCGCACACATGCAACCTCGTTTTGCCGCCATTGTGCTGGCATTAAGTGGTTGATCTTATTTGCCAGACATGAATTTTCCAGGTGTCTTTCTTCATTTCTTTCACATTGTTACAGTGAAAAAATATTTTAAAATGCCGAAAGTTGAATGTAGCACATCAGTGAATTATTATGTGACACTAATTCACATCTCATTTACTACTTTTTTTTTTTTTAACTCTACTGTAAGTATTTTAGCAAGAATATCATACACCATGATTATAATGCAGATACCATCATGGTTATATATTATTTTCTTAAAACTTACTTCCACTGTCAGTGTTAGGTGTTATGAGGCTTGAGCTAGTGGCATAATGACAGCCGTAATTGCAACTGGGTCCCTAGAGAGTGTGGAACATGGGCTGTAATGTTATGCTTCTGAACCTGCAAGCACAAGTTATGCAGCTTCTTATCTATTTTAATACCCACACTCAGCAATTCTAGGTTTTCTCTTCCATTCTAGGAATCATTTATAAGGATTCATATAATGCTGTAAAGGTTTTGTTAGATTGTGCTGACAGTTTTAAAAAAGCAACTCTAAGTAAACAGTTATAAAATCAGAGTGTGAACTGCCCATGTTAGCCCCTGAACTCTTCACCTGTACTTAATATTCTATTTTTATATGTGGTGAAACTGTATTCATATATGGATATGGAAACAAAAGCAAAAACATTGCCTGCAGAATCTTTGCTAACTATATATAGATGTAAAGTCTCATGGCCTTGCCTGCAGTGGCAGATATGAAATTGCAAGATTATGCTTACCATACAAGGATACATTCTGGGCACATCAGGTAAACAATCAATATCAACTGCATATCACTTTTTTTACCAGATTTACAGCTTGCACCTGTATACATTACACTTGCTTTCAGCATGAAATTTAGTCAATGTCAATGGCACCAGTACCACCATCAGCTTTGTACTGTACTGCTCATGGTAGTACAAAGCTATATGGCTGTAAATCGTATACTGCTGCTGTCTTGGCTACCACCCATGCCTCCACCTGCACCAATCACCCAATGACTGGGCATTCCAGATCAATACTTAATATTTCAATCAAAATTGATTAAGAATTGATTTTTATTGGATTTGATGGGTTTTATCAAAATTAATGTCTAATTTGTCAAAAGTCTCTAATAGTATATGGTTACCTTAGGGCAGAGAGCCCACCCAATATATGTTAACTAGAACAATATTTACAACTAGATTTCAGGAAAATGTGTGGTTTCATTGGGTGCACTTCCTTAACCTATTTACTCATTTTACATTTTCCTTGGCCAAAATGATTATTCTTGATTGTACCATCAGGAAACCTACAACACATGCAGGTGCATAGAGCAGTACATGCTACTTTGCCATGTGCTAGTAAAAGTGTCTGTACAGCAATCATTTAAAATTGCCAGTCCTGAAATGATCTGTAAAGATGGTGTGAAATTATGTACACAAGAGATGGTGTGAAATTATGTACACAAGTCCTCCTTAGTACAAATAAATGCAGAACAATTCACAAACAATCAGAATCAAATTGGCCTTTTTGACCTTTTTTTTTTTTTTACATAGAAGTTACTCTTTTTTTTTTAAGTTTCTTTGCTATGGGGCTCAGGCCCATTTGTGGAAACCTGTCAATAAATGAAATAAAATGTACTCAATGTTAACATTTTAGTGGGAAAACATAGTAGTTGAAATGTGCAATTTTTTTCTCATTGGCACTTCTGTCTTAAAGTAAAAGTATGTATTAAAAAAAACATACAAATTGGATAGTGTGAGATCCTCTGCACATGCATTTTTAGCCCCCTGTTCCCCATGCAGGCTCATATTACCCGGAGAATCAACCCTATACGTTTGGGGCTCTGTAAACTGAACAATACCAGGCGATAAAGTTTATAAGGCTGGAGGTTGCCGATGGGGAGCACCAAACCCTTCCTTTCTCCTTGGCAGAGAACCTTTATCCAACATTGTGGGCAAGAAGCTCATCCCCACCTCGGGCTTAGGGTGGTTGGAGTAACCTTTGCCATACATGTGACAGTAGGCTCAAGGGCATGATTGATAGTGGAATATTAAAGCTTCTGTAATGACAAGGAACTCTCTGGAATCAGCACTCCTCGGAGGAATGAGTACAGAGTTAGATTTGCAATTAATACGCTGACATTCAGGAAAAAGGCAATTTCGATGTTCTTTTTCAACAATAAATACTGGTATTAATAAATATCTAATTGTTACTACTGATGATGTTGTGCTAGTATCTCTATTAAGCATTTTAAATAAAAATTCCCTGTAGCCTGCTCAAATTCACAATCAAAGATTTTGACTTGCATCTACATTGACATTATATCATCTTCCTTTAAATAAAGTAGCTACTTTATAAGGTGTCTTTAAAAGAAATGGACATGCATATAAATACAAGTGTTAGTCAAGACTGAAGTCCATCAGTAAAATAGGAGACAGTTATATTTCAGTAAAAAATGTATAATGCCAAAAACTACTCTAAGGTATATACATATGAATGATTTCTTAATTACATAGAGTAGATTCTTCCCATCATTTGATATGCCTCATCTACAGTTACTGCATCATATAAACTTATCTATAGGATTTCAGAATTTCACACGCATTCCTTTTAAAAAGGTTATTAATCTCAATCTCAATACCACATGGTTTATGACAGGCTCTATTTGTTGTAAGCATTGAGTGCTCATTGAATAGCGCAAATGGCCTATAAAATTAACATATATTGTAAGGGGCAAGGCAGTATAAAGAATATTTCATTTTCTGTGAAAAGATCTGTATAGTAATGATTTCTCTTAAAAGAAATGCATTGCAGCGCTAGAGGTGTTAGAAAACAGCTTTTATCGGAAGACGTAAAGAAACACTAAATCCAGGTTACACTTAAAGGGGCACTATGGCGAACAATTGTAAAATTTAAAATATGTTCAAAGATATACAAATAAGAAGTACGTTTTTCCAGAGTAAAATAAGCCATAAATTACTTTTCTCCTATATTGCTGTCACTTACAGTAGGTAGTAGAAATCTGACAGAAGTGACAGGTTTGGGACTAGTCCATCTCTCCATAGGGGATTCTCAGGGATTTGTTTATTTTCAAAAGCACTTAGTGAATGGCAGTTGCTCTATCCAACTGCCAAAAAACTGTGTAGCGAGCAGGGAAGCTGGCCAGCATAATTGTTTAAATCCTTTTTAGGGAATATCTTTATAAAGAATAAAAGCCTTGCTGAGAATCCCCTATGAAGAGATAGACTAGTCCAAAACCTGTCACTTCTGTCAGATCTGTTCTACCTACTGTAAGTGACAGCAACATAGGAGAAAAATAATTTATGGCTCATTTTACTCTGGAAAAAAACGTACTTCTTATTTGTATGTTTGCACATATTTAACATTTTGCCATTTTTAACCATAGTGCCCCTTTAATTAGCATTTGTACAAAAATTGGTGGATACCACCAAACCTCACACAGTCTCTGGACCGTTCTCGACCCAGTTAGCAAAACTCCAACACAGCAATAGAAGAAAGAGAATGGTCCGCACTGGTCCAAATGAGACTATTTTATTGTTGGACGTCTCCAGAAATCCATGACATCACACAGCAGCTGAGCTGTATGATATCATGGATTTCTGGATACGTCCAACAATAAAGTAGTCTCATTTGGACCAGTGCGGACCCTTCTCTTTCTTTTATTACTTAATTAGCATCATGTATTTTATCAAATATGATTAACGCTTGTTGGAAATTCTTTCTGAGCAATTTTAGTTTATTAGGAATTGTGTACATTGAACGTGGTGCAAGTTCAGTGCAGGCATGTTGTGTGTGTTCAGCACTATAAGTGCAACATTTAAATTCTGTAAAATGGATTAGTATACATTTAGCAAGATTGAAATGCAATACAAAGTAAGCAGAAACATATATGTACACAAACTCTTACAGCTGAAAGAGATACTGAAGCGAAAAAAAAATTATGATATAATGATTTGTATGTGTAGTACAGCTAAGAAAAAAAACATTAGCAGCAGAAACACAAGTCTAATATTGTTTCCAGTAAAAGAAGAGCTAAGAAACTCCAGTTGTTATCTATGCAAATTAGCCATTCAACTCCATGACTTTCTAAGTCGCAGAGAACTCTGCCAGACATTTGAGATAATAAGCTTTAAAAGACGTATCTTTTTTTCCCTCTGCAGGGAAGATTGTACAGAGCAGGCTAGTGAACTTGAACCCATTTAGTCTGCTGAGTAGTGTCTAAACTGCAAATATTAGAGAATGATGCAATGTTTTAAAAAACAGTATATAACTGAAAATAAAAACATTAGAATATTTTCTTTGCTACTAAAATTCTATTCAACAATTTTACTTCCTACATAGGTAGTATTAAAATATAACTTTTAATATTTTCCTCTAAAATAGAGCAATGTACAATAGACTGACTGTCAGTATATATATTTTCTCATTTTACTTAAACTCGGGGTAATTAGTGAGTCATATCAGAGAAAATCTCCTCCCCTTGAGTCTAGTATAAATTGTAGTAATTACAAATACCCCCCACCAAAACAAAAACCCGACATGTTTCACTTCCTTGCGGAAGCTTTTTCAAGGGAATAAAGTGCTGTGCATAAGTGCATAGTGCAGAGTGCTAAGGTGCAATTACATCAGACAATACAACAGAGAGTCATAGAGCATGTCAGCAAAATATATTATACTACTAAAATTCTAGTAATTATCCATCTTACACAACCAATTCATTATATCATTTTTTTTTTTTTGCTTCAGTGTCTCTTTAACCACTTGAGGACCGCCCCCAGCCGATGGGCGGCGGCAAAGTCCGGGCCCAAACGACCGCAATACGCCCATCGGCGGGGGCGGCTGCGTGGGTGGCTATGCGGCGATCGCGTCATTCGTGACGCGATCAGCCGCCGGGGACTGGCTCCGCCCACCGCTCGTAGTAACCCCGCCGGCCGTTCGGAAGCGCCGGCGGGTTACTAGCACCCGGATCGCCGCATGGAAATAGTATAATAGGCTTTGTAATGTATACAAAGCCTATTATACTGGCTGCCTCCTGCCCTGGTGGTCCCAGTGTCCGAGGGACCACCAGGGCAGGCTGCAGCCACCCTAGTCTGCACCCAAGCACACTGATTTCCCCCCCCCTGCCCCCTGATCGCCCACAGCACCCCTCAGACCCCCCCCTGCCCACCCCCCAGACCACTGTTTGCACCCAGTCACCCCCCTAATCACCCATCAATCACTCCCTGTCACTATCTGTCAACGCTATTTTTTTTTATCCCCCCCCTGCCCACTGCCCCCTCCTGATCACCCCCCCACCCCTCAGATTCTCCCCAGACCCCCCCCCCCAGACCCCTCCCCCCGTGTACTGTATGCATCTATCCCCCCTGATCACCTGTCAATCACCTGTCAATCACCTGTCAATCACCCGTCAATCACCCGTCAATCACCCCCTGTCTCTGCTACCCATCAATCAGCCCCTAACCTGCCCCTTGCGGGCAATCTGATCACCCACCCACACCAATAGATCGCCCGCAGATCCAACATCAGATCACCTCCCAAATCCATTGTTTACATCTATTCTCTCCTCTAAACACCCACTAATTACCCATCAATCACCTATCAATCACCCCCTATCACCACCTGTCACTGTTACCCATCAGATTAGACCCTAATCTACCCCTTGCGGGCACCCAACCACCCGCCCACACGCTCAGATTGCCCTCAGACCCCCCTTTATCAATTCGCCAGTGCAATATTTACATCTGTTATTCCCTGTAATAACCCACTGATCTCCTGTTAATCACCTATCAATCACCCCCTGTCACTGCCACCCATCAATCACCCCCTGTCACTGCCACCCATCAATCAGCCCCTAACCTGCCCCTTGCGGGCAATCTGATCACCCACCCACACCAATAGATCGCCCGCAGATCCGACATCAGATCACCTCCCAAATCCATTGTTTACATCTATTCTCTCCTCTAAACACCCACTAATTACCCATCAATCACCTATCAATCACCACCTGTCACTGTTACCCATCAGATTAGACCCTAATCTACCCCTTGCGGGCACCCAATCACCCGCCCACACGCTCAGATTGCCCTCAGACCCCCCTTTATCAATTCGCCAGTGCAATATTTACATCTGTTATTCCCTGTAATAACCCACTGATCTCCTGTCAATCACCTATCAATCACCCCCTGTCACTGCCACCCATCAATCACCCCCTGTCACTGCCACCCATCAATCAGCCCCTAACCTGCCCCTTGCGGGCAATCTGATCACCCACCCACACCAATAGATCGCCCGCAGATCCGACATCAGATCACCTCCCAAATCCATTGTTTACATCTATTCTCTCCTCTAAACACCCACTAATTACCCATCAATCACCTATCAATTACCCCCTATCACCACATGTCACTGTTACCCATCAGATTAGACCCTAATCTACCCCTTGCGGGCACCCAATCACCCGCCCACACGCTCAGATTGCCCTCAGACCCCCCTTTATCAATTCGCCAGTGCAATATTTACATCTGTTATTCCCTGTAATAACCCACTGATCACCTGTCAATCACCTATCAATCACCCCCTGTCACTGCCACCCATCAATCACCCCCTGTCACTGCCACCCATCAATCAGCCCCTAACCTGCCCCTTGCGGGCAATCTGATCACCCACCCACACCAATAGATCGCCCGCAGATCCGACATCAGATCACCTCCCAAGTGCAGTGTTTACATCTCTTCTCTCCTCTAAACACCCACTAATTACCCATCAATCACCCCCTATCACCACCTGTCACGGTTACCCATCAGATTAGACCCTAATCTGCCCCTTGCGGGCACCCAATCACCCGCCCACACCTCAGAACGTCCTCAGACCCCAGCCCTGATCACCTCGCTAGTGCATTGCTTGCATCTATTTCCCCCCTCTAATCACACCTTGAGACACCCATCAATCACCTCCTGTCATCCCCTAGCACACCTACCCATCAGATCAGGCCCTAATTTGCCCCGTGTGGGCTCCTGATCACTCGGCCAAACCCTCAGGTCCCCCTCAGACCCCCTTCCGATCACCTCCCCAGTGCATTGATTGCATCTATTTTCCCCTCTAACCGCCCCCTGAGACACCCATCAATCACCTCCTGTCACCCCCTAGCACTCCTATCCATCAGATCAGGCCCAAAACATCCTGTCATCTAAGAGGCCACCCTGCTTATGACCGGTTCCACAAAATTTGCCCCCTCATAGACCACCTGTCATCAAAATTTGCAGATGCTTATACCCCTGATCAGTCATTTTGAGAAATTTGGTTTCCAGACTACTCACAGTTTTGGGCCCGTAAAATGCCAGGGCAGTATAGGAACCCCACAAGTGACCCCATTTTAGAAAGAAGAAAGAAAGAAAGAAAGTTAGGTGTATGATGAGTTCATAGAAGATTTTATTTTTTGTCACAAGTTAGCGGAAATTGATATGTATTGTTTTTTTTTTCACAAAGTGTCATTTTCCGCTAACTTGTGACAAAAAAAAAAATCTTCTATGAACTCACCATACTCCTAACAGAATACCTTGGGGTGTCTTCTTTCTAAAATGGGGTCACTTGTGGGGTTCCTATACTGCCCTGGCATTTAAGGGGCCCTAAACCGTGAGCAGTAGTCTAGAATCCAAAGGCCTCAAAATGACCTGTGAATAGGACGTTAGGCCCCTTAGCGCACCTAGGTTGCAAAAAAAGTGTCACACATGTGGTATCGCCGTACTCAGAAGAAGTAGTATATTGTGTTTTGGGGTGTATTTTTACACATACCCATGCTGGGTGGGAGAAATCTCTCTGTAAAAGGACAATTGTGTGTAAAAAAAAAATCAAACAATTGTCATTTACAGAGATATTTCTCCCACCCAGCATGGGTATGTGTAAAAATACACCCCAAAACACATTATACTACTTCTCCTGAGTACGGCGGTACCACATGTGTGGCACTTTTTTGCACCCTAAGTGCGCTAAGAGGCCCAAAGTCCAATGAGTACCTTTAGGATTTCAGAGGTCATTTTGCGACATTTGGTTTCAAGACTACTCCTCACGGTTTAGGGCCCCTAAAATGCCAGGGCAGTATAGGAACCCCACAAATGACCCCATTTTAGAAAGAAGACACCCCAAGGTATTCCGTTAGGAGTATGGTGAGTTCATAGAAGATTTTATTTTTTGTCATAAGTTAGCGGAAAATGACACTTTGTGAAAAAAAACAATTAAAATCAATTTCCGCTAACTTGTGACAAAAAAAAAAATCTATGAACTCACCATCCTCCTAACGGAATACCTTGGGGTGTCTTCTTTCTAAAATGGGGTAATTTGTGGGGTTCCTATACTGTCCTGGCATTTTAGGGGCCCTAAACCGCGAGGAGTAGTCTTGAAACGAAATTTCTCAAAATGACCTGTGAAATCCTAAAGGTACTCATTGAACTTTGGGCCCCTTAGCGCAGTTAGGGTGCAAAAAAGTGCCACACATGTGGTATCGCCGTACTCAGGAGAAGTAGTATAATGTGTTTTGGGGTGTATTTTTCCACATACCCATGCTGAGTGGCAGAAATATCTCTATAAATAGACAATTGTGTGTAAAAAAAATAAAACAATTGTCATTTATGGAGATATTTCTCCCACCCAGCATGGGTATGTGTAAAAATACACCCCAAAACACATTATACTACTTCTCCTGAGTACGGCAATACCACATGTGTGGCACTTTTTTGCAGCCTAACTGCGCTAAGGGGCCAAAAGTCCAATGAGCATCTTTAGGCTTTACAGGGGTGCTTACAATTAGGCACCCCCCAAAATGCCAGGACAGTGAACACACCCCACAAATGACCCCATTTTGGAAAGTAGACACTTCAAGGTATTCAGAGAGGAGCATAGTGAGTCCGTGGCAGATTTCATTTTTTTTTGTTGCAAGTTAGAAGAAATGGAAACTTTTTTTTTTCTTTTTTTTGTCAGAAAGTGTCATTTTCCGCTAACTTGTGACAAAAAATAAAATCTTCTATGAACTCACCATGCCTCTCACTGAATACTTTGGGATGTCTTCTTTCCAAAATGGGGTCATTTGGGGGGTATTTGTACTATCCTGGAATTTTAGCCCCTCATGAAACCTGACAGGTGCGCAGAAAAGTCAGAGATGCTTGAAAATGGGAAAATTCACTTTTGGCACCATAGTTTGTAAACGCTATAACTTTTACCCAAACCAATAAATATACACTGAATGGGGTTTTTTTTATCAAAAACATGTTTGTCCACATTTTTCGCGCTGCATGTGTACAGAAATTTTACTTTATTTGAAAAATGTCAGCACAGAAAGTTAAAAAAATCATTTTTTTGCCAAAATTCATGTCTTTTTTGATGAATATAATAAAAAGTAAAACTCGCAGGAGCAATCAAATAGCATCAAAAGAAAGCTGTATTAGTGACAAGAAAAGGAGGTAAAATTCATTTAGGTGGTAGGTTGTATGACCGAGCATTAAACCGTGAAAGCTGCAGTGGTCTGAATGGAGAAAAAGGCTCTGGTCCTTAAGGGGCGAAAAGACTGTGGTCCTGAAGTGGTTAAGTCCAGTGCAAGGATGAGTTGTCTTTTCTACTCTCCTGCTTATTGTAACTATTTCATGGTGGTTAATGGTGGTAAAGCTATATTCATGGAGGGAGCTGGTAATAATAAAAACCTAAGCTCTAAGCAGAGTGAGATTGGGAGCTGACCATTTAGCATCTTTTCTAGTGGGTGATAAAGGGATACAAATGACTTGCAGAGCTGACACAGTTATGCACGATAAATAGGTGTGAGCATTGTTATTTTTGAACCCTAAGAATCAGCTCTACGTATGGGGTTGAGGAGTTTGTAAGAAAATAAGCAAAAATGGCTGTACCATACACTAGATACATCAAGCTTATTCAGTCTTGATAAAGAACTAAAAAAAATGCTATAAATAAATCAATTAAAACATTATTATTATTTAGTAGTTATATAGCGCCGACATCTTCTACAACACTGTACAGAGTATGTTGTCTTGTGAAGTAACTGTCCCTCAGAGGAGCTCACAATCTAACCCCTACTATAGTCATATATCTATGTATGTGTAGTACAGTGTATGGCTCATAGTCTAGGACCAATTTAAGGGATAATCAATTAATTTCTCTGTATGTTTTTGGGATGAGGGAGGAAACCTGAGTGCCTGGGGAAACCTGAGTGCCCAGGGAAACCCACACAGACACGAGGAGAACATACAAACGTCATACACTTAGTGCTCTGCCTGGGATACAAATCTAGGGACCCAGCGCTGGAAGGCGAGAATGCTAATCACTACGCCACTGTGCTGCCCATCAAAACATCTGATAGGCCAATATGATCAAAGTATTTAAATACAAGACAGCGTGGCAATCATAAACAAAGAATCCCTCAAAAAATGAAGCTCACCTCTCCAAGCAAATGTAATGCTGCATATCAATTCAAAATGCTGTTAAAAAGAACCCGAGGTGGGGATCCTACTAAGAAATCTATACACAGAGGCTGGGTCTGGCTATAGTGCCCAGCCTCTGTTGCTAGGTGAATGCCCGCTAAGTCCCGCCTGCGCTCCGCTCTCCCCCATAAATTACAGCCGCGCTGGCAACACGCAGCGTGTCGCAGCGGGCTGTATTTACCTCACTAGTGTCACTCAAGGCACTCCCCCGCCTCCTGCAGAGCGCCGGTACCCACCCACGTCCCTTCCCTCACCGCTGATTGGAGGGAAGGGACGCGGGCGGGGACCGGCGCTCTGCAGTAGGCGGGGGGAGCGGCGTGAGTGACATTAGGGAGGTAAACAGTGCGGCCGTAATTTATGGGGGAGAGCGGAGTGCAGGGGGCACTTCAGGGGGATTCAACTAGCAACAGAGGCTGGGCACTATAGCCAGACCCAGCCTCTGTGTATAGATTTCTTTGTACGATCCCCACCTCGGGTTCTCTTTAAAGGAGTTTTTTAGGTACCTAAAATAAACAAATGCTCTGTTAACCGCACTAAAGTAAAATCTCATTCTGGGTCCTTGATGACTTACAATAAGAAGTACAATCGATGTAAATTAAGGGGTCGCGCAAAAAGGCAACTTAAGACATTAAAACGAAGACCGTCTCCTCCTGTTTTTGTGTTTAAAACCACTTCACACATTACTAATAAGGACAGATTCCATTTAAGCTCACTGAGCATGAATAGAAATAAAGAAAAAAAACGCAAAACAGTAGACAACATGAGAAAGATTTGCTTTTTACTAACCCACATTGGATGGAACAGTTACTATCAATCCACAGGATACAAAACATCATTTTTCAAATGGTTTAATCTGTAAAACGGACAAAGAAAGAAAAGAAAAAAAAACTATGTACATAAATAAAAAAAGACCCAACCTAGGCAATGGGTACCACATTAGTAACTGTGCTGATTGTGATAAATTGGAACAGACACAGGAATCCATACATAACAAGTAAAGATGACACAACACAACTAATTAATTTTGTTCAAAGCTTTTTGTACAATAAGGCAAAAAGCTATATTTGGAATACATTTTAAGCATAAATTAATGCACAGTGCTCATATACCATTACCAATTACTATTAAGAGTTGATGCGTTATTATGTTTTTATAAATAATTTTGAAGTAAAGTGCTTTATTTATGCTGGCATCAAAAAAAGCTAATTTTTGGTCTTAAAATACAGCAGTCAGTGCTTTTCTTAGAAATCAATAAAAGGGATGGGATTACAAGAGTAATCCTTTCTGGGATTATAGCGGATATTTCCGCAACCACTAGTACTCTTTCAAAGTATCCCTTTCTTCAGATATGTGTAACAAGAGCTAAAAATAGGCTTGGCATGTTTAATTAAAGATGTAGCTTTCATTTCATTCTAAAAATGATTTCTACTATTCAATGGTATGTTTGTGAAAAATTCTTGGTGAGTCACACATTTTACTTTAGAGCTATGCACCAGAATCAATGGCAGCTCTATTTAATGCTTTAGAACTGAAACCAGGATTATCACAAGAAATATTTAGACAGAAGACATTGCGGTAGTATAAATGCTCTGATTCAGATCCATTTATTTTTTTTTACACTGCAGCTGACGTTTTTAGCCTGCTCTGAGTGGTTGCTGCTTGGGGTGGAGACTCCTTTCCCAGGCAGTATTTAAGGAAGTGCTTTTCAGTGGGACTTCGTCTGTGTTTGCGATACCCTGTGTCAGCACTCAGACCTATTCAGTTCCCGTGTGATAATCCGGTAGGACCCCGGCTCTTGTCACACCTAGTCAGCCTTGTATTTGATATTGTGTTATATATTGGTTTATCGCCAATATATACACATATTATACTGTCTTGATTTATCGTGTATGATTCTGTGCCTGTCTTGACTATTCTTCTGTACTGATTCTGTACTTCTCCAGCCCGTACCGTTATCGACTATTGGCTTGGTTTCCGACTATTCTCTTGTCTCACGTTTCTGTACTGCTGCCGCCTGATCTGTTGCCGAACCTCATTTTGTCTGACCTTTCTCCCTTCAGTGGAAAGTTTCCCACTGTAGGGTTCTATCAGAGGCTTGCCTCTTGGAGACAACCGCCACTAGCAAACCATTTCTGCTAGAGGCCGAGACTCCTCCACTGCGTCCTTTGGAGGATCTCACACACGGGGTTCCCATTCAGAGGTAACCACACCTCTGAGGAATTACTGTGTGGTGGACTTTTCCACAAACTTGTGAATTTACACTGTATATCATTGTTGTCTGCTGTTCCAGCTTGCTGGAGGTTGTATTTCTGTGCCCTATAGAGATACTCTATTGCATCAAGCACCTTCCTGCATCCGATTGTTCCATGTCTCGCTATACTTGCATTATTGGTGATTCTGCAGATCACCATATAATAATAATAATAATTATAGCAGTATCTGTATAGCGCCTTTCTCCTGTCAGACTCAAAGCGCTTGCGAGGCAGCCACTAGAGCGCACTCAGTAGGCAGTAGCAGTGTTAGGGAGTCTTGCCCAAGAAACTCCTTACTGAAATAGACGCTGGCTTACTGAACAGGCAGAGCCGAGATTTGAACCCAGGTCTCCTGTGTCAGAGGCAGAGCCCTTAACCATTACACTAATCAGGTATAGCATCTGTATTATTGGTGATACTGCAGATCACCAATAATCAGAAAATCCGTGCTTGCTGACACCAATCGTTACAATTATTTGAAGTTAGCCATGTGTTTCACTAAGAGCAATAGGCAGTGAGACAGACAGGTACCTGCTTTCTGAGTACATGGAGGGAATGCAGGTCAGCCACAGAGACAGTGTTATCCCCATTTCCCAACATGAAGTTTAATGGAGCAAAGACTATGCTATGCAAAAATAAATAAGGGGTGTTTGATTGGAACATAAGTGATAAGGTTTGGAACATAAGCAATACGTGGTTTTTACATTGAGTAGGTTAGGGATAGCCGTAACACCTTCAGGACTGGAGAAAGTTAAGGCCATTTTATGGTGCAGATAAGTTGATCAGTGATGACTCAACACATCTTTTATTGTCACATGAGATGCCCATGTTAGATGCATTGCTTCTGTAGATTCTGCCATCAGTGTGCTAGCATATGTTTATATTGCTGTAAGGTTTGCATTGCATAGCAGCTTATTCTAGTTTTCTTCATGTGTTATGTGATTTTGGTGTAAAATTGCTACATAAAGTAAAAAAACAAAACATGTGGCTTAATTTCAACATACATAGCTAAATATACTTTTCTTTGCTTTAGACCAGTGTTTCTCAAATCTGTCCCCGTGACTCCCCAACGGTGCATGTTTTGCAGGCAACCTCCCTATGCACAGGTGAGGTAATTAGTGTCCCATCTACATGGAATACACCTAGCCGAGACACTAATTACCCCACCTGTGCATAGGTGAAGTTGCCTTTAAAACATGCACCATTGGGGAGTCATGCGGACAGGTTTGAGAAACCATGCTTTAGACCATTATGTTTTTTTTCATGGTTGTTTTCAGTATATCTGTGTAGTTGTGACTACCGCAGAAAAGTTGCTTACTGTTTACTGTTTTTTCAGCAGCAATGTATGATTCTATGACTGCAGTTCTTTCAGCGTGGATAGCATAGAAATCTCTACGGTTGTCTTCCAAGCGTTTTAAAAAATGCTATTCACATGTAACGCGAAACAAATCATAAGTCCAAAACTGATGCCACCGTTATGTTTCAGATCAAATGATGTGAATTTTAGTAATGTTCTGGAGGATGCAACTGGTCACAGCATGTCTTCTACTGCACGTCATCCAACCATAGAAATAATATGCTAATGTCGAATGATACAGTGAAAGAGCAAGGAAGCACAAGCAATCTCAGCATTTGTATGCAATCAGGCTTCTACATAATGAGTGTTTCTTTAAGAGTTAGAGAGCCCTGTAGGAAAACAGTGTTTCCTTTCTTTTCTTTTTTTTCTTCCTGTAATAGAAATACCTCAAGCTGTTAAACTGATAGAATTCTTAAAATGTTAAAATGTTCAGTTTGCAGAGGTTACATGGGGCTTATGGACAGAATGAAGATATTTCATTATCTGGTGCTTCAAAGGAATATTGAAAACCAGCTATGAAGAAAAAAAATAATACATTTACTCAGATCACGAGTCACTGTTATGCTCCATTGTAAAGCTGTACATTTAAAAAAAGGCTCAGCTATGCAAATGGCTGCTAATTATTCAAGGCAGCTTAAATACATTTGATCTTTTATATTCACTGTTTTTGTTAACTACAGTTTGCTTTTTATAACACAAAGTATGAAAAGAAAGCATTTTCTTGCGCCTTCTGATGTGATGAAACCAGCAAATAGGAAAGCATTGGCAACAGGATAAATCTGTCACGTATTTGCTACATTTGTAAAACAATATTGTAAAATATGAAATCAACAATCTTTTGTATTTACAGTTTTGAATGATATCCTGATTTAATAAATCATCTCCAAGAATCCAAAGTGGGGGTGTCAGAAAACCTGGCCCGAAACAAAAATAAAGAAAAAAAAATCACTAGGTGCTTAAGTTCCATTATATTGGTACAATGGGGTAGTGGAAGGGTTAGGAAGTTAACAGATGTGGGATTTCAGTCTTATGTAGGTATCCACAGTGAGGTTTTTTTTTTAATAAGCTTGCTTTGTTCTGGATTTAGTTAGAAAATAAAGAATCTTGCTGTGGAAGCTGCATGCAGCTGCAGTCTCATTACTAATTACTTATTACGTGTACTAAAGACCTGGGGAAAGTAGCAAGCTCGTAGGTCTAGTACATATATCCAATATTGATTGGCCAATGATTAGTCAAATTTTACCACTTCCATGTAGTATGAAAATTATTCATATTATTCAAAATCTGTTGGTCCTCATGCTACATGGAGGTAGTAAAATTGGTCAGTGATTTGCAAATCAAAATTGCATGTGTGTATGCACCTTTACGACGTAACAGCAGACAAGTCCTGTTTTGCTGAATCACTTATGATATTCACACTGTGGATGCTTGGAGATTTCTGGAGATAGCTAACTAAATTAAGTTCTATATGTTTCTGTCGATTCCTTCCCTTCAAAGAGTTGCAGAACAACAATCCCCTGGGCTTCCAAGTGAAGTTGTCATGCCCCACCCACCACCAACACCGCCAGCACCACTTTTATAGAAGAAAATCCACTTTTATAAATCTGCATGCTGCCATACTGTATGCTGCTTTAATGCAGTTAATGAATAATAATTACTCAGATGACCTGACAGGAAGTGACCTTAGTACAGGCACAGGTCTGATGAAAAGTAGGAAGCTTTATATATATAGGGATGGCAAATATCATACAGCTGACTTGCCACCAGAGGAAACACAGACAGTGATGGCTAGGTTCTACTTTGTACCAGGCGACTTTGGAGCACTGGTATTAATTCTCTTGTATTGTATTTTGAGAATGTATTAGAACACAGCACAAAGCTGTGACGAACAGCTTAACATTGTGTAAGGCTTTAATGTGCAAATGATTCTAAGAACAAACTACTGAGGGTCAACCTGCAGGATAGATTTCATTTATTGGCCTATTGCCACAAAATGGCAAATATATTTTGCGGATTTACACTGAGTAGTTTGCTTGTTCTTGAAATCGACTGTCAGATGGTAAAAGTGGTTTCCTATCTCCAGCAAGTGAGTGCTCTTGATTTATCTGCCAAAGGCGTGTATGAGCTAATAAGAAATTGTCGGAGACATTGTCTATTGCGCAGAGAAGCAGCACTGCTTTTCAGTGTCAGATCTATTACCATAAAAATACAAATGTTATGTAATAAGCCCCACAGCACAACAAATGTAATATAATAAGCCCCACAGCACAAAGCAATGATGGTAGTGCTGCGAAAAAAAGAATACTCTGCAGACTAGAAAAGTTTTGTTCAGTGTCTTGTGTATTATGCTACAGTTCAAATATAGTAGAATAAGTCCCATAAGAGAAAACAATGAATAGGTGGATTACTGGTTTACAACACATCTCCATAGTACTAGCATCTGCCAGGCAGATTTTTCCTGTACTAAGTTCTAATATCCTGCTATCCTGCAGGTGATCTATGTTAAGTTTTATAAAGCATCAGAAATCAGTTATCTCCCACTCCCATTAGGATGATTGTCACCAGAGATTGTCAGTGACATTAAAATAATTGGGCCATTCATTTTTAAGTTGGCCATACACTTATAGACTGCTATCCGATGTGGCACAATAATTGACTATTCTCAGACAGGAATTGATTCAGAAAATAATTGATTCCTACCTCCCACAGCACATCACATTTCAATAGATTCAAGTTTTCTATTGAAAATTGATCTAACTGCAATACCTCTTCTGTCCCGTCCCTGACCTAGATAGTTTTCATTCTGTCTGATTGAAATCTCAGAGGAATCAAAAAGGAAAATCAATGAGTGTTTGGGTATCTTGAGTAGGAAATGAAGCTTTATTCAAGTCACATGAAATCTGCATGCAAGGCAGAATTGTCTGCATCTCATTGACCATCTCTACATTTAACCACAACTATATTGTCCTGAATCCATGGGAGGAGGAATGATTCAGCTCACAAGGAATTGGAAGTCCCTGCACATCCCCAGCTGCTTATTTGCGACAACGAATGCTGAGGGCATTATAAGGCAACCCACCATTTTGTCCATAAATATTACTGATGCTCTGTTTGCTCCTTCCCATATTGAATACATAGTGTTCAGTAGAGATGGCCCGAACCTCCGATATTCGGTTTGCGAATCCGGTTCGCGAGCCTCCCGCGAAAGTTGGGTTCACGCGAATTTTCACAAACCGCAATAGACTTCAATGGGGAGGCGAACTTGGAAAACTAGAAAAATGTATGCTGGCCACAAAAGTGATGGAAAAGATGTTTCAAGGGGTCTAACTCCTGGAGGGGGGCATGACAGAGTGGGATAGATGCCAAAAGTTCTGGGGAAAAATCTGGATTTGACGCAAAGCAGCATTTTAAGGGCCGAAATCCCATTGAATGCTAAATTGCAGGTCTAAAGTGCTTTAAAACATCTTGCATGTGTATACATCAATCAGGGAGTGTAATTAGAGTACTGCTTCACACTAACACATTAAACTCACTGTGTAACGCACCACAAACAGCTGTTTGTGTAGTGATGGCCATGCTGGACTGGTGCGCACCATGGCCAGAGTGCAGGCCGTGGCGGTTTTCAAGCCCATATGGTCGCCGGGCTGAGGTAGCTGAATGACAGAACAGTGACTGTCCAGCTGATCAAATTTGGTCTGTCCACAATGAAGCAATGACCTTATTACCTTATTATCTTGGTGGAAGGCCAACACCACCTGCACCCAAAGGAAAGCCCAGCAGAGACTATTATTCCTCTGCCAACTGAGGAAGTTTGGCCTGGACCAGAAACTTCTGACGAGGTTCTACTCAGCTGTGGCGATATATTGGGGTGCTGATGCTGTTAAGGATAATACAGTAATATATTTTCATTTTCCCATTTTTATATCTGCTGTGGTATGTCAAAGGTGTAGAGATGCAGGCTAGATTCATGGACTGTTCATGTATTTGTGTGGGTGGGTCACTAGACCTACATTTGCATCTAAAGAGGTCTTCAGTGAATACGACCAGTCACCTTCAATAGGCAAGGAAGCAGCTCATTAAGCCACTAGCAGTCACTTTTGATCTACTGTCCCAGGTGTGATTGTCTGCGTCTGTCTACAGGCAAATACAGGCAAACTGCTACCTGTAACCAAAAGGCCATCTTTTCATGTATGTGCGAAAATACACTTTAACCAAGGAAATAATGTGGAGGAAGCTTTTTGATGTTTGATAGGATACAATCTCACCTATTGAATTCTGCAAACTTCAAGAAGCTAAAACAGGAACCCCTTTGAAGTTTGCATATCACAAGAAAGATTATGACAAGCGTTCGGTGATGTCACAAACGGGGAAACTGCATTAGTTCCTGGGGGCAGGACATTAAATGCCCCAGGGGACACTTCGGACTATTTAAGCTGGCCCAGGACAGCCACCGGTATCTTCTCTCGGAGGTAGCGAATAGCTAGGGAGGATCGCGACTCCTGGTCGAAACGGCGTCCTCCCGTCAAACAACGTTCTAACCTAAGCTGGTAACGTTCTTTTTTCCCCCGTTTATTTTTACGCAAATATCCGTGTGTGTTATCTTTGTAACCTCTTATTTTTGTAACTTTTATCTTGTAACATTTTTACTTTGTTTTTTGTATTTTTTTGTATATATTAAGTTCTGCATTGTTCTATGTTTTTCTAGAATATTAAATTATTATTTAATAAGTTTGACTTCTGCCGTACTAAACTAACACTCATAGCCTAGAAGAGACTGAAGTGTAACCGTGTATAAGTTCATGCCTAATTGTACGCTTGAGCAACACTACCGTATGAAATTGTAATTGCATTGTGTGTGGGGGCGTTTGTCATACGTTGGCCTAAGCGCGCAGCTGACCCAACGTACGAACAACGCCAGTGCGAGTAGCGTCAGCAGAGTGGCTAACAGTATCGTTCGGAACGACTGTTAGTGGGTCTTTGCTTCACGACAGTGTACGATTGCAACTGTGTGTGTGTGTGGGTGTGTGGCGTTCCCGTATTTGGCCTAAGCGCAAAGCTGACCCAAATACGAAAACGCGGAGTGTGCGCTAAGGACTCGACAGCAGAGTGGAAGTGTCTAGCGAACCGCTAGTGGTGGCAGTGAGAGGTGTTCTGAGGGGTCCCAGCCTTGTTTTAGCTTGACTAAGGCTGCTTCCCCTCTCAGTCTGGTCCAACCCGCAGTCGGGAACCGTATACGCAGGCGTGCCGCGGGCCGGCTCCTGACATAATTGGCTGGCAGTGGTGGCATCGTTTAGTACATTAGTACGCAGTTTAGCTCGCTATTCTGAGTACTAAAGGCTGGAAGCTTGCTAGAAGCAACTAGCCTACAGAAGTCTACTCAGTGCAGAATCTATATACGTTTTTTTTTTTTTGTTCAAAGATACACACTTGGTGTTTGCTTTCCCCTCCCCCCTTTTTCTTTTTATTTTTTGCAACACGATGGCTCAGAAAGCATCCAGCTACGCAAGGCAAAACAAAGAGATACTACTCAACCTGTGTGAGCACAAAGGCATCGAGACGGTGAGCGGCCAGACTAAGGAGCAGTTAGTTCAGGCGCTCGAGGAGCATGATGAGGCAGAACGAGCCCGTGCTTCAACGTCAGCGGATGCAGCTCACGACACGCCAGAGGAGGAATCACTCCCGCCACAGGATGCGAGTGGAGACGATGTCCTGGATGATCCACCGAACACGGGGATGACATCTCTGGAAGCCGACCTACAGCTACTAGGTTCGGCTGAGCCCGAACTGCGCCTAAAGCTGATTCTGGAACATCGGCAAGCAGAAAGGGAAATATGACAAGCCCAGAGGGAACAAGCTACCCAGCGACTCCAGGCCGAGAGGGAAAGTGCTGAACGGCAACACCAGCTGGAGCTGGCTAAACTTCAGCAGCAGAACCGGTCTGCTGGACCCGCAGAACGCGAAGGTGAGCGAGTCCACAGAATCCCCCTGGATAAGTTCCCCGCTATGGACAAGGACTCTGACATAGACACTTTCCTACAGGGGTTTGAAAGGACTTGTCGGCAGTATGGGGTGCCCCGTGAGCAGTGGGCAAGATACCTCACACCAGGGCTGAGAGGCAAGGCCCTGGAGGCGTTTGTGAGTCTCCCCCAGGAGGAAGAAACAGACTTTGAGGCAATTAAGAAAGCCATCATTGCGCGATACCACCTCACGCCAGAGGAGTATCGAAAACGTTTCAGGACAGTGCAACGAGGTCCTAATGACAGCTACCTGGATCATGCTTGCAACCTGCGCACTGCCTTCCAGCAGTGGTTAAAAGGACTGTCGGTTGAAACCTTTGATGCCCTGCAGGAACTGATAATAAAAGACCAGTTCCTCCACACTCGTCCTGTTGAGGTCCGACAGTTTGTACGGGACCGAGAGCCGAAGACCGTGGATGAGGCCGCGAAAGTTGCTGATACCTACACGTCCAATCGAGCATCTGACTTTTGGAGGACTACGGCGCCCAGCTGGAAGGGAGAAAAGCCTGCGAGACCTTCTCCTCTGAGCACCCAGCGAAGCCAAGTCCAGCAGCCGCCTGGAGGTAGAACAACCACCGTTGACACTCGGAGATGTTTTGCCTGTAACAAACCGGGTCACATCAGTGCTACGTGCCCAGAAAAGAAGAAGGAAGCCCCAAACTCTGGCGGGGCCCGAAATGCGTTGTGTGCCACCCGGAATGCAGGTAGCTATGCAGAGAATCTGCAACCTGTTACGGTTGGGGATACGGTTACCACCGGTCTAAGAGACACTGGAGCAGAGGTAACTCTAGTGCACCCCCAGCTTGTGAACCCTGAGGAGTACATTCCTGGCAAGACTATGGCTGTCAAAGGAGTTGGGGGTGTCACCCCCGCCATACCCACCGCCTTGGTCCACCTGGATTGGGGGGCCGGCAGCGGAATGAAAGAAGTGGGGGTAACGGATGCCATCCCCACGAACGTTTTGTTGGGTACTGACCTGGGACGGTTAGTGGCCCGGTATGAGCCTACTCCACACCCCATGAAGCCTGCATCCCCCGCAGAAGTTCAGGACTCTTGCAAGGTACTGTGTGACAATGCTGTGCAAGCGGGGAGTGCTGGTGAGGCCCCAGGGGCTACGGACTGTGTACTAGGTGCCAGCCCTAGTGAGTCTCCAGTGCCCAGGCCTGGAGGAGGACACGTTGTTACCATGAATGCAGATAATGTTGATGTAATATGTGATGTGTTGCATAATGACATGTGTACAGTGAACGCTCCGTCAGCTGCAGTGGTGACCCGAAGTGCTCACCGGGCTGCAGCAGACGAATTGTCCACTGAAGGGGCTGATGTCACTGGGTCGGGCTCTTCCACTTCAGAGCCTGGCTCTGAGGACCCAGAGGCCTCTCAGTTTGCCACCTCCCTGGTGCCTGTGGCCGACAGCGCTGAGTTCTCCGAGGCTGTGCGACTTGATAGCAGCCTGGAAGAGCTCAGGGGTGTGGCGGACAGGGCACCGGTGGAGGGCGACAAAGTGAGGGTGTACTGGGAGCACGGCAGACTGTACAGAGAGGTTACTCCCTCTGAGCTGTCTGAAGTGGAGGAGGCAGACAGGCAGTTGATTGTGCCCCACAGGTACAGGGAGCAGCTATTAAGAATAGCACATGAGGTGCCCCTGGCTGGTCACTTGGGGATCCGCAAGACCAAATCCCGGCTTGCACACAATTTTTATTGGCCCCACATGGGGACAGATATTGCCGATTTTTGCCGGTCTTGTGTCGCATGTCAGCGGGTCGGCAAAGCAGGTGACACAGACAAAGCCCCACTGAGGCCCTTGCCCATCATAGAGGAGCCCTTCCAAAGGGTTGCTGTGGACATAATTGGGCCTCTAGCAATACCCAGCAGCACAGGGAAACGTTTCATTCTTACGGTGGTGGATTATGCCACTCGCTATCCTGAGGCTGTAGCCCTGAGCTCCATACGGGCAGACAAGTTTGCGGACGCATTGGTGCGCATTTTCTCACGGGTCGGTTTTCCCCGTGAAATGCTCACCGATCACGGCCCGCAATTCATGTCGCGCCTAATGGAATGCCTCTGTAAACAAATGCAGGTAGAACACATCATGGCCAGCCCTTACCACCCCCAGACAAATGGGTTATGTGAGCGGTTCAATGGTACTCTGAAACAGATGCTAAGGGTGTTTGTTGAATCGCAAGGGATAGACTGGGAGCGATACCTGCCCCACTTACTGTTTGCTTATCGTGAGGTGCCCCAGGCATCCACCGGGTTCTCGCCCTTTGAGCTCTTATATGGGAGGAGGGTACGCGGACCCCTCGATCTCATTCGAGAGGTCTGGGAGGGGCAGGATATGGGTCCCGGGGTCTCCATAGTGGAATACGTTCTAAAGTTCCGGGAAAAGATGGACACCCTGGTGGGGTTAGTGCGAGAGAATCTGACTCAAGCCCAGGCCACCCAGAAGCAGTGGTATGACCACGGGGCTAGGGAGAGAGTTTATGAGGTAGGTCGCAGGGTATGGGTCCTAAACCCGATGCGACAGAATAAGCTGCAGGCCGCTTGGGATGGGCCCTATACCATACATAGGAAGATTAGTGATGTGACCTATGTGGTCGCGCTGGATGACCGAGGTAAGCAGCTGAAAACATACCATGTAAATATGTTAAAGGAACATCATGCTAGAACCGCTTGCACTCTCCCTGTCTGCAGTTTGCTACCGGACGGTGAAGCAGAGGCCCTGGTTGACATCCTGGCCTCCACCCAGGAAACCGACTCTGTTACCGAGGTGCAGATCAATCCGGAGTTGACAGCAGAGCAGCAGGCTGGGCTATCTAATGTGCTGACCCTTTACCGTGGTACCTTTACAGCCCGCCCTGGTCTGACCAGCCTGGCTGTACACCATGTTGACACCGGAAATAACAAGCCGGTTAGACAGTCAGCCTATAGAGTCTCCCCTGAGGTTCAGGCCCACATCAGCAAGGAGATTGAGGAAATGCTGTCACTAGGGGTGATCCAACGGTCGCACAGCGCATGGGCATCACCTGTAGTGCTAGTACCCAAACGGGACCAGACCACTCGGTTCTGTGTAGATTATCGAAAACTAAATTTGATAACTACGTCAGATGCTTACCCAATGCCGAGGGTCGACGAATTGTTAGATAAGCTAGCTGGCGCGCAATATCTAACAATCGTGGATTTGAGTCGGGGATACTGGCAGGTCCCTCTAACAGCTGAGGCACGGGAGAGGTCTGCCTTTATCACCCCCTTAGGTCTGTTTGAATTTAATGTAATGCCCTTTGGAATGAAAAACGCCCCGGCCACCTTCCAACGGGTTGTAAATGGTCTCCTGGAAGGTTTGGAACACTGCGCTGTCGCCTACCTGGATGACATCGCCGTGTTTAGCGCCAACTGGAACGACCACTTAGCGCAGCTGTCACAGGTTTTGGGGCGCATCACTGCAGCAGGACTAACAGTCAAGCCTAGCAAGTGTCAGATCGGCATGAAACAGGTACAGTACCTGGGACATGTGGTGGGGGGGGGAGAGCTTCGTCCAGATACTGGGAAGGTAGATGCCATTGTGTCCTGGCCCACCCCCAAACGAAGAAACAGATTCAGTCCTTCTTAGGAATGGCTGGGTACTATAGAAAGTTTGTCCCCAACTACAGTGCCCTCGCCAAGCCATTGACAGATCTCACCAAAAAGAAGCTGCCCAAGCAGATTCTCTGGACGCCAGAATGTGAACAGTCATTCACAGCTCTGAAGAGGGCCCTAGCCAGCCCTCCCGTGTTGCAAGCGCCAGACTTCAGCCGACGGTTTGTGGTCCAGACGGACGCCTCAGCCTTTGGCCTAGGTGCTGTGTTAAGCCAGGTAAACCAGACTGGGGAAGAACATCCGATTCTGTATTTAAGTCGGAAGCTGCTACCCCGGGAGGTAGCCTACGCCACCATAGAGAAAGAGTGCTTGGCAATTGTATGGGCCCTACAAAAGTTGCAGCACTACCTCTATGGTCGCGTATTCACGGTCGTCACCGACCACAACCCTCTTAGTTGGTTACATCGGGTTTCCGGTGACAATGGAAAATTGCTGAGATGGAGCTTGGTTCTCCAACAATATAGCTTCACTATTCAACATAGGAAGGGGAGCAATCATGGGAATGCGGATGGGCTGTCCCGTCAAGCAGAACCAACAGTGTAGGTGCTGGCAGGATGATCTGGGAAGATCGTCTGCCTTGCACCAAGTTAACGGTGGAGGTGTGGCGATATATTGGGGTGCTGATGCTGTTAAGGATAATACAGTAATATATTTTCATTTTCCCATTTTTATATCTGCTGTGGTATGTCAAAGGTGTAGAGATGCAGGCTAGATTCATGGACTGTTCATGTATTTGTGTGGGTGGGTCACTAGACCTACATTTGCATCTAAAGAGGTCTTCAGTGAATACGACCAGTCACCTTCAATAGGCAAGGAAGCAGCTCATTAAGCCACTAGCAGTCACTTTTGATCTACTGTCCCAGGTGTGATTGTCTGCGTCTGTCTACAGGCAAATACAGGCAAACTGCTACCTGTAACCAAAAGGCCATCTTTTCATGTATGTGCGAAAATACACTTTAACCAAGGAAATAATGTGGATGAAGCTTTTTGATGTCTGATAGGATACAATCTCACCTATTGAATTCTGCAAACTTCAAGAAGCTAAAACAGGAACCCCTTTGAAGTTTGCATATCACAAGAAAGATTATGACAAGCGTTCGGTGATGTCACAAACGGGGAAACTGCATTAGTTCCTGGAGGCAGGACATTAAATGCCCCAGGGGACACTTCGGACTATTTAAGCTGGCCCAGGACAGCCACCGGTATCTTCTCTCGGAGGTAGCGAATAGCTAGGGAGGATCGCTACTCCTGGTCGAAACGGCGTCCTCCCGTCAAACAACGTTCTAACCTAAGCTGGTAATGTTCTTTTTTCCCCCGTTTATTTTTACGCAAATATCCGTGTGTGTTATCTTTGTAACCTCTTATTTTTGTAACTTTTATCTTGTAACATTTTTACTTTGTTTTTTGTAATCTTTTTGTATATATTAAGTTCTGCATTGTTCTATGTTTTTCTAGAATATTAAATTATTATTTAATAAGTTTGACTTCTGCCGTACTAAACTAATACTCATAGCCTAGAAGAGACTGAAGTGTAACCGTGTATAAGTTCATGCCTAATTGTACGCTTGAGCAACACTACCGTATGAAATTGTAATTGCATTGTGTGTGGGGGCGTTTGTCATACGTTGGCCTAAGCGCGCAGCTGACCCAACGTACGAACAACGCCAGTGCGAGTAGCGACAGCAGAGTGGCTAACAGTATCGTTCGGAACGACTGTTAGTGGGTCTTTGCTTCACGACAGTGTAAGATTGCAACTGTGTGTGTGTGTGGGTGCATGGCGTTCCCGTATTTGGCCTAAGCGCAAAGCTGACCCAAATACGAAAACGCGGAGTGCGCGCTGAGGACTCGACAGCAGAGTGGAAGTGTCTAGCGAACCGCTAGTGGTGGCAGTGAGAGGTGTTCTGAGGGGTCCCAGCCTTGTTTTAGCTTGACTAAGGCTGCTTCCCCTCTCAGTCTGGTCCAACCCGCAGTCGGGAACCGTATACGCAGGCGTGCCGCGGGCCGGTTCCTGACATCAGCCACCATCGAATCCGTCATCTGTTCTTCTATCCTTGTCTGGTATGCTGGCTCCTCTGCCAGCGAGAGACACAAACTACAGAGAGTCATTAGATCAGCAGAAAGGATCATCGGAAAACCACTTCCCCCACTGGACCTACTCTTCAACACCACACTGCGCTCCAGAGCCTTGCGGATAGCAAATGATCCTTCGCACCCAGGCTCCTGCTTTTTCTGTCATCTCCGTTCAGGCCAGAGGTATTGGGCCATCTATAACAGGACCTCAAGACACAGGAACAGCTTCTTCCCCTCAGCTGTCAAATCACTGAACTCTCTGGACTCACTCCCATCCCCCACCACCAAAGGAAAAGCGGCCCCTCCTTAGGCCGCTGGCTTTACTAGCTGGAATAGTCTTTCTGAACATGCCTGCACTGAAGGACTCTTCTTTTGAAAATGGTTGTTATCTAATTTGTAAGGTAGTTGTCCCTACACGGGTCTTGGTCTTTCCACGGCTCAATTTTTGGTGGCAGAGAGTACAGATGGCATTGCTCTCATCTGAGGCAGACACACACAAAAATGTCCACACCGCGGAGCCCTGGGATGATGGCACTTTGGTGGCAGCGGCCGACTGAGTGTTAAGTGGGGTGCCAGAATCAGAGCAGGAGGAGGAAAATATGTCACGCTTCCGTGCAGAAGCAAAGAAAGATGAGGTGTTCTGTGTTAAATAGTCAACTACGTCCTGACAATATTGGGGGTTGATGGCACGTGCCTTCTTCTGAAAACTTTACTTTGGTCACAGGCCGCACGAAATCGACAGCGCGACCTCGAACAGACCTGCCTGGTGGCCTGCCTCTGCCTTTTGTTTTGTCCATATTAGGAGGGATGAAGTGAAAGGTATGCACTGACTTGACTAATACAATGTGCAGTCAGTCACACAGGTGCAGTTAACAGGTATGCACGGAGTGGTATATCACACTGCGTGTGCTCACGTAGGTTGGTGGGTGCACTAGAGTGAACAACAGGTAGTAGGTATATGCAGTGATGGGCATTACATGTACACCTGTCACACACAGACAGGTACCAGATAGGCACAGTGACACTGCATGTGCTCATGTAGGTAGGTGGGTGCACTGAACTGAACAACAGGTAGTAGGTATATGCAGTGATGGGTATAACATGTGCATCTAACACACATAGAGCTTGATTCACAAAGCGGTGCAAAGTGTTTGCACGCCTGTGAAAAGCCCTTTATCACGCCTAAACTCAGTTTAGGCGTGATAAGAAGAAACTCGCGCGATCTCCCGCGCGCAAGGTTTTGCGCGCAGTGTACCATGCTTCGCGCGCAGCGTCCATTGAGCCCTATGGGACTTTGCGCGCGGGAGCTTCGCGCGAAGAGCAGCACAAATTGGTGATAACTCAGCTTTGCACGGCTTATCACGCCTAAAGTCTTTTAGGCGTGATAACTGAGTTATCACCGCTTTGTGAATCAGGGCCATAGACAGGTACCGGATAGGCACAGTGACACTGCATGCGCTCACATAGGTAGATGGGTGCACTGAAGTGAACAAATCAGGTACTAGGTATATGCAGTGATGGGTATTACATATGCACCTGTCCTACACAGACAGGCACAGTGACACTGACTGACAGGGCTGTATTGTATATAATGCAAGTGGGCCACACAAAAAAAAATAGATCACAAGAACAAGATTAGGAGCAAGCTAACAAGCCTGCAGGAGCCTAACTAAGCTTTCCCTATGAGAGTCTGCAGCAGCTACCCCTTCACTAATTACTGCAGGCACACGAGTGAGTCCACTGCCTGACGCTGCCTGCCTTTTATAAGGGGGTGGGGTACCTGTCTGTGTCTGACCAACGAATCCCCCCAGCTTCCATTTTGTTTTAAAAAATAAAAAGTGCTCCAAACCCTGTACAATCCTTCATCTGCCGCACCCCCCCCCCCCCCCCCCCCCTCAACATTGCCATTCCCCATTCCCCTCTGGTTGGAAAAAAAAAGTAAAAATGCTCCAACCCACAGCCTCTATTTTTAAAAAAATTAAGTAAAACTGCGGGAAACACCGACTCCCCCCCCCCCCCTCCTCTGGTTAAAAGTGCTCCGAGCCCCCCCCCCCCCCAGCAGCCTCTAAGAGTAAAAGTGTCGTAACCCCCTCTCCAGACCCCCAGCCTCTAAAAGTAAAAGTACTCATGCCGCCAGTCTCTAAAAGTGCCCCCCCCCCCCCGCCTCTAAAGATGAGCTGGATTTTTTTTTTATAATAGATGCCTATAAATTTACTTTTCATAGGTTGCTACATAATCAAATACACCTTCCCTCCTCAAAAAAAAAAAAAAAAACATCTTCCAAAGACTATCCTAACTTATGGAAGACAATTAAAGACTAAAGACTTATTTGCTGCATGCGTACCACTGAAATACCTCATGTTTTACCTCACTCTATGCATTTACCTCATGTTTTACCTCATATTTTACCTCATGTTTTACCTCATGTTCGGAATTGGAGAAAAATCTTTCAGAATTGATAAAAGAAGAGTAAAATACCTCATGAGGTATTTTACCGCCAAAAAAATATTTACCTCACATAGCTACCAGAATTAAGCCCATTGTGATGAACGCTCCAATTCATCTTACAGGGCATGGTGGATCCCAGCATTAAACTACATCCACGGATGCTGGCACTGTGCATCTGAACCGGTCCGGCATTTCATTTAGTTTGTTTACTGAGAACCATAACAATATTCTGTTGCTATTTGGACCAGTTATATGAGCCATTTGATAATTCTTAATCATCTTTCCAGTTGGATAACTGGATTAAAATAGCATTTTATTTTTGCATAGTGGGTATATACAATTTTTAGTAAAATAATACTATTACAACTTCCGCTACCGCTATGATTGCAAATTGAACTGTGCATCTGTATGGGGCGTGTGTGTGAGCGCATGTGTGCGGCTTTCCTTTGATCTCTTCCACAGGAATTTAAAGGTTTTTTTTCATCTTATGCCTTCTATATAGGAAAATATTTCTGCTTCACAGTATCCTATTCTTGTTTTCAATCTTAACGTTAAATATAACTGAGTGATTTTCTGCTCTTTCCTTTGGTAGTTAAATTGTGCTTGAATTTCGATGAACAAAGCAGTGTGCAACCATCAAATGATTTGCATTATATATAGCAGTTTTGACATTCTATCTAACCCGATTTGCAATGCTGCTCTTAAAGCCTTTTCAGAGCAAATGTAATATTCTACAAACTTCTTGTACTAGCATATCCAAGAGACTGATGGCATTTGGTTAGCCTAAAGGTAATGCTTTGTTTGTAATCTAAATGCTTAAATCACTGCACAACACAAACTGACAACTTTTTTGAGATCTTGAATATTTGCCTTTTTTGAATTTTTGTTCCAAAGTTAAAAGAGTATTTTATTGTTTCAATAAAGGGTTCTTTACTTTTTGGATTAAAGTGTATCCGAGATGAACTTTTACTCATTGCATAATTGTGTTCCTTTCCTATTGTTTATAGGGCATTCCTCAAGCCAAATACTTTTTTGTTTTTGTTTTAATACTCAAATTCCCTATAAACTAAATAAACCACACCCACAGGTTTTACGAGAGCCTTGGCAGTAGCAATGGCTCATGGGAGCTCAGTCTGGGCAGGAGGAGGGGGAGGTATTACTAGCCAGAGATTTCAGAGGCAGAGGGGAGCAGGGAGGAGTAGGGGGGATTAGGTTTTTTTGCTCAAGATACAGATAAGCCTGCCTCTGTGTAATGTTTACAAACAACATGGCCGCTGTCATTGTATCACAGGAAGAAATAATCATTTTCTTTTAAAGCTGTTTGCAGCTAGATTTGCTGTGTAAACTATCTAAACTTTAGATAAGATATATAGACAAGTTACTTGTTATAGTTAGTTTTTCATCTCGGATCCGCTTTAAGTCCTGTGCCCTAGTGTTAAACAAAAGTCCTCAGCACCTGTTCCTGAATCTAAGCAGGGCAGAAAACTAAATAACAGCTTTGCTTCTTTTTGCTAGTGTTTAAAGGAAACCAGAGCTGACATAAATTAAACATTTTATCTGCATGCCCCATGCCCCATGCACTCCCATGCCACCATCCTCAGTCTTCTCCCTCTTCGGTACCAGTTCCCATAACTTCAGCCAGTCGCAGCCAGTCTGTGAAAAAGAAGTGCGCTTTCTACGTAGCACCCTGTCGTAGAGATACATAGAGGGCATACTTCTTTTGCACAGACTGGCCGCGACTGGCTGAAGTTACAGAACCCTGTACAGAAGAGGGAGAAGACTGAGGACGGCAGTGTGGGAGCGATTCATGTGCATGGGGCTGGAGGAAGCCCCAGGTATGTATAAAAATTTTCATTTATGTCACCTCTGATACACTTTAAAGAAGAGTTCCAGACAAAATGTTGATGAGCAGAATCTCTGTTTTGTATTCTTTCTGAGTAGAAGTAGCTTGCACCTCCACTGTGGATATGTTTCCTTACCTCATGTCAGGAAGTGAGGGATGACATAACTGAGGGGTAACAAAGAGCATTGTAAAATCTGATGATAGGCTAGGTGATAAGCTATGTCCACACTGAGGTGGGTGCATAATGGTGCATTAAGAGCATATCCTGAGCGATTATGCTGTGCCCGGAAGCAGGATCAGCAAGATGTTCACACTCACCATCATTGTGCATCCGGTCCACTACTGCCACTGCCATTGGTGCCGCCATTCAGGTCCACTGTCATCGATATTTGGGTTCTCTGTGCTGCTGACACCGCTGATCTTAGGGACAAGGGCCAGAAAATGATCTCCTAGGAGATAACTCAGAAGAACAAAATAATTGCATATGGGCAATTATCATTTTATTTCTGCCAGTGGTCCATGACTTCTTATAAAACACAGTCATCGCCATTACCAAGTAATAAACATAGATGAAAACTGTTTAGGCATAGCTCAATGTGGGGTTAGGGAAAGGTTTAAAAAAAGCTTGGGATTATACTTCAGTGGCAAAAGGGGACATATGAAAATTCAGTTTAGTCTACTTGTGCCTTAACTACAGGGAAATGGAAATGGAAAGTGTGTGCATTGGAAGACAAAATGCCATTACAGCAGTTAGCCTGAAACTTCAGGCTCAAAGGTCTTGCAAAGCATAAAAAACCTGAACTTACTTCAAATCAGTGTTTTCTTAAAATGCAGGGTGTACCCCATTACAACAAACATTCCAAATGAAACCTCTTCACTGAATTTATTTTTAGCAAACAGATTAGATGTGTACTCTGAATCATTTGTAAGTACCCCCTTGATTGAGAGCTTTAAATGTAGAAATTGGAACAGTTTGTACTATAAATTTTGCCATTTTAAGAACCTGAGTTCTCTATGTGCAGCTATGTTACTGAATCATATCAATACATTTTTCAGCAAACTAAAACTTGTGCATAAAACAATCTTGAGGAAGTATTATTTATTTATTAGTTATTTAAAATGCACAATAGCTTGACTCTGAAGTGAGTGGTAACCTATGTGCACATGTATTTGACAATACCAGTTTTCATGTGTGGTACATATTTTAATAGTTTTTTTTATGCTCAGTAGTAGGCTTGAATGATTTATCATTTGGGGTCAAATTCGCGATCACGGAAACAGCGATTCCATGATCGTCAAGCTGGCAGTTTTCAAGCTATCCCGCTCTGCTCTCTGCAGCCAGTCCAGCCGTCCCTTGTCACGCTGTGCACAGCTCTCCCTTCTGTGCAGAGGCTCTCAGTCATGGCGGTGGCAGCTCACTCTCTCCCCTTACTTCTGGCTAGTGAGCGGGCGGCAGACTCCGCCCGCAGGCTCTCACGTTTGGCGGTGGCTCACTCTGCCTAGCACCTCACATCATCAGCAGGGCTTGGGCGGCAGACTCCGCCCATGCGCTTATTAATCAACAGGAGGCGGCTCACTTCACTCTCCCCTAACTTCTGCTTAGTGTGCAATGGCTACCTATCAGCTGAGTGGATGTCAGACTCTGCCCGCAGGCTCTCACTCTTGGTGGTGGCTTACTCCGCCTAGCGCATCCTGCCCTGCTCCACGTCATCAGCTGGGCGGGCCCGCATGCCTGTCAAGAGTTTTATATCACTCCTCCCTCCGCCTGTTTTGCACAGATTGGCAGCATGATGATGGCTGACACAGACTGCGGTGTCACTGGGGTGTGACTGACTGTGGCTTGGTGATCTGCAATTCTGCACTCTGCTGCAAGCAGTTGTCTGCTTCTGGTCAGTGGGGCAGTGACTGAATTTGTGCAAAGGAGCTGAGGCTGCTAATCCTAAACCAAAATTGTGGATGCAGGCTTGATAACTGACTGAAGCAAAGCTTAAAGAGAACCTGTAACATAAAAAATGATAAAAGCTTGATTTGAAAAAAAATCATGAATGTATCGAAATCGCAATTTCTGACAGAAATTTTGCAATTCAATCTTTACCTAAAATCATTCAGGCCTACTCAGTAGGTCATTGGATGTTGAATCTATTTCCTGCAGTGGCTGGATCATGTACTTATTAAGGGCTCTGGCTCTGACACAGCAGACCTGGGTTTGAATCTGGGCTCTTCCTGTTCAGTAAGCCAGCACCTATTCAATAGGAGACCTTGTGCAAGACTCTAGTAATACCGCTACTGCCTATAGAGTGCATCCCAGTGGCTGCAGCTCTGTAACTTTGAGTCTGCAACGTGAGAAAATTATGAAAAAAATAATGCAAAATTAGGATAACCATTAAAATCAATATTACTATCAGAATCACAATTATGAAAATGATGCGAAAATTCATGAAATCGAAATTGCTCCTTGCAAACAACACTACTCAAAACAGAGAGATCTCTGCTGAGACATAGCTTCAATGCAGTTCATACCTCATTCACAGTAACCATAGTAAAAGAAAATGTTTCAATTGCTTACTGCTGGAAAAACAGTCTACCGGTGGTCAGCGCTTGCTGACAGCCAACCACCTTGGCTGGAGCAAAGTTCTCAGCTAATGTCACCTTCACAATGATGCAGCAGCCATTAAAAATCTATTAAGGGTATGTGCTACTGACCAGTATAGTAAAATACCTCAGCATTATGTTAGTAAAGGAAGACCAGCACTATCTCAGCACTATGCTAGTAAAGAAAGACCAGTTCTTCAATTCTGAAAAACTAGGTTGAACCTTTTTTATGTGGTAAGGCCTGCTACTCTTAAAACATACTTCAAATAAGTATTTCATTCATTTCATAAGTTTTTCATTTTGTTAGTTTTTCAAAGCCTATTTCAATGTGTGTTATATTTGCATGTGTAGGCTTAGATGTATTGTCATGACCTACAACATGACCAGGTTATTTTGTTTTCTTAGTAAGGAATATAAAAGTTTAAGCTAAAAGTGTTCCCATTACGCATTTGAATATGGCTCATTTAATTAGACCACATCTTACACATCGTCCTATGGTAATTACACTGAATGACATCTAAACTATAGGGATCATTTTTTTTCTCCTATAAAGCTAAATAAATAGCTGTAAACAGAGATTGTCCTTTTACTTCAACTGCCAATAGCCCATGGCTTCTTATAAAACACAGGCATCAGCCATTACCAAGCAATAAACGTCTAGGCAGATAGTTTAGGTTAAATGGCCCTTGATAGTAGAAACTAGCTATCTAAAAAGGTTAATGCAAATTTCATGCTGGCTCTAGTTTACATAAAGGCTGTTGGGCTATATGCAAGAAGCTTATTGCTTTAGAAAAAATTAGTGTAATATTAAAAAATTAATATAGCTACAAAGATGTTAAAATTTTTTTTTTTTTTTCTTTCCAGTCCGTCATTTAAAACAGCCCAGATTTTGACATTTCCTTTTTAAACAATCTTTTATATATTCTAGCACACAGCTGACTAGTATTTACCATTTCTACTTCAAATCCATAAACGATTTGGATCTAGCAACAGTAAAGTAGTTTCAACAGCTAACCACTATACCAATTGCTATTGTGCTGTTTCAGTCTTTCGGAATTACTGCTCCAAAGCTGGCAGTTTCTCAGCTCCACAAATATCAATAAGTAAAGGATTAATTTTAATAGAGGGCTAATGCAGCAAAATTCTCTTACTCATTGTATCCGAGTGAATTTCTGACACACATTATTATAACTGGCACAGAGAGAGCTTGCATATATCTCTGGAATTCAGTGAGTGGTGGCAAAATTAGTGCCAATGCTAGGTTTTGGTGGCATGATTTACTTCAATTTTCCAACTTGGTTATATGAAGCTGTTTCTGTTGGCAGCGTTGGTATGTACACCCCTCCCTATCATTCACCTAACCCTAACTGACCTCCCTGTCTAGCTTAAAGAGGAACTCCAGTGAAAATAATGTAATAAAAAAAGTGCTTCATTGTTACAATAATGATGTATAAATGATTTAGTCAGTGTTTGCCCATTGTAAAATCTTTTAAATCCCTGATTTACATTTTGACATTTATTACATGGTGACATTTTTACTGTTGGCAGGTGATGTAGCTGCTGCATGCTTTTTTCGCAGTTGTAAACAGCTATTTCCTGCAATGCAAAAAGGTTCACAGACAGGAAACTGCCAGGAGTACCACGGTCCTCAGAGTTTATTGTGGGAGGGGTTTCACCACAATATCAGTCATACAGCGCCCCTAATCATCTGTTTGTTAAAAGGAATAGATTTCTCATGTAAAAGGGGGTATCAGCTACTGATTGGGATAAAGTTCAAATCTTGGTCGGAGTTTCTCTTTAAGGTTTACCTTAACACACACACACACACACACAGACACACACACACACACACACACACACACACACACACACACACACACACACATGCACACACACACCGCCACCATCAGCACCCAACGGAATCCCAATTCCTAACCTCCCTTCTTACAGAACAGTTCTCTGCTTGATGCTGATCTCTAAAAGTCTAAACATCTAACCCTATCTAATTCCCTGTATCTTAACCTTCTTTTTCAGTACCTAAGCATACTAAATACTCATTTTTCAAAACTATATTACAGCTGCAGAGTCAGCTCCTGCTCAGTTGGCTGTGTTGACATGTGTTGGCATGATGAGATAAATGTTAACATACATTATCAATCCTATTTAAAACTTGCCTGTGTTCAGTTCCTTATTTTTTTTTTCATTGCAAAGGTCAATAAACCAATGCTTTATCTGTAGGTGCAGCTGTAGCTAAAAAAGTAATTAGAACCTATAAAACTTTTGTGTAGCAGTGCAAACATTTATCATAGCAGAATATTTATTAAACTCTCAATTTGTCATCAGTCATTCAAGGGGGCTGTTCATAGCCACCTTGGCTAAGAATCTAGCATGAGTACAGGTGTACCCTAAGTTCTTTGAAAGATCAGGCATGTCTGATCTTTAAACAGTGATCTTCAAGCGCATATAATTGTTAATCTCATCAGTTTATTTTCACCTTCGCTTCACTTTTAGGTGGGCGCACTAATATGATCAGTGTCACCCATACCAATCATGCAGAGCAAAAACTGGGCTTCATAAAGGTGCTGTTGTATACAACTATGTGCTCTGTCTTACATGGTGATGAACAATATATATATAATAGTAAAAAAAGACCCCCTGTTTAATAACGGGTGCTAGGCAACTGGTCACAGCTCCCTGTGCCCGTTCACAACTGCAGCCCGAAGCTTGCCCATGGCCACATGATGCGCATGTGCACCAGGCACCAGGACGACGCAGGGACAGGGATAATATTGTACAACAATATATATATATATATTGTGCACTCTCTTTTGCTTTTGCATATTTTCATGTTTAATCACCGTGGGTATGAAATGACTGCTGGAAATTTGAAAGAGCTTTTGATGGGGCTTATCACAGCTAATGTGCATGCAGAAAACGGCTCTCCTGCCTTGGCTGACATTTTGGAAATTAGACTTCCAGCAGTGAAGTCTTGTCAGGGATGGGTTTTAGATTGCTCCTACTCCCATAATAGGAGCTGTTAGGTACATAATGTCAAGTATGATCATCATTCAAATAAATTACTTTTAAGTGAGCAGAAGCAAAAGTAGAACATGTACTGCTGTTCAAGCTGTCTTTTTTATGTTATAATATTGATCATTGTTCCAGGAGGGATGTTGCACTCATTAGCACATTTGCATCTGGTATATGAGTATACTTAGGCCCTCATCTAATTATTTCATGTAACCGTAAATGTGATGAGGTTCAATGCACCACAAAAAGATCTAGCTCCAATTATGCTGATGTGTTTCTGCTCACATGTAAATCTGTGACATATACACAATTCCAGTGTGATTTATGCCAGAATTTGAAAGTTATGCCCTATTTTTATGAGATTGCAAACATATTAGTACGTCTCACAATATCTTAAATAATTTACCTATTCTAAATATGTCCAGCTGGAAAGGAGGGGAACCACAAAACTCACTGTTCACATTTTATCTGCAAGCTGGTCTAGGAATATCTTGAAAATCCTCCAAAAACATCTGTACTCCATGGTGGGGCAAGGGAAAGTCTTGGCTAGTCTATCTTATCTGTCTCCAATACCCCTACTAGATCTTAACAGAAATTAATTAACTTTTTTTGCGGAAATGTAGCAATGCAAATCAGTATTGACCCATGGACTTAAACCCTACATTTGCAGCAACACACAAACCAACAAACTGCCAATTAAAATGCAGGATCTTAATTCTCCACAAATGCTGCAGCATTCTCAAAATAAAGCCAACCATTCTCTTCACTGTTCCCTCCTTAGGACCTGTCCATTAACACAGGAATACACAAAGATAATTCATGCATACAACTTGAAATTTAGACGGGAAGCAACTGGGTTTCTGGATGTTTAAATCAAGGGAGCACACACACACATATATATGCATCCAACCAGCCATTAAAGGAGCTACAAACTCTTACTTACACCATTATAATAATGGACTGTAGTGGTATATAGATAGTAGAGCTACAGCTTGAAACCGGCCCAACATGGCTTCCAGAAGCATTCAAACTTACAAAATAGCTGTGCTCATCCTACACAGAACATAAAAAGAGGCAGGGGACGGTGCAAGGGGATGTGGCCAAATCAAATGCAAATCAATATTAACCCTTACACTTGCAGCAATGCATAAAACATAGTAACAAACTGCCAAGATACATTACCTGGAAACTTTTCTCCATGTAGAAATCTACTAGGGTGCTTTTTGTTTTTTTTTAAATGGCTGGCAACTTACATGTATGATAATATTAGAAAATCTTCAATATTTTCTCTAAATTAGGTTTTTAAAAATGAAAAAAAAATCAACAAGCTCTTTGTGCCACCAATTACATGCTGAAGCATTGTCTACATCTAGCCGTGTCTCTGTTTTTCATGACCAAAGAGGATTGAACCAAGAATACATAAGCCCAGCTTTCAAGAATTTTGTTTGGGTACTTGCTGAATATCAGCTGTCCCTCCAATTCCAGGAATATGGGTTGTAATGTTCTGTTGCAAGGATTAAATGGTAACATAGTTAGTGATTTTACCATCCTATACTTTTAATTAAATGTTTCTGTTATTAATTTCTGTTTGACAAGCAAAATATTCTAGATCTCAATGCACACAGAAAAATTCCTACTGCGGCATACAACAGAAGCTACAGATTCCTAGCCTCAACTTTTGTATTTTCTTTAAAGAGAACCAGAGACGAAGCACCCTCATGTATTTTATTACATTTATCAGTGGGAACATGACAGTAAACACCTACCCTGCTTTTAGTTTCATTCTTATCTGCTTAATTAGTCTATTAGCAGCTGTGATAAGAATCCACCGACTGAGTCAGTTGAGGTTTGACCTGGAATCATTATAGCTGAGTCACTCTTCTGTGGAGTCTTTTCAAGCCCAAGCCTTCCCCTCCTGGATCAGATTTCCTGCTTTGCATACTAAGAGCTGTGATGACGTGGGAGGGGCTGCTGCTGCTGAGAGGGAAGCTCTGTGGCTGCAATATGATCCCTGTGTGCTCGGTGTGCACTAGATACTGATGATGACTGCAGTTTCATTCCTATGAGAGACACTTCCTACAGTACATCATACCAAAATGAAAGCACACAGATGAAAGGCTGCATTTAGCCTAGATAGCAGCATAGTCTCATATAGCCTAGACAGCACATCCAGAACAACTCATAACCCGGAAGGAGAAGGGAAGGAATATGAGCCGGCGGCCATATTTGATTTTTCCTGGAGCAATAATGGATAAAAAACACTAAAAAAGGCACACCAGAACGGCGAAATTATCAGGTAGAGCATTTATTCTTCACAAGCTATCAACTGATGTTTATTTTGTGTGAAACGTTCATCTCTGGTTCCCTTTAATGTACCTGAAATAGCCATCAGGCCATCAGTGGTCTTATCTATTTGTCATACATTAGCTATCATCCTTGTAATTGAGGCATCTGATGACATTTATGTATGTTTGCAAAAGAATGTTTCTCCTTCAAATGTCCAGTGTATATAAGCTGTGTTCATACATCTTGTCAGTATACAGGAACAAAGTCTGAAGAAGGCTTTTAGTCAAAAGCTAACTTTTTTTTTACCTTAAGTTAGCTAATAAATGGTATCATCCTGATTCAAAACTTCTTAGAAAATGTGGTGGTAGAAATGAAACAATGTTGGGAACTTTGCAAATAAAATGCATGCGCTAGAGAAAGATTTGATCGACAAAGGCTATGACATTGTGGGAATAATGGAGACATGGATGGATGAAAGCCATAATTGGATGGTGTACTTAGAGGGTTATAATGTGTTTAGAAAGGATAAAGCATGCAGAAAAGTTTTGTATCTTTGTTAAAAATGATTTTACACTGCCCTGAATAAAGAACTGTATGAAGATTGAGACCATGTAGAGTCTATTTTGGGTAAATATTCATAATAAGAATATAAGCTTATAATTTGCTATAGCTAAAATGTAAAGCTCACTACCTCATCATCTTGTCTTCTAACCCAGTGTCTCAACCCCACTACCCTCTAAATTGTAAGTTCGACAGTATTCTACAAGGATACTGAAAAGAAATGGCAAACTTTAAAAAAATATTCTAAATGAATACACACATAAAATCTATCTATCTATACAAACCTATACCTACTGACATATCATAGAAAATAACCTACACTTAATCTATGCCAGACGTCACATTGGATTGGGACTCGATCCTTTGGGTGACAGCTTGGAGCCAAGGTCTGTTCAGACCTATCACTAGCCTAGAATGACATATCTGTGGCTGTGGATGGGGGAGGAGGGACAACATACAGCAAACAATGGAGCAGGCTCCAGCAAGTGGGATGAGTAAAAGAACAATGCATTTGAGGGTTACTTGGGCATTGAACGTAGCTAAAAATCCGTTCTATATTTTCATCAGAGGTGGTCTTTATCGGCCGCTTTGTTTACCCAGCTTTAGTTCTACATTTTTTATATTCTACCTCTGCCCAAACAGACAGATGTTTGATAGTTTATGCATATAAAAGAGTGATCTCAGTTAAACCAAACAACAATAAGAAAATACATCCCTTGCATAAATTAATATCATTTTAAACTGATGAAAAATATAGAAATATCAACAAGACATTGAGACTAAACTAGAATTCTAATTAGCTTCTCTTCATAAACTCTCAAGTAAAACTTTCGATTTAACGTTTTATAAAGTTTTAAAACATAAAGGTGCACACAGTAGTAGCTATTTACATCGTACAGTAACTGTTATAACTGTCTCAGCTGCTAGCAGTAGCTAACAAAAGGTGAGTTCAGAAATAGCTGGCAGGCACTGTGGTTTAATAGACTGTAAAATAGTGCAGTTAGGATTCTTTTCTTTAATTTAACTAGGTTATCAATCAACCTAAGGCAAAAGGTTAATATAGACATAGTAAAAAGAGTGTCGTTTTTAACTCTCTTTTTGCGAACTTCCTTATTTTCTAAATGATTTGTAAGCATTTGTAAAGGGTATAGACTAAAGAATAACAATAATTCTGTTTGTATTCTATGATAATTAGCAAAAGTGAAGTGGAATTTTTTGAAGTAGTAAATTGAATATGTGCTGCCGGGTGCTCCTGTCACTGTGGCAGATACGTAAGATATTGCTTGTCGACAGTTAGCACAACGTTCAGAGCAAATTTTCAAAGAAAATATACAACTCCTGCAAAAAGCTACTTATTGGGAAGACACTGGCTTAAAGCGGAACTGTAGATAGAAAATAAACACATTGTTTCACTTACCCGGGGCTTCCCCAAGCCCCCAGCAGCTGTCCTGTCCCTCGCCGGTCCTGCCCGAGCCTCCATTCTCCGGCCGCCGCTCCGTCTCGTATCTCGACTTGTAAGTCGAGGCCAGCGCAGCCCTACCAAGCGTATCCTTTCTTCACGTTCCCCTCTGCAATAGCGGGGAATGCCAAGAAAGGATACGCAGGGCCAGAGCCGCGTAGGCGCAGTGGCCCGGCGTCGAAACCGAAAGTAGCTGGCGGCAGGCTTGTCGAGAAGCGGCACGGGACAGGACGGCTGCTGGGGGCTTGTGGAAGCCCCAGGTGAGTGAAACAATGTGTTTATTTTCTATCTACAGTTCTGCTTTAAAGCCTCTTCCAAATTCCTTTTATATTCACAAGGAATGACTTTGCACTCCTCCATACATTTCCAATACTTAGGGTGCTATGTCATGTAATAGAGACATAATTCATATTCACATCATGCACCTCTAAAAAGGGCAGGGGCGTTTCTAAGGATCCACAAGATCTGGGTCACTCCTGGGAACCAAAGAAAGAACAATTGTATGCTCCAATGTGAGAATTTGAAGTAGTTCTGGTCATAGCAGACTGTGGGCAAGGCCAGACAATGTACATGAACCAGAAGTGGTGTATGTATAAATCACTGTGAGCCAGCAAAGTGTTGGATAAAGCCCCCTCCCCGAAACAACAAACAATGCCTTAAATAGCATTCAGACAGCCAGAAGAGACATCATAAACTAAACGAGTGAGTGAAGTATGATTTGGTGTTAATCATGGAGCAGATCGGCTAACATCAAACCAACAAAATTTATTCAGACAATACCTTAATAAATAACTGTACACCGTTTTCTTGCAAACTTTTGAAACTTTGGGTTTCTTCTTCAGGCATGCTAACGAACTGAATGAGTACCGTACAGTAAAATTAGTTCAAAATATTTGTGACATGTGAGAATATGTATGTTTGGCAGTTTATTATGGTCATATACAGTATATGAATGGTATGTGATGATACAAGAGGAAGTTGTGAGTGCAATTTCTTTATCATTGGACTTTTTTTTCATTTGCTGCCCTTTTTCTGCCTTGATATTATACATACAGCGACAAGTACACTTCAAACCAGGGATCAGATCAGAACCCTGGTATAGCCACTATTAGTGACATGAAGAGTTGAAAGTTCACGTTTACATTACAGCAGGCTGCACAGATGCAAACCAGGAAAGGCTCATGAGAGCACTTGCAAGTTTCACAGCTGCAGACTGTAAAGATGATCAAGCATTAGTCACTGCTTTCTACCCACTTCTGCCATCCTGAGCGCTGCTCCTTTCACGTGGTCACTGGATAACCAATTAGATGTTTCTGAAGAGTACGTAGTCAGAAAGACAAGAAGGAGACCTGGTAGGGTGTGGCAGATGTAGTTTGGAGAGCCACCTACATAACCCTTAATTGTCTTCAAGAGACAGCACCTTAGTGTTGAACCACACTTGCCCTGGTTAATACTGTCATAAGCTTGTAATAAGTATCATGGTTCACTCTCCATCCTGCATGATTAACCTCCCTGGCGGTTAATTTTTTTTTGCCAAATTGGCAAAAATCCTTTTTTTTTTTATCTATTTTTTTGTTTCATGTAAAGCTACCAGAGTGGTAGCTACATGAAACACCACTAGAGGGCGCATGTGTCCCTCTAGTGCGATCGTCGCCGGCATCTATAGCAAACAGGGGAACGCGTATATAACGCGTTCCCCTGTTTGGCTTCTCCTGTCGCCATGGCGACGATCGGGATGACGTCATGGACGTCAGCCGACGTCCTGACGTCAGGCACACCCGATCCAGCCCATAGCGCTGCCCGGAACTTATTGGTCCGGGCAGCGCAGGGCTCTGGCGGGGGGCCCTCTTTCGCTGCTGCGTGCGGCCGATCTAGCTGTGCGCGCAGCTAGCAAAGTGCTGGCTGCGCGCACAGCACTTTACAGCACAAAAATCGCCCCACCAGGGGCTGAGATCTCCCCCTGCGCGGCATATCGGGCTTACCGCCAGGGAGGTTAAGCAGCATGTTCCTGCAAATACAATAATTAGGCAACTTCCATGTTACTTAACCAACTTAATAAGTCAGCTTGTCCTCCCAAGCATAACTAGGCAGTGTGCCCACCGAAAATAAAATAATTAAAAGACAACTGAAGTGAGAAAAATATGGAGGCTTCCGTACTTATTTTCCTTAAAACAATACCAGTTGTCTGGCTGTCCTGCCAGTGTCTGAATCACACCAGAAACAATCATGCAGCTAATCTTGTCAGATCTGACAATAATATCAGAAACACCTGATCTGCTGCATGCTTGTGCAGGGTCTATGGCTAAAAGTGTTGGAGGTAGAGGTAGAGGATGAGGACAGCCAGGCAACTGGTATTGCTTAAAAGAAAATAAATATGTCAGCCTCCATATCTCACTTACTTTAGTTGTCCTTTAAGAAGCACCAAACTCCCCACAACAACATGAGGAAGCTATATGCCTCCATACATGATTAGGCAGCATGTCATCTTAAACACACTGTGTTACCCAAATTGAGTCCAGTCAATCATTGGTGTTTATTGGATACTTCACAAAAGAGACATCATACTCACCTTTCAAGGACAATTGTGTCCTGTGGATGGAAGGGATTCACCTGTGGAGCCTGGAATATAATGACAGGTTCAGATGAAGAGGCATGGCCTGTATCACTGCAGCATGCAAACCAGCCATTACATGTCATTATAGTCCAGGTTCAGTCCGCAGGAGACTCGCTGCTCTCTTCTGTGTGGCACATATCAGACAGCAAGACTATTTAGTCCTGCAGAATGATTCAGGTATCCTTGATAACTGTTCAAGACATAGTCTACAAATAAAATTGCCTGATTATACCACTAAAAGGGGTATGTCTTTGTCAAGTGCCATAGTGACTGGTAGCAGAAAGAGGCAGAGCCTGACCTGGGGGTCTTAGGTGCCTAACCCTAAGACCCCCCTGGTGGTGCCTAACTCTAAGACACCCCCAGGCGGTGCCTTACCCTAAGATCCCCTCTTGCTATGCCTAACCCTAACCCCCTAGTTGTGCCTAACCTTAATCCTCCATGGTGGTGCCTAATTTTCGCCGCATTTCATGTCCAACATACATGTTAGTTTAAACTGATAAAACTGAATTGCCCAATATAACCGAATTTAGGCACCTGCTAATATAACCAATTTTTAGATGTGCTAGTTATAGCCGCATTTCATATCAAACATATATATAGGTTATTTTGAACTAGTATGACCAAATTTATTATCGTTAACGTTATTCTAAAACTATAACAGAATTTGTAACCTGCTGATATAACCAATCTTTAGATGTGAAAAAACTCCAAAAACTCAGTGGGAAGCGGCGCTAGTGGGCTTTCTCAGCTGCACTATTCCAAAAGGGGATTCCACAAACCTTTCAATTGAATAAATGTAAAAAAAGGAACATGCGCTTCTAAAATATCAACTACTTTTTAATCAGATAATTGTATGAGTCATACAATTATCTGATTAAAAAGTAGTTGATATTTTAGAAGCGCATGTTCCTTTTTTTACAATCTTTAGATGTCCTCCTTTCAGCCACATTTATATAGCCATAAAAAAAATCTCGACTGCATCAGGCACCCTTTTATAGCCGAAAAAAAATTGGACGCCCTTTTTACTACTATGATTTGCAGCAAATAACATTAAAGTCTATGGCAGCGCCCTTTTTAATAGACGGCCCAGACGCCCTTTTCAACTGATACATATTTAATGCCTTGTTGGCAAGTGCTTCAGTTATGTGAAATCAATGTATTACAATCAGTTCTCAACAAGGGGTATCATTGCTTGCTAACAAGCAATGACATTCTCAGGTGCATTTAAACCAAAGAAGTTCTGTTATCAGTTCCATGTATTCAATTATGAATGCTAGTCTAGTACTTTGTGTCAAAACACTTCAATTCACTTATTTCCCACAGGTGAAAGGATCATGCAACCAGCTGACAGAGCAGGCTAAGCTTGCTTTGTTTTTCTGGGAACTGGCATTTGAAACAAGTCTTCCCGCTTCTACAGTAGGTGAACTGATAACATTCACGAGCTGACAAGCCATGTTATATTACAGATAGGAATCTGAACAGAAGCAGAGAGACATTTTTGTGGTTTATTCCAAATACTTTTCTTAGTTTTAACTTGATCCAGTGATGCTGCAATATGCTTGCAGTCTGTAACGACTTTAGAGAGGTGTTGCCTCAAAGGAGTTCTTGGTTTCTGCTGTAAATATTTTATTATTATTATTATTGATTTATAAGGGTGTTTTCAAATTTTCATCAAAGTCATTTTCACTTTGATATTTGTATTGTCAGCTGACATTTTCCACAACTTTTTTGAAATAGTGTTTTCTCATGACAATTGACTTCAATACATGTGGAGAAAATGTGTTTTCTCATGCCCGTAGATTCAAGGCACTTAAAAAATGTGCTTAGATTTCTTGGCATTTGGCGAGTATATGTTTTTCATGCCATATTCTAATTTGTGCAAAAATGTGACTTGTTTTGTGAAAATTATGGCGAACTGAAAATGGCCATATTGGCTCATCACTGTTAACTTATAGGATATGAGCAATCTCCCATATACAATATACAGTACATAGCACTCACTGCTGAACAAACAGGAAGATACAAAATACAGTTATTATGGGTCATGTATTGAGCTTCCTACTTATATATTCTAAGGGCTTTTTCACACTACAAGAGCTTTTCTAAGGGCTTGTAATTTTAAAAGCTCTTGCGAATGTTATCCTATGTGAGTGTTCACACTGGAGCAATGTGATTTTGTAAAAATCCACCATAGCATTGCATTATCAAGAGCTTTTAAAATCTCTGGCGTTTAAAAGGTTCTCGTAGTGTGAATCAGTCCTAATACTGCATTAAAAACTAGTTTTCTGTTTGCCAAGCAATAGCCATCCGCTGACATTTTTGACCTCCCTTTATATCATTCCCACATTAAACAAAAACAACCTTTCTGCAGTGCAGCTCTTTTCTGAATTGCTGTGCCAGAGAGAGATTCAGCAGCCCTTCCTGCTCCCCCAAATTGCCCAAATTGCCTCTTCTCTGCAGGAAGTAGAGGAACACTAATGGAGCAGTACCAACAATAGTGCAGTGAAATGGGACCGTGTGCGTATAGCCTGTGTGTCTATGTGTTTTTGTGTAGGCAATGTCTGTGTGCATATGTTTGCGTACATGTTGTTTGCAATGTGTGGGTGCTTCTGTTTGTGTATTTGCTGTATGTGTGTGCTTTGCATGGATGTTTTTATGTACTGGAGGGGCGTGGTCTGCAAGTATTATATAAAGGGTATTAAGGTTAATCATATAGGGTAGCCAATAGTTATACGGAGGATACATTCACTTGTTATGTTAGGCGATGTTATGATTGTGCTTGTGATATGGAGGATGGGGGGGGGGAGCTAATGGCTGCACTTGTTGTTTTGGGACATGATGGTGTCAATTTTAAATTGTACATATGTTGGCTACCCTACATTGTGGACATTATGACAGCAGTTGATATAAATGAGTCATTGTGGCTTCATTTGTTATATAAATAGACATAATGGCTGCATGCATTTGTTCAAATGCAAATTTGTTCAAAACCAGTGCAAGGAAAGCTGGAGTAGAACTAGTTCAAAACAGCTGTAGGTTAGGAGCCGTTGCTCAGAGCAACAATTCACAATGTTTGATCTGAACATCTTTTTTTGGTTTTGATTAATCCATTTCACAAGCTAAGCTTTGCTATGAATTTACAGGGAACCTGGGCTGAGAGGGGCATGAAGGCAGCCATATTTATTTCATTTTAAGCAATACCGGGTGTCTGGCAGTCCTCTTGATGGTGTGTCTGTAATACTTTTAGTCATAGACCCAGAACAAGCATACAACAGATCAGGTACGCTGACTCAGCTGACTCAAGTTTTAATGGATTAGTCGTATGCTTGCTCCAGGGTTTTGACAGTACTTATGCCAGAAGATCAACAGTGCTGGCAGGCAACTGGCATTCTTTGCAATTAAATAAATATGGCAGCCTCCATATCCATATCACTTTGGGTTCCCTTTAAATGTTTACATCAATTGCCTTATTTGTATTGATTTGCATGTATATGCCATTTTGATTGTGATATTCAAGCTTGCTCTGTCTGTGCAGCACAATGCCTGAAAAGCATTTGTGTGTTATAAGGAAGACGTTTATATTATGTGGCATGGTTTTCAGTTTTGCTTTATGTAATTTTTTCTTGAAGGTAGGACAACTTATTATCATGCTTACAAAGCTTAATCGATATTACAGAAAGATATGTGGGGCAGTTTAGATATATTTGAGGTATTAATCAACATTTTAATATGCACTTAAATCTTTTTTTAACAAAAGATTGACATCTGTAAAAAAAAACTGTCCCACTTCCCCTAATTAAATGGAATTAATATATAAGGCAACAACTAATGCAATGCTTTGCAACAGCTTTGTTTTCAGGATTGGGAGACTTGCCTTGCACAGCAATACAGTTGAGTGTTTAGAATATAAGTGATTTTTTTTCTTACCTAATTACATCAGTCAGCTTTTAGCTAACCCCTTTCTTTTAGCAGACAACAATAAGCTCAATATTGCTTTGAAGTGGACTATATGTCTTTGCAATTAGTGTTACTCAAATATGTCTCTGTACGGTTTGAGAGCAATGTGGCTGAACAGTGTGAAATGTTTGGGTAGACTGCAAATCTGAACACAATAACATTTCAAGGAGGAAATATTCTGGTGTTCTTTTCTGGTCACTGTCATCAGTCAAATGTTACAAAATAAAAAGAAAAATAGATATTGAAAGTCCCACTTGACTTTTCAAAAATATATTAATTACAAATTATTTTTTAAGAACATAGGGCACAACCTTATTGACCAATACCACACACACCTCATTCATACACACTACACACCTAAAGTGCCATATGATTAAAAGGCCAACTGCCAACATATGCACTGTAATAAAAAGTCCTGAACACAACTGTTTATTGTAAACAATGTAAATCTGAGTAATCCCAATCATCCAATAGGGTAAAGTTCACTTCAGCGTGAATATATTCAAATTCCTCTTCCACTTAATCTGTGAGGCAGAATGAGGCTTCCGAGGCTTGAAGCAATTTGTAAATGAGCAGACAATTACACTATTTCAAGCTTCCACTCTGTCACACAATCAATTGCCATTTCATTTGTGGCAGTGAGGTCCTGTGTGGTGCAAGGAGTCAGTAGTATTTAATAGTGGAGTAGGTCATCCATTGTGCGTACGCATATGTACGCCACCGGTAAGTTGTGTGCAGGATGAGCTGAATGATGGCTCTCCCTGCTGCCACTCAAAATCCTGGTGGCATAAAATACTATTCCCGCTGATTTACCCATGTGCATGCCGAAAGCACTTGTCCTTACTGAAAGGAGTGGTCAGTTTTCAGACCCAATTGACCATCAGAGATGACCTAGAATTAATACTTTGTGAGTTCTGACCGGTACCGGCGTTGAACCTAGATCAGCTACAATGAAGACACAGAGGCAGGTTTGTAGTTGATAACTAGACTGCCGTGTCCTTAGACAGGGGTTATTTTTATACACAAGATTTCATAGTTTGCGCAAACTCAATAGAAGAAAAACCTTTGACCTAGAAACATTACAGGAAAATTACCGGGGAAATATATGACATTTCTTGCAGGTGTTATTGACAGTTAGGGTGGTATATTCAAAGTTACTTTCAGTTTCATTCGGCCGATACGGTTAACATTTTCCTGTATACTTGGAGAGTTACTTCACCTCCATTGCCCCTACCTCATCACATCACCTCCATTGTCCCTACCTCATCACATCACCTCCATTGTCCCTACCTCATTACCTCACCTCCATTGTCCCTACTTCATCACATTATCTCCATTGTCCCTACCTCATCACATCACCTCCATTGTCCCTACCTCATCACAGTCACATGTCACAGGGTCTTCTGACAATAAAATTGATCTAAAAAGAACCAAACAATCTCACCTATAATGTTGTGAAAAAAACAAACTTTTGCTTTCTTTAAACGTAGACTACTAAAATGTCCTCATTTAAACTGACATGACAGTTAGGCTACTTTCCCACCAGGATGTTGCGTTTTAGGGGACGTTATGGTCGCATAACGTGCCCCTAACGCAACGCCTGGTGGTGTTGGATGTGGACGTCAGAGCGAGCCGTGTTGTGCAGCTCACTCTGGCGTCCGTGATGCATACTCTTGGACGCATGCGGCATCACGTGGTCCCGCCAGCCAATCGCCGCACAGAGCGGACGCTCCAGGAAGTAAACACTGCACACGTCACAAAGTGCAGTGAATATTAATTAGCCACGTGCCTGGCTGTTCTCCCCTCCTCCCTAACATTGCTGAGCATGTGCAAGCAGTCTAATGCTGCTTAGCCGCGTATAAAGTACTGCATGCAGTACATTGTCTTGACGTCTTGCGTTATAATGTAACGCAACGTGGGCACTGTGAACAGCCCATTAATTTTTCATTACTGTGCGGTGGGCTGCATTACAGGCTGTACTAACGTGCGCCTGTAACGTCTCACTGTGAAAGCAGCCTTAGGGCCTGTTTCCACTACATGCAGATTGGATGCAGAATGGATGCAGAAAAACTGACTCCAATTAATGCCTATGGGCTGGTTTCCGCTAAACGCGATTTTTCTGATGCAGATTTTCCCATAGGCATTCATTAGAGTCAGTTTTTCTGCATCCATTCTGCATCCAATCTGTGTGTAGTGGAAACAGGCCCTTACTCTAATATTCTAATTAGACATTTTCTTCTCTAAAACTGTAGCAAAATTTAAAAACTGTCAAGAAAAACAGGGTGCATTGACACAATGCATAAATGCGTGCATGGGCAGCACAGAGGATATGTAGCTACAACTTCCACCTTTCAGTGCTGGAGTTTGGGGGTGTATATGCAGTCAGATACCGTCTTCATGGATTGTTTATGTTCAACTGGTGTTTGTTTGGATTTCCTTTTGAGAACTCCAGTTTCCTCTCACATGGCAAAAAGTTTTGTTGGTTAAATGGCTTCCTCCAAATTTGGCCTTAGACAGTGATGGGCACAATGGATTGAGTCAGGTGCATAGAATTCTCAATTCATGCAACTATTATTGTGTAAGTAAATGGGCCAGTTAAATGCAGCTGTAGTATTTGATTGATGTACTTTTTAAGCATCAGAAATGTGCAAGGAATTACTATAGTTCACTGGTATGTATACAGTGTTTTTATTTTTTTCATTTTGTCAATTTATTTGATAGCTCTGTTGATTTTCTCACACAAAAGATCACTTCATCCCGTAGCTTATCTTGGGATTTCAACAGCTAAGGCATGAACTTGCTGCTGTTGCAGAATTTTCAGTATGGTGAAGTCTGAATTCTGTATTAAGGGACGTCATAGTTACTTGAAGCCATTCAGTGGTGAACTGTTTTAGCATTCAAGAAGCATGGACTTTTGAGATAAAGTACAACAAAGGGATTTTTAAGAATATACGGTTGATCTACTCAGTAAAGTAGGGTCTACCAACAAGCTTTACTTAAGGTTTAGGAAGCATACGATAAGATTAAGCATGACCATGGTAGGAAACCTGATGCCTAGAATTTTAACCATCCTATTTCCAGAGGGAGTTTGATACAATGAGCTCAACAGTTGTAACTATAAACAAAGGCAATGATAGATATGACTCCAAGCATTTTAATCATAAGCACAAATATATTGCCATAGCAATCTAAGCAATACCTATGGGTGCTAGGGTACTTAAGCTAAAAATGACAGAGCCTGTCATCGCTCTCTTAATGAGGACAGATGGGGGGGGGGGATGCAAGATTAAAAACTTAACTGATCCAACTTCTCCTGGTCACAGCTGATGATCAGCCCCTCTCCTTGGCAGTGCAGTCATGGCCATATTTCCAAAGACTGCCAAAGGTCTTTGGAAACCTTTGCCTGCATGGCCGCAGACTGCCCTCATTTTGATAGCCACCAGTAGCTGCTGAGCTGGGGGCATGGCCAGAGCCTCAGCAGTGATTTTTTGAAAAAAAAACCCACCAGGGCCCGTTCTCTGGGGGTGCGGAGCAATCACTTGCCTTTATAGATAGTGCCAGAACAGGTAAGTATTTAACCCTAACACCACCCACTCACCCCCTTCCAAAACGCACTTTTGTTGAGAAAAAGCAATCCCTTTAGGGCCTGTTCACATTACAAACGCGGACGGCCACGCATGCGGAACGCAACGCATGCGAACGCACGCCATCCGCGTTTGTATGCGTTGCGTGGCTGATCCCATCACTGAAAAGTGAGTGGGATAGCCGCGCGTTTTTGCAAAATCTGCGTGCAGCATGCGTTCCCGGACCGCACAGATCCGGAACGCATGCAGTGTGAACATTAGACAGTGCACTCTATGCACTGTCTGATGTCGTGCGTGTCGGCCTCCCGCACGCGTTTCCAAAACGCGGCTGGAAACGCGTGCAGTCTGAACGGGTTGTGGGATGCATCTGCCATAAAACAAGGTTAAATTGTAGTGGTCTGACACAATATCTTACAATCATTCCAGTGACATCAAATTACTAGTAACTGAGAATTATTTAATTTAAACTGATTGTATTGTTCTAAAGCAAATTTAGTTTTAGATCTTTACATTAGTGCTTACATGCCTGATCTTTATATTAGTCTTTATGTGTCCTTGATACAATGTGACTACGATTTTCTGATGTTTGGTGAATCATTTGCGAATTTACAGTATGGACTGCACATCTGACAGTAGCTAAACTGCTTGACAACTGCATTTCTGAGCATTTATTTGAAATCCTCTTCAATGACTAGTTCCCTTTGTCTCAACCCAATCTGGCCATCTATTTTTTGGCCCATTATGACATTCCTCTGACTGTAAGTGGCATAGCCGTTTTCGTTTCTCTGCAAGCACACTGCTTTGGTTGTAATATTGTCTTAGTACACTGCTTAATTTCTCACATGCAGAACATTTAAAATCTACTGCAGAATGTTCATCTCTGTGGAATGTTTGTTTGCTGAGCTTTCCAAAGCCAGTACAAAATATACCTAGTCTTCGAGATTGCTCTGGGAGTCTGCATAGCTAAATAGCCTAGACTAAAGGTCCGTACACACGCCGGACTGGAGGCAAGGACGGGTCCGTCGTCACCTCCTGCTGGGTAGGCGTTCCAACGACAATCCGGCGTGTGTACGCACTGTCGGCGGACTGATATGGCTGTTTCTGAGCGATCCGCCGGGCGGATCGCTCAGGAGCAGCCGTATCAGTCCGCCGACAGTGCGTACACACGCTGGACTGTCGTTGGAACGCCCACCCAGCGGGAGGTGACGACGGACCCGTCCTTGCCTCCAGTCCGGCGTGTGTACGGACCTTAAGCATCACTGGGAGGCTGGGGTGTTCCAATATACAGCAATATAGAGATGTAGGAAGTGTTTCTGATGCTGAAATCAGGAAAAGTAACATAAAAGTGAGTATTCTGAATAATTGACTGCATTTTACTATATGTCACAGCGGTTCTTCTTTAATGGCACCATTCACATCATACAGTATGTAGTGCGAAGGGCATGCTATGGAAATACACTGCAGGAGTGATTGTAATTTTAGTTAATGCACAGCACTATTCACTGTAGAGAATGGAGTATGTATGATATGGCCTACAATTATGACAATTATGACTGCAGTAAGTTTCATGTAATTTCATAAATCTATGGAGTAGAAAGGTAAACCGAGCCAATATACTTTGATTTCATACTGTAGATAGTCCCTCCTATTACATAGAAGTGGTAAGATTGTACAATCAAGATTGTATCATTAATGGGCACCGTGGCAGTGTGTTAGATGTTTGACAGTAGAGCAGTTTTGGTGATCTCCTAGCAAACCAGCTACTGATTCACCTGTATATTCTTTCATTACCATGTAGCAGCAGATTAAGAGGTAGATTGGATGAAAGAACAGAAAGTGTTGTGTCGTTAAACAATTCGTACTTGAGATCTAACATAACATTTGTAGCTGGAATCCTGATAACTCCGATCCAATTTATATATGTCTGCCTATAATCATTCTGTAATATAGGGGTGTCTGCAATAAACTGTGTTAAGCAGAATTATGTGCGTGAAGTTTTACAGCACAACAAGCAGAGCCATAAAGCATTGCATTCTGTCCTTTTCATCATGCTGTAACACTTTATGCATCTAATTCTGTCTTAACACAGTTTATTGCATACACCCCTTAAAGAGAAACTCCGACCAAGAATTGAACTTTTTCCCAATCAGTAGCTGATACCCCCTTTTACATGAGAAATCTATTTCTTTTCACAAACAGACCATCAGGGGGCGCTGTATGACTGATATTGTGGTGAAACCCCTCCCACAAAGAAGCTCTGAGTACCGAGGTACTTCTGGCAGTTTCCTGTCTGTGAACCCTGTTACATTGTGGGGAATAGCTGTTTACAGCTGTTTCCAACTGCCAAAACAGCAAGAAGCAGCTACATCACTTGCCAGCAGTAAAAATGTCACCATGTAATAAATGTCAGAATATAAATCAGGGATTTAAAATATTTTACAATGGGCAAACACTGACTAAATCATTTATACATAATTATTGTAAAAAATGAAGCACTTTTTTAATTACATTATTTTCACTGGAGTTCCTCTTTAAAGTGACACTGAACGAAAAAAAAACTGTGATATAATAAATTCGTTGTGTAGTATGGATATTTAATATAACATTAGTAGGAAAGAAAATATCTCGTATTTGTATTGTCAGTTATATAGTTTAATTTATAACATTGCAACATTCTCTAATATTTGCAGTTTAAACACTACACTCAGTATTCTAAATGATTTCACAGACCTTTTGAGCTTTTATCTGCAAAAAAAACAAAATACAGTGACAGTCAGTTGATATAATAAGCTTCAGAAGACAAAGCTCTCTGCGACTTTGAAAGTCAGAGAGCTCAGTGAAGCTCTTTTGCATAGATAACAACTTCAGTTTATTAACTCTGCCAGTACTGGAAACAATATTAGACTCATATCTCTGCTGTTAATGTTTTATTTCTTAGCTGTACTACACATACGAATCATTATATCCTATGTTTATTTTCACTTCAGATTCCCTTTAACTACTCTAAGACCACTCCACGCCAATGGACGTGGCCGCAGCGGCAGCCACAGGACCGCCTAATGCCAATTGGCGTCAGGTCCTGGAGCCGGCTACTGAAGGAGATCACGCGGAGGGTGCGCGCGCATCTCCTTCTCGGGAGGCGGAGCTCTGTCCCGGCTTCAGTCTCCAAGCGGCTATTGCCGCTCAGGAGACTGTTAGACGGCGTGATCGCTGTCTATTTACATAGTACAGCGCTGCGATTAGCAGCAGCGCTGTACTGGGGACAGCCAAGATAGCGATCGGCTTTCATAGGCAGAAGCCTATGACAGTCGATCACGTGATTGTCCGGCTGGGGGGAGGGAGGGGAAAAAAAATGAACATAAATATTTATTAAAAAATAAATAAACACAAGTGGGGCGATCAGACCCCACCAACAGAGATCTCTGTTGGTGGGGAGAAAAGGGGGGGAATCACTCGTGTGCTGTGCTGTGTGGCCCTGCAGCTTGGCCTTAAAGCTGCAGTGGCCAATTACACAAAACACAGCCTGGTCTTTAGGGTGGGTTACCACTGTGGTCCTTAAGTGGTTAAAGGAAATCTAAAACAAATAAGAAAATCCCATTTAACATACCTGGGTCTTCTACCAGCCCCCTGCAGCTGCCCTGCTCCCACGCCATCGCTGAGCAATCCTCTGGTTTCCTGCAGCATTCCTGTTTTGGCTGCTAGACTCAGCGAGTCGATGGTCACTGCCCACTCAATTGTGCTCCTGTATCCGGGAGCATCCTGCACATGCACAGTAAATATTTTCCCATACTGCGCAAGCACAGAACGCTCCCGTCCGCAGGAGCACGATCAGGAGGTGCGTGGACTAGGGCCATGTATCCAGAAGAAAGAGGAGTGGTGCTGGGGTCTGGAGGATCCCTCAGTGATGGCGCAAGCACAGGGCAGCTGCTACGGACTGATAGAAGGTAAGTTAATCTGACTTTTTACTTTCCCTTACTTTCGGCCAGCCCAGGCAGTCGACGCAAGCGCAGTGCGTCACTGCCGGCGGACGCAGCCAATTTTCCGCATGCACAGGGACTCCCTCTATATCCTTACGCATGCGCCTCCATACTACTACGGATATGGAGGGAGCACCTGTGTATGCGGAAAATTGGCCGCGTCCGCCGGAAGTGACGGGACCCGGTAGCGGCAATAGAGGCAGCGGAGGACAGCGGCGTGGGAGCGATCCAGGCTTATGGGGCTGGAGGAAGCCCCAGGTAGGTATAAAAGTGTTTTAATTTTTTTCATTAGCTTCGTCTCTGGTTCCCTTTCATAGCAAATTGGGCATTCTCTGATGCATGCAGTCAAATATACTTCTAAAAGTGTGCTTATACAAATTTAGAGTGCCACATTTCTATTGTAAACAGTTAAATGCCATGAAAATGAAACTACTCTTGTCTAATGACATTTGTTCTATCAAAATCGTAAACAAGCTGCTGGCTTGCACAGATTTCAGGCCAAGCGTATCTCAAGGCCAAAGAAAATATTGTTTTAATATGCATCTAATGCTTGGAAAATGCTGCGCATTTCTATGACTTATTATACAATAAATCGACTTTGATAACTTTGCTCTAATTTTAGTGTTAGTTACGGTTTATGCACTACCGTGTCTCCTAATATCTGCATTGTGACTCATAGAAACAAACATAGCCACAAGCTTTTCTGAGAATATTCCATCTGTGACATCATTTACCTTTCTAATCAGTGTGGCTGATAATGATTTCCTGATGGTTTTGAGAAGCTGTAAACGTTAGTCATGCCACCAGATGTCTGAACAAATATCAAGCTTGCTCTCGGTAATTGCCCTTGAAAACAATACACAAGTGTGATATAGTACTGTGGCTCTTCCACTGCATAAAGCTAGCCAGAAATTATAAAAAAAATAGCTTGAATGGCTCTAAAACAAAATGTTTGCTGGATTTTAATCCCTCTGTTTCTAAGAGCATAGTACTCTAAAGACTTTTATCATCCACAGATATGTATGAGGGCTAGTTCACAGTGCTCAGTTGCTTTGCAAAATAATTTTGCATGTCAACTAACTGACCATACAATTCTATGGGCCTGTTCACAGTTCTGTGCTGTGTTATTCTAACTTGCTGCATGTAGGTTCTATCATGTTGCATGTAGGTTTTGTATTAAAGTCTATGTCCACAGTCTCCATTGCAGTTCACACCCATTATAACCCCTGTGTTATGTAACAGACCACTGTGAACATAGCCTAATGCATCAGAATCCTAGAAAGATACTCTAAAACACGTTTCACTTTTTTTGGTGCTGCTTTTAAAGCCAAACTACTGTCTGGCATAACAAGCAAAAAAACAAAAACAAAACACCTTGTTTTTGTATTCTGTATTGATCTTACAGTTATCCTATTTGCTCTTCTCCATGAGTGATGTCATCTGCGTAAAAAGCACATGTTCCCCCAGCTCTCAGAAGAGCACTGAGTTGTCTGCTCTGCACAGCTATGCAGAGCTATCTGTAGCTCTGCATAGGCTCCAGATACAAATTATCCTCAATAGCGTTACTGAATCTTGCTAAGAAAAAATCTAGTATGTGTTTAAACATATTACCAATTGCAAATAGTGTTCAGGGAACAAGGCCCCACCTCACAAAGTTGTGTAACTGGGCATAAAGGCTTCATAACAAAGTGTAACACAGTCTATTAACTCTTACGGTAAATGCTCAAGGAAACAAATTGATTATCACTGAAGGTTATCATAATGTAGCTAATCTTAAGCATCTGGACAGTCAGTATTCAGTTACAAATATTCAAAAACATCCAGATACAAGTTGGCCAGTGTAGCATTGATCTATGCTATACCAATTGTTGTGGAGTTGCCCTTCAACATGCATCAGCAAAAGATGTTTTAACAATCCCCGAGTTTAGTTTGGCTGTTCTTTGTGCATTTTATCTAATAAGAAAAAGCTGAGTACACCTCCATTTATCTTCATGTTCTTGGGTGGATGCAGGTGTAGTGGCTATTACTCCTTACCCTACGTGCATATTTATTGTGCTAGGAGCTAGAGACTTTATTATTATACAAATGACATAAGCAACCATTAGATAGCAATCTATCTGCACTCTTATCCGGTACTTATTAATTAACTAGTTATTCATTTTACATTAGCTCTCAAAGATTTTAAGTACCTTCATCCAAAGTGCAATGAAGTTGCACATCCAGGGCTGTCATTACACCTTCTTTGTTGCTTCGTGGAATGTAATAGGTACAAAGCTATTACAATACCAAACAAAAATGCAGACCCTTTGTCACTTTTAGAATAAACCCTTCCATTAGTCTTCCTCAAGTGTAGTGCTCATATAACCCTAAACTATTATCCAACTCAAGAAGATATGTAGTAAAAAGTGTCTACTCATTCATTAAACATTCTGCATTTTAAAGGATACCCCAACTGAAATGTGACATAATGATATAGACATGTGTATGTACAGTGCCTAGCACACAGATAACTATGCTGTGTTCCTTTTTTTCTTTCTCTGCCTGAAAGAGTTAAATATCAGGTATGTAAGTGGCTGACTCAGTCCTGACTGAGACAGGAAGTGACTACAGTGTGACCCTCACTGATAAGAAATTCCAACTATAAAACACTTTCCTAGCAGAAAATGGCCACTGAGAGCAAGAAAGAGGTAAAAAAGGGGAATTTCTTATCAGTGAGGGTCACACTGTAGTCACTTCCTGTCTGAGTCAGGACTGAGTCAGCCACTTACATACCTGATATTTAACTCGTTCAGGCAGAGAAAGAAAAAAAGGAACACAGCATAGTTATCTGTGTGCTAGGCACTGTACATACACATGTCTATCTCATTATGTCACATTTCAGTTGGGGTATCCTTTAAGATGAATTCAATCGCTTCTGTGAGCCTGTTCCATCTTATAGATGGAAGCATTAAATACACAATATCTATTGACTAAAGTGTGTGCTGCCAGCTTCAAGGTCCCATGACTCAAAGACAGCTTTGTGGTATCACATTTCTATCTCTAAAAAACATATTTTATTATTTTTTATCTATGAAAACAGAAATTCCCTGGATTGAAGCTTTGTTTTTTACCTCCTACGTTGAAATGAGTCTGCCTTGGTTTACAGCTTAGAACAATTATAACTGCTGACGCATTTTAGACTTACAAAGTTCTCATGTTTTCTATAAATAAAGCAGCTTTGTATGTCTGATAGAGGTCAACAAATAAAAATGCTTCTCTTATAATGTAGTAATACACCAATGTTTCCTTAATCTCTTAGAGTACTTATACTTAAAGGCACCCTGAGCAGAGGCGCTGGGTATGCTTATCAGCATTCCCATGTCTATTTGGGAATTAGTACACACTCACTGGCCCATCTAGATCCATGAACGTCACAATTTGCCTGGTATAGATTGCATTGAAATGGCGACTCCCAACACAAAGTCATGCTGTGACCTGGAAAAGGAAGTCTGTAGGTCCTTACAGCACATGCACAGGCTTGCAGGCTTTGTCTCCTTTAATTTCTTCCTCCCCTCTGCCACAGGTCATATTTCCATGCAAAACATAGTCGATCCATTAGGCCTACTATCGGCCATACTTGATGGTGTGCACAGGTATCAACAGATGTCAAATGGCTGTGTGCCAAAGAGCGTGTGCACAGAAAGCACAGATCTTTCAGTCATCATTCATTTTTAGTGCAATAGTTTAGAATGTGTTCTAAGCTTGTGTACTGTGAGTATAAACAAAGTATACCAGATTATACTAAACATACTAGAGACATTGGCCTCAATTCACTAAGATCATGCTGGAGATAATAAGGCAAGAGAAAACTTGCCACCACACAGTAAGAGAGTTATCTTATCTCTTCATTCCTTAAGTTACCTCCTCTGTAGTTAATTTACCTCCTCTGTAGTTGATTTACCTCCTCTGTAGTTATTTTCACACGCAGTTAATAAACAGCCTGTCTTTAACTCTGGAGTTATTTTAAGGATTGAAGAGTTAACTTAAAGACAGAAGAGTTAACTTTAGGTTTGCCTGAGGTAAAATGTTTCCTGAATACGACATGCCTTATCACCATGGTGATAACTCTAGAAACGTTATTAAAGACAGGAGAGAAGCTTAGGGAATTGAGGCCAATATCCTGTATCAGAAAAATGAGGCAAAGCACCTAATGAAGGTATTTTGCTTTATTAATCAGGTCCCTTATTTGAAGACATTAAATAATACTTTTGTATAAGCGCTGTAACACTTTAAAGGAATTTATACAGTCATGGGCAAAATTGTTGGCACCCCAGATTTTTTTTTCAGAAAATCAATTATTTCTCTATACACATGTTTAATCCCTTTGTGTATATTGGAACAAAACAAAAACGGGAGAAAAAAAGCAAATTGGACATTATGTCATACAAAACTCCAAAAATGGGCTGGACAAAATTATTGGCACCCTTTCAAAATTCTGGATAAATAAGATTGTTTCAAGCATGTGATGCTCCTTTAAACTCACCTGGGGCAAGTAACAGAAGGGGGCAATTTGAAAACAACATCTGAAATCTGATAAAAAGGAGAGGAGTTCACTTAGTCTTTGCATTGTGTGTATGTGTGTACAACACTAAGCATGGACAACAGAAAGAGGGGAAGAGAACTGTCTGAGAATTTAAGAACCAAAATTGTGGAAAATATCAACAATCTCAAAGTTACAAGTCCATCTCCAGAGATCTAGATTTGCTTTTGTCCACAGTGTGCAACATTATCAAGAACCCATGACAGTGTAGCTAATCTCCCTGTGCGTAGACGGAATAGAAAATGATGAAGGGTTGCAATGCATCAGTGTCAGCGTCAACTGTCCATCGACATTTAAATGAAATGAAACGCTATGGCAGGAGGCCCAGGAGGACCCCACTGCTGATACAGAGACATAAAGATAAGACTACAGTTTGCCAACATTTACTTGAGTAAGCCAAAATCCTTCTGGAAAAATGTCTTGTGGACAGATGAGATCGAGATAGAGCTTTTTGGTAAAGCACATCATTATACTGTTTACAGAAAATGGAATGAGGCCTGCAAAAAAAGAACACAGTACCTACAGTAAAATATGGTAGAGGTTCAATGATGTTTTGGGGTTGTTTTGCTGCCTCTGGCACTGAGGGCCTTGAATATGTAAAGCATCATAAAATCTGAGGATTACCAAAGGATTTCGGGTCGCTCTGTAGAGCCCAGTGTCAGAAAGCTGGGTTGCGTCTGAAATCTTGGATCTTTGAGCAGGACAATGACCCCAAACATATGTTAAAAAACACCCAGAAATGGATGGCAACAAAGAGCTTGGGAGTTCTGAAGTGGCCAGCAATGAGTCCAGATCTAAATCCCATTGAACACATGTGGAGAGATCTTAAAATTTCTGCTGGGAAAGGGTGCCCTTCCAATAAGAGAGACCTGGAGCAGCTGCGAAGAAAGAGTGGTCCAAAATTACTGGTGAGAGGTGTAAGAAGCTTATTGATGGTTATAGGAGGCAACAGATTTTTTTTTTCTCCAAAGAGTGTGCAACCAGATATTAAGTTAAGGGTGCCAATAATTTTATCCAGCTCATTTTTGGAATTCTGTGTGACATTATGTCCAATTTGCTTTTCTTCCCTCCTTTTTTTTAGTTTTGTTCCAATACACACATAGGGGATAAACACGTGTATAGTAAAACATGGGGTGCCAACAATTTTGGCCATGGCTGTACAGTATGTCATTACATCAAGCACTAATTCAAAAAACAAAATATTGCTCCTTATTTTAGGAAATTGGTGGAGTCAAATTAATTATTTGTTTGTGACCATCATGGCCAACTGTGCTTCCAAAGCTGCTTGTTTACAGTATAGACACATAAAAATCTTCTTATCAGTGGAGGCTGCTTTAGAGGTGATTTTCCATGACCTTATTGTCATGACCTTCTTCCTTGCTTCTGGTATAAGCTATGCTTTTGCATACCACACATTCATGAAGGCCAAATAGTTTGTATCTGTAGGCAGCTTGATCCAGTGATATAAAGGGCAAGTCCAGAATGTGTTAAAAAGTGTATTCATAGCTAAATCAGTCATTGCAGCTTATCTTTGAATACTGTTTTCTGTCTAATATGCTTTGAAAGACTGCTAAAAACAGCATTTCTGGTACTTAAATCATTGTATAATCCCAGGGTGATAAAACGGAGATTTTTCTTCCCATCTATCATGTACAATGGGGATTCAAAATTCTGTATTTTCCAATATTATTAAAACTATTTAAAACAAAGCCTCCACATAAATTGTTGGTAACCTTATTTTGTGATATACTGTACGATTTACCTTAACCACAGAGAGACTATTGAGAAACTATTCACTAGTAAATGGTCTAATTACAAAATTATTAATATATACAGAATACCCATTTCCTATCTCAGAGCAACTAGATCGCAGAAAGCTTGCATAATTTAACTCTATCAGTTAGCCATTAAAAGGTATTATTTTTTACAAAACATTGTTTTTTTTTCTACCTATCTCAGAGCAAAATTGTTTGCTGGGTGACATATCATGGCTTCATAATTGACACTTCCTTACTGTGAACTGAAGTATCTACTGCATATTCTGACTTGGAACAGTATTTTCAGTTCATGTAATTTGGTACTCTGTTCAAAAGATAGGTTTACCAATGGTAGGTTGCTTAATTTTGGCACTATCGTTTGGCTATTATAGAGCTGCAGTGCTGTGCCAGATAGTGCTGTTAGTTGGCTGTTGAAATGCTGAGCATTAGAGACAACAGGGGAGAGGTACAAGTTTAAGATAATGGTTAGGGTTAGACATAATTTGGGAAGGCTGGGCTTGAGGGTAGGGAAAGGTTGTTTTTAATTGTTAGGGTTAGAAGGCTGAGGTTAGATATTAGAAAGGGTGGAGGTTGGAGTCAGACATCATGAAGGTATTAAAGTTAAAATGAGACATCATGAATGTGTTATGGTTTACAGGGGAGGTTTGAGGTTGTCAGTAACAGTTGTGACATTAGGTAAGAGGCATCAGGAAGGGTCAATGTTAAGGGTGGAATATATTTAGGTGTAAGAAAAGGGTTAACATTAAGTTAGTAAAGCTGGCTACACACCTCCAATTTTTATTACCCAATGATTGGCCAATTTTACTAACTGCATGTACTTTGAGGGCTGGCAGATTTTAAATACTATGAACAGAATGGGCATGATTCACAAAGCTTTTTCATCTGTTTTCACCTTATCTATGTTACATGTTTAAGCTTCCAAAGAGCAAAAACATGATATAATTAAGGTAAGAAAAGTAATATTGAAATAAAGTTTATCGGGAACAACTTGCTTTGAGTGATTATTTTGCTTGTAAATGTGCTAAAGAGTTATTTTTATCAATTGGGTGATAAATAGACATGTATGAGAAGTTTTGTGAATAGAGCCCATTGTGTAGATATGCTCTCATACTACATGGAGGAGGAAAAATTGGTCATTGATTGGCTAATCAAAATGGAAGGTATGTATCAGGCTTTAGGAGTCAAAAAGATTATTTATTGATAAGATAATCAGTTAGGATTGTGAAAAAGCACTAAACTTGTCAATGAAATCAGTATCACAAAGCTGAAATAGATTCAGAAATCTAGTTTTACCTTTACAATAAGCTATACTATACTGCGCTAAATCTAACTAATGTCAGAAGCTCTGCTCATGCCATACATATTCCTGTTCCGCATCTAAATATATTCACATTATGAATTAAAAAAATAATCTTGCAAATACTGTAAAATGTTTTAAGCAGTCTTACATTATTCTAGCCTCACTGCACAGTTCCTGGTAGCAGCCTGTTAGACACAGGAATTGTCTTGCCAAGGTCTATGCCAGTGACTGTTGGCTGATAGTACCCATTGATAATTTTCATAAAATGTTGTCTTGCTCTTGCCTCGTGGGATAAGCAATATGTATGGTTCATGAGTTATTGGTCTTCCAAAAAAAAAAAAAAGAGTAGCCATTTGCAATATACTGAAGTGAACTTTACAGTGATGTTCTAGCTTTAAAATAAATAAAATACACCAACATTTTCTTTAAGGATTTTCCTACTCACACTGTTCTGTCAATAATAGTAGCTTGTGTACTATTGTAAGTCAGAGGTGGGGAGGCTAATGTGGAAATCATTTCCTCTCATTTAGCAAGGCAACTCTTTTCCCAGTCTTCGTGGGTACTTATCAACCCAGCACAGACAAAGAGTGACATTATATACTCAAAAGCTACAGTAGACATACACATATGGCACATGGTCCAAGATGACGAGCTGACTGAACCATGCCAGCAGGAAACTGATTGATTCCTACCATGCTGCACACTCAGTATTGATTCACTTTCAGCTGAGATGCATTGAACCTCAATTTAAACACTAGTATTGTATTTTCCAATGCAGTGGAAAACTATGTGGCTATTGAACCCCTCTTCTCCCCAGCTTAGTTTAATTTCTCCTGGATTTGGATTGGTCTTGCCAGACAGCAGTGATAAGCACTTGTGAAAGATGGTAAGAAATTGGAATGAGCACAAAGATATTTTCTATCTAGTCTTACGTTTATAGCTAGTATTTTAAATTTGTCTACTGAATGCTGTAACTGTTATTAACACACACGCACACACACAATGTTTTAATACCTTTAGTTTAGGATGTAGAAAACTTGCATGAATAGAATTCCTGTGGATAAGCCTGAATCATTTTATTTCTGAGATTAAATCTATAATTCTAAATTTTAATCAGCACACCTATAAGTAGAGAATTTTGTCACAAAGTAGTAGAAAAAAATACAGGCCAAAATAATTAGGCATAGGTTGCCACAGTCGTGTTCAGAAACTGTCATTGTCAAATGCTTATGACAAGTCTATCACTGTGATAACACTTTCATGGAAGAAATCAGCTATTTACGTCAGAAGTACTGGCTCTGCAAAAACAACACTGAAATGTGTGTATGTGTGTATGCTGAAATGTTCTACTTACCATGGTTTATGTTTAGTTTAATTTAAAACCATAAGATTTTACATATTAAAGGAAACCAGAGACGAGCAATAGTCAAAGTTTTATACATACAAGACACAAGACAAATAACATTTATATTGCGCTTTTCTCCTGGCTGACTCAAAGCGCCAGAGCTGTAGCCACTAGGACGCTCTCTATAGGCAGTAGCAGTGTTAGGGAGACTTGCCTAAGGTCTCCTACTGAATAGGTGCTGGCTTACTGAACAGGCAGAGCCAAGATTTAGAGCCCTTAACCATTACATCTTCCAGCCACTGCATACCTGGAGCTTCCTCCAACCCCATCCGCACGAGCGCAGGTGCAGTACTATTCTCCACCGGAGAGAGACAGAGGGGGTGCACTGCACATGCTCAGACTGCTTGCGACTGGCCAAAGTTACAGGATTTGGTACCGGAGCTGGAGAAGGCTGGGTGGGGATGGAGGAAGCCCCAGGTATTGTTTGTCTCTGGTACACTTTAAGTGTAAACTAACATAAATAACAAATGTAAATTTGGAAAGAACAGACAAAGATTGTGACACACATAGCAAGAATAGCTACATAAAATTCAAGATCAATATTCGCAGACAGATGTCCTGATCAGTAAGAATGGGTGGTGATTATTGTCCATTAATACCATCCCTACATAGCAGTTGCATACTACTTAATTCTGTGAAGAAAGAAAGAAAGAAAGAAAGAAAGAAAGAAAGAAAGAAAGAAAGAAAGAAAGAAAGAAAGAAAGAAAGAAAGAAAGAAAGAAAGAGGAGTATGAAGTTATCCAACAGCAATGAGAAAAAATGCATAAAAATAGTTATTGCAAATCAGGTTATTCCACCAAGTACCAATTTCTGAGTATACTTAAAGTGGACCTGAACTCAGAACTCCTCTCTGCTTTAAAATATACACAACAGCATAATAACCTTTAAACAAAAAACATGTATTTGTTACAGCTGATACAAATCCTAAAATACAGTGGCTTGCAAAAGTATTCGGCTCCCTTGACGTTTTCCACATTTTGTCATATTACTGCCACAAACATGAATCAATTTTATTGGAATTCCACATGAAAGACCAACACAAAGTGGTGTACACATGAGAAGTGGAACGAAAATCATACATGATTCCAAACATTTTTTACAAATAAATAACTGCAACGTGGTGTGTGCATAATTATTTGGCCCCCTTTGATCTGAGTGCAGTCAGTTGCCTATAGACATTGCCTGATGAGTGCTAATGACAAAATAGAGTGTACCTGTGTGTAATCTAATGTCAGTACAAATACTGCTCTGTGAGGGCCTCAGAGGTTGTCTAAGAGAATATTGGGAGCAACAACACCGTGAAGTCCAAAGAACACACAAGACATGTCAGGGATCAGGTTATTGAGAAATTTAAAGCCGGCTTAGGCTACAAAAATATTTCCAAAGCCTTGAACATCCCACCTAGCACTGTTCAAGCAATCATTCAGAAATGGAAGGAGTATGGCACAACTGTAAACCTACCAAGACAAGGCCATCCACCTAAACTCACAGGCCGAACAAGGAGAGCGCTGATCAGAAATGCAGTCAAGAGGCCCATGGTGACTCTGGACGAGCTGCAGAGATCTACAGCTCAGGTGGGAGACTCTGTCCATAGGACAACTATTAGTCATGCACTGTACAAAGTTGGCCTTTATGGAAGAGTGGCAAGAAGAAAGGCATCGTTAACAGAAAGCATAAGAATTCCCGTTTGCAGTTTGCCACAAGCCATGTGGGGGACACAGCAACCATGTGGAAGAAGGTGCTCTGGTCAGATGAGACCAAAATGGAACTTTTTGGCCAAAGTGCAAAACGCTATGTGTGTCAGAAAACTAACACTGCACATCACTCTGAACACACCATCCCCACTGTCAAATATGGTGGTGGCAGCATCATGCTCGGGGGGTACATCTCTTCAGCAGGGACAGGGAAGCTGGTAAGAGTTGATGGGAAGATGGATTGAGCCAAATACAGGGCAAACTTGGAAGAAAACCTCTTGAAGACTGCAAAAGACTTGAGACTGGGGCGGATGTTCACCTTTCAGCAGGACAATGACCCTAAACATAAAGCCAGGGCAACAATGGAATGGTTTAAAACAAAACATATCTATGTGTTAGAATGGACCAGTCAAAGTCCAGATCTAAATCCAATCGAGAATCTGTGGCAAGATCTGAAAACTGCTGTTCACAAACGCTTTCCATCTAAGCTGACTGAGCTGGAGCTGTTTTGCAAAGAAGAATGGGCAAGGATTTCAGTCTCTAGATGTGCAAAGCTGGTAGAGACATACCCTAAAAGACTGGCAGCTGTAATTGCAGCAAAAGGTGGTTCTACAAAGTATTGACTCAGGGGGCCGAACAATTACGCACACCCCACTTTGCAGTTATTTATTTGTAAAAAATGTTTGGAATGATGTATGATTTTCGATCCACTTCTCACGTGTACACCACTTTGTATTGGTCTTTCATGTGGAATTCCAATAAAATTGATGCATGTTTGTGGCAGTAATGTGACAAAATTTGGAAAACTTCAAGGGACCGAATACTTTTGCAACCCACTGTACGTATTGTTTACAGCCTGTGCTTTCAAATGGGCTTATCTGCCATAGGCAGTCATGTGACAAAGGGGAGGATCAAATTACAACGTTTTACTTTAATCGGCAGACACTGAATCTGCATCTGTTGAAGTATGTGTTACATTTACTGGTATAGGGTATAATGGGGATCAGGGTTATACTGTTAGATTGTAGGCTCACATGGGCAGAGCTCTCTCACTCTTTTGTGTCTTGGAATTTGGCACACATTTATTCATATTCATTTTATCATTGTAATTACCAATTCTATTCTTTGTACCAATTCTGTATTTTGTACCAACTGTATTTTGTATATTTGTGAATACCATTGTCTGTATTATTTTTTACCCCATGATTGTTTCTTACTTTGTACAGCACCACAGAATACCTTATATACTTGTGTATAAGACTAATTTTTCAGTGGAAAAAATGTGCTGAAAGGTTACCCCCCTCAGCTTATATGCAAGTCAGTGGAACAGAACCGATGGTGGAGCGGGTTTTGTGACCGGCACAGGAGCGTAATGATCATGCACTAGTCAATATGCTGTTGCCAGCTGGCTTCCTGCTGTGTCCATGCCCCCCATCCCCTGCAACATGGTGTGCAGAGTGTGCTGCTCAAGACTATCTGTGTCCCCTGGCTTGTGGAGCAGAGCATGCAAGCAACATGTCAGCGTTGCAATGATTGGGGATTCTTCCTATGTGGCAATCGCTCTGTCTCATATCTGTGATGCCATCTATTGATGTCTTGAGACACAGCTGTAACATCCTTGGGGCACATCTGGCTATGGGGAGGGGGGCTAACTTGTACTGGGGGCACATCTGGCCACTAGGGAGGGGGCTTATATACGTGAGTCAATAACTTTTTCCTGGTTTCTAAAGGAAAAGTGGGTACCTCTTATTTGCAGGTCAGTTTATATGTGAGTATATACGGTATGTTGGCGCTTTATAAATCAATAATAATGATAATAATGCCTGTGAAATCCAATTAGAGCAGTTTATGTTCAATTACAGTACTTAAATATGTAATAATATAATCATTCACCTTCAAATTATACACACAACCCTTACTTAAAATGAGGTATTCTCATATGTCTGTATAGTGGTAAAACAGCAAGTTATTTTTTTTACTTAAAAGTAAGCCTGTAGCTTATTTGCTTGTAGTAATGTATTTTTCTGTTGTTGTTTTTTTTAAAGGGTATTTGCACCATGACGACAGCTTTCCTTCACTTCTTTTTCCTGGCATCCTTTTGTTGGGTTTTAACAGAAGCTTGGCAGTCATATATGGCAGTTACAGGGAAAATCAGAACAAGGGTCATAAGAAAACGCTTCCTGTGCCTTGGATGGGGTAAGTTTAAATAGCTATATAATAACCTACTGACAGTTGGCGCCATCTGATTTCCCATGTGTGGTGTAAGAGGAAATCATTTTATTAAGCTAAAAAAATTATGCTGCAAAGGCAAAAGTAAATAAGCTATTTAATTGTAAAGAGAGGTACATTGTAAATAAGCTGTAGCGTAACATTTCACAGGGGGACACTGCTTACACTTTCTGTAAACTAAATCTTCTACCAGTAAACACAAGCAGGAAACAAAGGTCAATAGATTTTGCTAGGTAATACTTCTATAATACTTCACAGGATGTTTGTTGACATAAGAAATAACAAATGGTCTTACACAAAATGAAATCATCCACTTCATTATTTATGTTATTAATTTTTAAAGTGCCAACTTACAGGGATTGCGCAGCAGTGACATCACTCCTTTGCCATAATTATTTGCAAGGTATTAACCTTAAAAAATATCATTAACAGTAAGGTGAATCTAAATCAAACATGTCCATGGGTAAATTAAAGCCATGTATAGATTCAATTTGTGACAAGAAAGACTCACATATTGGGACTGATGCATGTTCTGGCAGCAATATTGACATGTTCAGGCAGAGTATGGCAAGGTTACCAGTTCTTATGCCAGCAGAGTACCACTCATTGTGCTATTATTTGTGATCCATGGTACATGGTTACAGGTAGTCCCCAGTTAACGAACGAGATAGGGACTGGAGGTTGTTTATTAACCTGAATCCATTCTTAAGTCGGAACATTGTGCCAACTTTGTCCCCTGTACCTCTAGTATCCCTCTCTGTGCCACCTCTGCCCTTGTGTCCCTCTGTATCTCCTTCTGCATCTCTCCCCCCCCTCCCCCATCAGACTCCTACATGCAGATTTCTGCAGAATTGGGGCAAAAATAGGCAGTGGGCTGGATTCAGGTTATGGATTGTAGGTTGAGGTTGGTTGGTGTTCTGATTACTGTAGACTGAAGATACTAGTCACCTGGCTAGCCTCTGTTGGTGCCTGAGTCCCATTTACCCTCCCCCCATCCAGAGGCGTAGCTAGGGTTTTCAGCGCCCGGGGACAAAGACTATTAATGCACCCCCTAAGGTGAAGGGACGTGGCCAAATGTGGGCGTGGTTATGGGTGTAGACAAATGTACATGGAGGTTAGCAGGCTTACGCTCACCCAACCTCCCTCAGTATGTACCTTCCAGCATGTTCCAAGACAGATTCAGCAATCATGACCCCACCCCATCAAGACAAATTCTGCAATCATTAGCAAACATGAGGCCCCCAACATGACCAACTCAGCAATCATGAGGCCCCCAACAAGACAAATTTAGCAATCATGAGGCCCCCAACAAGACAAATTCAGCGATCTTGAGGCCCACAACAAGACAAATTCAACAGTCATAAGGCACATAAATAGACAGCATTTCACATAAATAGGCAGAATGCCCCCTTAATATGGTAGACACCTCTCACCTGGCAGCAGTTCCCCAAAATACACTCAATCTGACAGCAGTGGTTCCCCAAAAATAGGTAGCCCCAGGTCTATAGGTGTCCCCAGAATAGGTGGCCAGCAGTATAGATGTCCCCAGAACAGGTAGCCAGGGGTTGAGATGTCCACAGAACAGGTAGCCAGGGGTATATGTGCCCAGTATATGTAGGCAGGGGTATGTGTCCCCAGTATATGTAGCCAGGGGTATATGTGCCCAGTATATGTAGGCAGGGGTATATATGCCCAGTATATGTAGGCAGGTGTATATGTTCTCAGTACATATAGCCAGGGGTATATGTCCCCAGTATATGTAGTCAGGGGTATATGTCCCCAGTATATATAGTCAGGGGTATATGTGCCCAGTATATGTAGTGGGGTGTATATGTCCCCTGTATAGGTAGTCGGTATATGTGCCCAGTATATGTAGCCGGGGGTATATGTGCCCAGTATATGTAGCCAGGGGTATATGTGCCCAGTATATGTAGCCAGGGGTATATGTGCCCAGTATATGTAGCCAGGGGTATATGTGCCCAGTATATGTAGCCAGGGGTATATGTGCCCAGTATATGTAGCCAAGTGTTTAAGTGCCCAGTATATGTAGCCAGGTGTATATGTGCCCAGTATATGTTGCCAGGTGTATATGTGCCCAGTATATGTTGCCAGGTGTATATGCGCCCAGTATATGTTGCCAGGTGTATATGTGCCCAGTATACGTAGTCAGGGGGTTATATGTACCCAGTATATGTAGCCAGGGGTATATATAGCCAGGGGTATAATATGTGCCCAGTATATATAGTCAGGGGTATATGTGCCCAGTATATATAGTCAGGGGTATATATGCCCAGTATATGTAGTCAGGGTTATATGTGCCCAGTATATGTAGGCAGGGGTATATGTGCCCAGTATATATAGTCAGGGGTATATGTGCCCAGTATATATAGTCAGGGGTATATATGCCCAGTATATGTAGGCAGGTGTATATGTGTCCCCAGTATATGTAGGCAGGGGTATCTGTCCCTAGAATAGGTAGCCAGGTGTATATGTGTCCCCAGTATATGTAGGCAGGGGTATATGTCCCCAGAGTAGGTAGCCAGGTGTCCCCCCCAGCAGGAGGGGAACAGTGCAGAGAAGAGGGAGAGCTGTGCGGACGGCGGGGAAGGGGGGCAATCTCCCCCCTCCTTCCCTCACCTTAGGTGCTCTCCCTTCCTCGCTCTCCCCTCCATTACTGTCCGGGTGGCTGGCAGCGGCGGGCGGAACTTACCTCCGTCTCGTCGCAGCACCGGATGGATCTGCCGCTACTCTGGTCTGGTCCAGAGCAGCGGCTGCGCACTCGAACTTCCGGCGCTGGAGCAAGATGGAGGTGAGTTCCGCCCGCTGCGCCAGCCACCCAGACAGTAATGGAGGGGAGAGCGAGGGAGGGAGAGCACCTATGGTGAGGGAAGGAGGGGGGAGATTGCCCCCCTTCCTCGCCGTCCGCACAGCTCTCCCTCTTCTCTGTGCTGCTCCCCTCCCCCCCTCCCCAAAAAACCCCTGCAGCTCAGCTGGGCGCCCTCGGGGACCTGGCGCCCCGGGGCACTTGTCCTACCCCGACCCCCCCTAGCTCCGCGCCTGCCCCCATCATAAAGATAGGAGCATGAGGCCCAAGCTAAGTAGTTTATCTTCTGTGAATGCAGAACATTATTACTTTGGTTGGCAGTAATGAATCACACTAGCTGCATAATAGGAAGGCTAAAAACTGTTTAATGGTGATTGTAGAGATGCATGTTATGTGCTGAGAGCAAACTGGATGATACTTGCAAATATGCAAATCTACTTGCCCTTTGGTGGTCAGATCACAGGCAGCAAGACCACAGCAAATCCTGATGAGATGGGAGGAGAAAGAGACAGCATTCACAAAGCTGGCTGCTCTCTTTCTGCCGTGTTGTGTAGTGAGTCTGTCTGACTCACTTCCTTCTACTGTACCCGTGCAGTCCCAAAGTGGCTGCTTTACAAGTAAGAAAACCACTTATAGTATCTCTGGACAGGAAGTCACCGACTGCGCGCGGCGGGATGACGTCATCACGACGGGTTGGCAAGCCATTCGTATTTGCAGTTTGTTCGTATGTCGGGCGTTCGTAAGTCGGGAACTACCTGTGATGGTAAAGCACAGTACTAGCTTAACCTGAAATACCATAGCAACACTTACATTACTCATGTACCATGAGTTGTGCTAATTGCACGATGCATCTCACTCTGTTAGCATTGGCTCCTGGGCTCCTGCGCCGCTCCCTCTGGTCGCTCGGTTATCTTCTAATCTTCTCTGGTCATCCCCGATGAGGAAGCCCCAGGTAAGTATAAATACACCCCTGTTGGCCATCTTAGGTTTACTTTAAATGCAACACATAAAATAAAATAACAGATTACAGTTATATTTCATATGAAGTTGTTGAGATTTAAAGCAATTCTTTATTTCTAGAGCAGGGGATCATGGATGAAGTGTTCTCTAAAGTAATATTATTCTTGTTATCAAAAGTTGTCAGATTTCATGCTTTATAAACCAGCACTGCAAAAACCACAGTTTAAAGCAATAGGTAACACACATAATTTTCTTTAAAATAATTTTAATACATAAGGCTAAAAGTGTTTTCTAGGAGTGTTGCTGCTTAACCACTTGAGGACCACAGACGTACACTTCCCTAGTGACCAGACTATATTTTACCAATCTGCACTCTGCAGCTTAAACAGTTTATTTAAGGGCCATACAACTTAGCAGTCAAATGAATCTAACCTCCTTTTCTGCCCACCAACAGAGCTTTCTGTTGGTGGCATCTGATTGCTGCTGCTGTGTCATTTTTTTAAAATTAATTTTAAAAGTTTTTTTTATATACAATGGCCTCAATTCACTAAGCCTTATCAAACACCTTATCAAACGTTTGATAATTTACCTCATAGGTAAAATCTAATTTTGAATTTTATCAATAAAACATTTGATAAATATATAACACCTTGGTGAATTCAAAATTAGATTTTACCTATGAGGTAAATTATCAAACGTTCGATAAAGTGTTTGATAAAGCTTAGTGAATTGAGGCCAATATGTTATTTGTTTAAATGTCTCTCCTTCCCCCTTCCATCCCTCCCTCTGAGATCCAGCACTAGGATCACCTCTGATCAGACTATGAGAGGGATCTGATTGTTAGCCACTCCAGGGGACAGCCAAGTGACAGGGCTGTCCCCAGTACAGCGCTGTGCTAGATTGCAGCTCTGTACAAACTAAAATAACAGGGTTTTTTTTCCCTAACAGCCTGCCAGCTTCGAACACGAGACAGTTTTTTTACTGAGCTCCATTCCGTAACTCAGCGGGGATGCAATCCCCACTAGTCTCTGTCTACAGGAGCTGACGCCAATTGGCATTAGGCGGTCCTGTAGCTGCCTCCCTACCACTGCCAATCAGTGTTAAGGTGGCCACTAATGATCCAATCTATTTCATCCAATCTTACCAAATCTGTGTAGGATAAGGGTAAACTGAGTGAATATATTGAATGGAAAATTCAGGCAGTTCCCCTATATTAGATAGAAATGGAAAGATTGGATGAAAAAGGTTGGATCATTAGTGGCCACCATAAGGCTGTCAGGACGGGGTTATAGCATATCTAATAAAAAAAGTTTAAAAAAAGTTGTATACTAAAATGCACATCCTTGTTTTTATTTTATTTTAGTACTCCCAGAACCAGATGTTCATCACCTGAAATTCTGGTTAATCACTGACCAAGGCGTATGATCTCATACTGTAGGTGGCCCCACTACATTGCCATTAAGGCTGGTGCCCAGTGCACCCACACACTAATGAGCACAGCTTCAGGCTATGTTCACTGACAATGAGCTTTCTCAAAAGTACTTGTTCCGCCTGTCCCATCACCATGGTGGTATATTATTGAGAGTGCATAGCAGAAAAAAAAGAGTAAATATACATTTTTTAAAAGCAGTTCATGCCACTGTAACTTTGGTAGTTGAGGCATAAGTATTCTCCTGAGAGGTTGTGCATAAAAATCTCTAAAGCCAGAACTGAATTTTAGTGCAGAGGATGGGAAAATAGGAACTTGTTAGTGCAGAAGGAGGGACATGACTAGGAATAAAGAATATAGAAAAAAAATCCCATACCGTTGTGCATTCAGATAGACCCTGGTCTGTAGTATAATTGTTCATTGTATTTCTCTCAAAAAAGCAGACAGTTCCTGGCCCCTTGTAAGGTGCTACCACACTTTCCACTCCCTAAAAAGTGGACCCTGACATATCTGCCCCAATAGCCTGAGTATAGTAGAACTCCTCTCAATATTTGTCTGTCTGTAGGATTGGAGGGCAATTCCATAGAAGAAACTCCATAGACCCCAAATGTATTATTGTAGTTGATGTAGAATTTTATTGTTAAAGAATCCACAGTCTACAGGGTACTCTCGTAACTTTACATGGCTTAAGTCAATGTGGGTATGAGTTAAAATTACATACATAAAGTATACATACACATACATAATGCAAATTTTAAAAAAAACACAGACGATAGCAAATTCTTACTGTTATTAATTATCTTCACATACATTTAATGCATCATCACATTGTTTTTTTTTCAAATTGATTTAATCTAAGGTACAGTTTGAATAGAGTATATTAGCCCACCTGAATATGTTGGTAAAAGAAGCTACCATTTATAAAATCCCAAAATAGATTTCAAAGGCATACAGTTCTGAGTAGCATGCTGAAAAGAAACATGCACTGAGAAGATCAAAAGAAAACCTCATGATCTGCCTAGCAATACATACCAAGATTCTCCTTGGCTATGTGATTTTGTAATTACTTAAGTTTGTCTTGATCTTCTCCATGTCAGTCTTATTTCCATTTGCCCATCTCTTTTGATGTATCTTTAGATGTCTGGAGGTCTTATGATACTGTATCCCTGTTCACATGTATAACTACAATGGAAGCAGTGGAGACTGTATGGAGTCATTTGAAACTTGAGAACACATTTAGCAGCTGAACAGAGCTTAATCCTGACTAAAGGTGTCCATACATCAGACGATCGACTATCCAAATCGATTATTGTAATCAAAATCGGATTAAAATTGGTGCTGCCAAGTGCATGCCCAACTGACAATGCAACCAATTTTGGGCCAAAATTGGTTGCAGTAATCATTCTGACATGCTGAGAGATGTAGGGCCAACTTGCTCTACCAGGTGCACGGCGGTTATGATGAACACGCTATACATTACCTGTCCGCAGCCTCCACTTGCTCCATGCTCCCTCCTCTGTCCATTCACACACACCACGTGGTTGCCTAGTAACGTGGGTGTGTGTGTGATGTCTGATGTCACACACGCACCGTTACTAAGCAACCACGTGGGGAGCACGTGTATGGACAACAGAGGGAGCCTGGAGCAAGTGGAGGCCTCGGACAGGTAATGTATAGCCTGCACTGGGCATCGGGGCGCAGGTTAAACATTAGGGCGGACAATGATGGGTCGGCGGGGCTGTCGGATGCGGTGTCACTAGGCCAATTCATGATCAATTTCAGCATGAAATTAATTGGGAATCAGCCTGCGGTATATGGGCAGCCGAAAGATCTCTCTCTAAGCAGATTTGATTAGATTTATCTCTTGGTCGAATCTGTCCATCATCGCTAGAGGTATGGGTACCTTAAGTGTGTGCCATGCTGAATCTTTGCCTAAGCACCAGCATTTTAAATGCATTAAATGCTTGGCCATGCCATAGGATTATTAGTGTACACTAAATATGTTCTGGCATTTTTGCATAAATTGTTTTTGAGGGTTGTGCAATATAAGCATTTTTGCACAAAGATTAGTCCCAATTTACTTGTATACACATATGTTTGTCACTTTATTGTTCTGCTGCTGCAGGGATTTCCAATTACATTTGGATTAAGAAGGTGGTTTTCATCAACTGTTTTTAACATATTTTGTGTTGGATAAGTCCTTAATAAATTACATATGTTTGCATCATACTGGGATGTGAAGAGTGCATTTATTATAAATGTCTTTATATAGGGCATCTTTTCATGTGGTGTTTAAAATAAGCGTTCTAAACACAGTTAAGAGAATAACACCTTGTCACTGGTTCAGGTGGATGATACATAGGTAAAAATCAAAACTTGTGGAGCAGAGCCCTTTACTGCAGGTACATACATTCAACAAACAAAATATTGAGTGCACATAGAAAGGCACCAAAAGCAACAAATTAGCCTTTATGTATGTTATACTACATATCAAAGAGAAATCTGTAGGAAATCTGCCCATGATACCTCTCTCAAAACACATAGTCCAGACTGGGCTATCTCTCAAAATGGCCAAACACCACACAATAAAGGATCACATTTTACAGAAATTCATTAACATGCTAAAAATGGAAAGCTTTGTTATTTTTCAACTGACAAATCTTATTGATAAAACTCAATTGTGAGCAGTGGAAATTTCTGTACAGTTTTCAGTAGATTGAATGATGTACGTTTCTTCATAGTTGAGAAAAACTGATCACACATATGTGATACATTGGCCATGTTTTTTAAATATTACAATCAAATCAGAAAATAAATTGATTGTTCTTCTTAAATTGAAAAGACGTATAAATAAATTTTATGGTGTGTGGCCACCTTTATTATCCTCACTTCACCAGAAAACTGGACCTGCATCAACATGTCCACTTGCCTTTGACCTGACACCGTCTAGTGGAAGTGTCATTATTCTATTAGCAATGGCAAGCAATCCTTATTCCTGTTATGTTAATGTCTTATTGTTAGTTAATCCCTTGTGTCGTCTCACATTAGAGGAGACGCTCTAGGAATATTTCTTAATTAAGAGTAATTCTAAATCTAACTTTTATCTCTCTTTGTGATGCATACAGGTGTCATAAGGGATAAGCTAATTGAATTGGCTATGATAAGGAATAAAGAAAGACTCTTAAAAATCAAAACACTTTACTATGGTATTAATAAATTATATAAAAAGCATTATAAAAACATTTATCAAATTAATGAATGCAGTCTATCCAGAATACAATAAGGACACTGGACCACTTGCCAATGAACCAAATAAAAATATTTTCTATAATGTACAAATGAATGATTTGTGGTGCTGCAGAATTCTTGAAAAAGCAAGCATTGGCATACACCATTGACTTTTCACCTCCTTTTGTAACCTCTATATAGCTTTTGCATCTACTATTTATTGGAATTGTAATGATGGAATAAAGCTCAAGTCTTAATGGCCCTGGAGAGTATCTGACTTCATCTTACCAAAAGACATGTTTTATCTGCGTGTATTCAGTGTACACCTTCATAGAGTATCATGGAATATCCTATGCTTCTTCGCCCTAGAGATTGCACCATGTTGTTCTATACTAGTTGACAACAAAAAAATCTTGTTGTGGTCTGAAACTAAGCTTATATTGCACAATAATTACACCTAGAAAAATGTATATGTAGTCGTATTAACAAAACAAGATGTGCTGAGCCATCAAATGTATAGCCAACCCAAAGAAAGAACAGCAGTGACTCGTCATCCATACATTCAGGAATATACAGATAAATGGTATGTTCAGGAACTGTTAATTCACAATTTTGCATAATTTCATGCTGACTTTAGCAGTTAATAATAAAAACCTCCATAAATGCCACCAAAATTGCTATGTACAGTATGTTAAGGGGAGTAGTGGAAATAAGTCAAAAAGGTTTTTCAAATAATCGATTTTGAAAATGCAAAGGAAAATAGCTTTTTTGAGTTTAAAAAACATTCTCCATTTGCATTTTTAAAATTGATTTTCTCAAAAACTACAGGCTCTTTTTGAAAAGTTATTTTTTTATTTGTTTTCACTCTCTTTTTATTCCATTGTTTTGTTTATTTGGTTTCATAGAGCAAACTAGGGTTTGCACCGTGGATGATCTGTTTGGAACCACCGCATATAACATTACATGGATCATTGGATTGATCAGTTATTAGTGTTACACATTATTTTAGATGGTATTAGACTGTTAACTGGATTGATTAATTAACTGTTATCTTGTGAACTTTTGGGTGGTGAATTTATTACTCATTACTGATATTTCTTTAACCTTGCTACCTTGAAAATATTTGCTTGAAAAGTAGCTCATAACCTTCTATCCTCCCATGTCTTACAAACTGTAGAACTCCCCATGAGAGCATCTATAAAAAAATAAAAATTCTGTACAACTTCAAATGAACATAAAAAACCTTATCCCAGGCTTTCCGAGATAAAAAAAATTGTTACTCTAATGCTTCTTGTACAGGATGAGATCTTCAATCAAAACATCAAATGATTCTTATTTTTTAAGAACTAATCCCAATTTTTATCCCACCACTAGAGCAGTTTTTCAATCACATACTTGGTAATACATTTCCAGAAAAAAATATTAGACAAGCATGTTGTTGATCCCTAAACCTGACTTTGTTCACACAGTCCCTCAAGACTTCCGCCCCATATACATTTAAGGCAGAAGTAAAAAACTCTTCAGGAGGTTGGCATGAATAATCACTACCCTTACTTGATCAAACAGGGTTTATCTCTAATCATTAGACTTGTATAGGTTACATACGTTCTAGATTTTTGTTTTAAGGGATGCTACTCTTCCCTATTTTATGTACACCAACAGTAAAACCCTTACGCGTTATTAATAGCTAGATGGTTCTCATGCACAGGCAACCAGTCAAGGATGTCTCTTTTGAGAATCTACCATGTATACTGCAGTCCCTGTAGTACATGCATCTGTACAGCACTCCACCCCAAACTATCATCTGGGGATCGAGTCCGTGTGGGTTCCAGTTAAAAAAGGATCCCAAATATTAAGGCATATCAGATGGGGATGGAAGGGGAGTACGTAAGACTTTAGATAATCCTATAAGGAGATAACATTTTGATGTTTATTAAGAAACTTTTCATAATTTCTGGTGTTTTAGTATATAGAGATAGATAGATAGATAGATAGATAGATAGATAGATAGATAGATAGATAGATAGATAGATAGATAGATAGATAGATAGATATTGCTGTTTTTTTGCAAATTATAATTTTTTTTTAGAATTTAGAATTTCATTTATCACTCCTTTAATGTCTACAACAGTTACATGCTGTTTAAAGAAGCTTTAGCTTGGTGTTCAGCTTTCATTGTTATAACTTTAGGTTTTGAACTGTGTTTTTCAATTGTGAGGCTTCCTGGCTTCTCTGTTTATCTGCTTTTGTGTTTTATCACAAAATGAAAGACGGCCGAGGTTAGAGACATAATAGGAAACTGCACTATCAATCTGACCTGCTGATTATATTGATTATATGATCACGCCAAACTAAAAAAATGCTTGATTTTCTGGATGAAATATATAGTTCAAGGTCAATAATCCTACATTCTGAAGATCAAAGCAGACTACATATCATGAGTCTATAAAAATACTTGTATAGAAAATAGCATAGTGATACTTGTGAACATAACAGCCACATAGAGTTACAAACAGGACTGTCCTACATATGTCAGCGCCTAAATAGAAAATTACGCATAATATGCTGTATTCAATAAACAGGCATAAATAAAGGCAGTATTGGAAAGCTAGTTTACATTTATGCTTTGTGTAAAAATAAAAAATAATAGCTGTAACCTAGCAACCTCTATGTAATTTATCCACAGCAGAGATCTAACGGCGTTTGAAAAATATACAGCACAATAAATAATTCATTTCTGGCAAATAGATGGCCACATCTGCACTGCTCATATATCATTTAATACAATCCATTGTGTAGCTAGATCATTATTAAAAATGCATTTGTAACCAATTCATATGCATGCTGAACACCTTACAGTGTCATTCCACAAACAATTTCACAGTCAGGTATCTGGAAAGGTCCATCACATATTCATGGCTTCGGATAGCCCATGTAGCCAGCATTGCATATGCTTCACAGTTTAACACAGCTCATAGGTATCCTCCTGATGCACAATGCACATGCCTAATGATGGCACAGAGAGCTATTACAATTGCACAAAATGCATTTATCATAGCAGCAAGTAGTAATAGTCCAGGGAAAACAATAATATTTATGCTACATTTTACAACAGTCTTCATCAATAAACATTCTGTGGGTTAAGTTTATTAAAAAAAAAGAAAACTGGTTTAAAACTTGACCTTTTTTTAGGGCAACCAATAAGATTTTATCTGTAATGGTGCCCATACATGGTACAAATTTTTCAATTTTTTTTCGTTTAGATAATTTGTTGGATTATTCCGTTAGATTGAATATAAAGATTTTTCCAACGTGTCTAATTGGATTTTTATTGAAAAAAATGGGACAATCGTTTGTGTTTCTCGATCGAAAAAAAAGATCGAAAAAAAATATAATTTTCAACTTTCAATTGAGTTGATCGTTTTGGTCGAATAAACAGGAAAATGGAACATTTTTATTGTACCGTGTATGGGCACCATAAAATGAAGCAGATATTTGAAATGCGTGTTCAGGAAAACAGTTTTGTTATATCAGTTATGAAGCAAGGCAGGTTTTGTTGTATTATGTAACTACTGCACTTAAAGTGAAACTTTTGTGAAAATAATTTAGTAAAAAAGGGCTTCATTTTTAAATAATTATGTACAAATGATTTAGTTAGTGTTTGCCCATTGTAAAACCTTTACTCTCCCTGATTTACAGTCTGACATTTACGACATGGTGAAATTTTTACTGCTGCCAGGAGATGTCAGTGGAAGGAGATGATGCTTGCTTTTATTGGCAGTTGGTAATCACTGTAAACAGCTGTTATTTCCCCACTGCAACAAGGCTCCCACCATGTGATGTAAAAACCATGGTCCTGACATCACACTGTGGTAGGGGTTTCACCACAATATCAGCCATACAGAGACCCCTGATGATCCGCTTGTGAAAAGAAAAAGATATCTCATGGGAAAGGGGGTTTCAGCTACTTATTGGTATAACATTCAATTCTTGGCTATGGTTTCTCTTTAAAGAGTTACTCCAATTTAGTGCAAAAATCTATATAACATGGAGCATCACTGTACAAGTCATTCTGGAATTATATGCCATTGAATATTGTCTTTTAATATTATTCTCTTGCTGCTGTAACTTTTTTTTTTTTAGAAGACTTGTTGGAAACATGACAAAACTGTAACATTGAATCTACATGTGTACATATTCATATAAGATGTACATTTGCCTAAGTGGAAAATTAACTACCTGTAAAGGATTTATTTCTAATGTAGCTGCCACTAAAAATTGATATTATTAACCTAATGGATCTGGACTAATTTTTCAGAGGTTCTCAACTAGTACATCTATTTGCAGGAATGAGGAATCTTTAACCTATTTTGGTTCCTGGACGTAGAAACTACGTCCAGGAACCATGCGCGCTACCGCGCGCTCCCGCGGCCGATCGCGCGCATGCACGCGCACTCCCGGACGCGGATTCGGTAGCCAGGGAATCAATGTATCGGGTTATGGTGCCCGATCACTGATTCCTCTCCCCCGCTGAAAAAGCGACAGCTTCTCTCGGAAGCTGTGCCTTTTCTGGCCGTTCCCTCCCCGATGCGTCACTCTAAGCGTGTGTTACGCTTAGAGTGACGTCATGTAAACAAACTCATGGCCGCCATCTTGTGGCCAAAAAGTAATACTACAACTGAAAATAAAAATAAATTAAAATGAACACACATTTACATTATAAATCTATTGTTTACCTCCCACCCTCCCAAAACTACCCAAATAAAATGTTTACTATAAAAAAAACATGTAAATATTTACCTAAGGGTCTAAACTTTTTAAATATCAATGTAAAGATAAAATATTTCTATATTTGTTTTTTATTTTTAACTTGTTAATAGTGATAGATGCAAAATGGAAAAAAGCACCTCTATTTCCAAATAAAATATTGTCGCCATACATTGTGATAGGGACATAATTTTAATGGTGTAATAACCGGGACATATGGGCAAATACAATACGTGAGTTTTAATTATGGAGGCATATATTATTTTAAAACTATAATGGCTGAAAACTGAGAAATAATGAATTTTTCCATTTTTTTCTTATTCTTCCTGTTAAAATGCGTTTACAGTAAAGTGGCTCTTAGCAAAATGTACCCCCAAAGAAAGCCTAATTGGTGGTGGAAAAAAACAAGATATAGATCAGTTTATTGTGATAAGTAGTGATAAAGTTATAGGCTAATGAATGGGAGGTGAACATTTCTCACGTGAAAACCACGGAACCTGAATGGGTTAAAGTAGCCTTTATTCTGCCTGCCTATTTACATTCAAGCTATTCTGACAGTTGGACTGTGTCACTGCAATGCAGGTACTTTTCTTAAAAATAAAGTAAACCCTGAGAATCCCTCACAAGAAGATGGACTAGTCTGTAGCCTGTTGGTCAGGGGTTCAGATCTAACAGATTTAAACTACTTACTGCAAGGCACACAGGGAAAATATATGTACAGTACATTTTACCCTGACACAAATGAATGTATGTATATTTTACAGTTTACAGTATTTCATGATAGTGGTTCTTTAACCTATTTTGGTTCCTGGACGTAGAAACTATGTCCAGGAACCATGCGCACTCCCGGCCGCGGATTCGGTAGCCACGGAATCAATGTATCGGGCTATGGTGCCCGATCACTGATTCCTCTCCCCCGCTGAAAAAGCAACAGCTTCTCTCGGAAGCTGTGCTTTTTCTGGCTGTTCCCTCCCCGATGCGTCACTCTAAGCGTGTGTTACGCTTAGAGTAGTGACATCATGTAAACAAACTCATGGCCGCCATCTTGTGGCCAAAAAGTAATACTACAACTGAAAGTAAAAAAAAATAAAAATGAACACACATTTACATTATAAATCTATTGTTTACCTCCCACCCTCCCAAAACTACCCAAATAAAATGTTTACTATAAAAAAAACCCCATTACAATAAAAAAACATGTAAATATTTACCTAAGGGTCTAAACTTTTTAAATATCAATGTAAAGATGAAATATTTCTATATTTTTTTATTTTAAACTTGTAAATAGTGATAGATGCAAAATGGAAAAAATGCACCTTTATTTCCAAATAAAATATTGTCGCCATACATTGTGATAGGGACATAATTTTAACGGTGTAATAACCAGGACATATGGGCAAATACAATACGTAAGTTTTAATTATGGAGGCATGTATTATTTTAAAACTATAATGGCTGAAAACTGAGAAATTAATAATAATAATAATAATAATAAATTAATAATAATAATAATAATAATAAAAAATCTAGCAGTATCGATCAGAGCCCACCAACAGAAATCTCTGTTGGTGGGCAGAAAAGAGTCTGATTTACCCCTGCAGCAAGCTGTGCAAGCAATGGCCTGAATTGTAACAAATAGCCTGGTCACTAGGGGGTATAAGCCTGTGGTCCTTAAGTGGTTAAACATGTGGCCATGGTGGGGTTAACTCACCCTTGTTGTTGCCTATAGCCGATGCACCCCACGTCATGTTCAATCACATTCCACATTCCTCCAATATTTCCTCCTTCTGGGTATGAAGGAGGATGTATTGAAGGTTGGAACATGAAACATGACGTTGAGCCCATTGGCTATAGGAGGCAACAAGGTTGATTAACCCGGCCAGCCCAGTGACCCCCCTCCCCCCCCCCCCACCAACCCCAAGCGGCCACAAGATTCAAGACTTTGTTTAATTTGGAACTCGGAGTCTGAACTGTGGAGCTTTGCAAAGCTCATGCCTAATTAGGAGGCTCAAGGAAGGAGATATAAACAAACACCAGAACAATTACAGATATGTCAGTATAATGCAGCTTATTATATTAACTTAAGTAAAAAAGAAATGTTTTATATAGGTTGTGTTTTCAAAGAGAAGGTAGAAATATACATTATGTACACATGTAGGATTAAAGTTCAACCACATGTCAGTACCAGAACTTGACCTCTCATTATGTTACTTTTTGAGTGACTCACAGATATTTTCCAAGTAAATTATTATCAAATGTTGTAGCCAGAGGGTCTCTCATATGTAAAGTTTATAGAATAGTGGGTTATGGTTGTTAATTGCTGGTTCTACGACCTTTATTGCCTGTCATGCAGCCCTTCAAAATACTCCACCACTGTATACCTTAGTATTGCTCACATATGTATGATGTGAATCTTATAACTATGATCTTGTGATCTGTACTCCAAGACCGGCCAGAGCAAAGACAGACACTTGAGTAGTATTCTGACACATCTTAGAAGGATATTTGAAGGTCTGAGAGGCTGGCAGCAGCAACAGTTGTGCTGACTGCTGGTGAAGGAAGTAGCTTTGATAGGGAATAGACAGACAGGTAGTTCTCAGATCCCCTCAGGAGGTCAAAGTCACTGATGCATTTTACTTGAATAACTGGTCAGAAGACACGTGGAGCCCAGTATCCTGGCAGTATGGAACATTCCCAATCCCATAAAGCACTGTGAAGAGTAAGGATGAATGAGAAGGTTTTTTCAAAATGTGAAATCATTTCGGAGTGTGCGGGTGGCTGTGAATGCGGGGGTTAACTCACCTAAGCTGCTGCCCCTCTTCTGATGCAATGGAAGATATGTGGCGGGTTAAGTGAGTTATCCCCTGCATACACTGCCTGCACCACCCGCTCACTCTGGAACATTTATGCAATTGTTCTTACTCATCCCTAGCGGAAAGATCTTAGAGCACTGCAATGTTATCTTTAAGCACCTGTCCCACTGTGAAATTCAGGTGCTTTGCAGCTAAATATTCTAAGTTTATAGGTAAAAGGCTGCGCATCCCTGACCCAATACTGTACAATTGAATGGTTAATTGCTGTGGCGCACACCGCCCCCCCTGGACTAAAATGTACGCCCGCATCCAAACAATGCAATACTGGTCTATGGAGAAATTTTAGCTTCCATCATAGTTTTGCATGCAAAAATATAGATATACTGGACATCTGCACCAACGTTGAGGTAAATCTCCAGAGCAGATGTCCTAACACTAAACTGACCTAAGTTAAAAGCAAATGTCTTTACCCTGGCAGCAGCTACGCTAAAATGTGTAACTTACATTCAATACAGACAGCAGAAAACAAAGCAAGCGCTCACCAATATGGGCCGCATCTGAATGACTCACCACCTCATATGCACCGCTTAAATAGCTCAAATACACACTCAGCAATCAGACAGATGCAAAACATATGCAAAACTAAACTAAATACTTACCATGCAAAACAGGATAGCACAATGGGTGCTGCTAGCCTGGTAGTTACAGAACTGTGGATACAAAATATAGGTAAAAGGCTGCGCATCCCTGACCCAATACTGTACAATTGAATGGTTAATCGCTGTGGCGCACACCGCCCCCCCTGGACTAAAATGTACGCCCGCATCCAAACAATGCAATACTGGTCTATGGAGAAATTTTAGCTTCCATCATAGTTTTGCATGCAAAAATATAGATATACTGGACATCTGCACCAACGTTGAGGTAAATCTCCAGAGCAGATGTCCTAACACTAAACTGACCTAAGTTAAAAGCAAATGTCTTTACCCTGGCAGCAGCTACGCTAAAATGTGTAACTTACATTCAATACAGACAGCAGAAAACAAAGCAAGCGCTCACCAATATGGGCCGCATCTGAATGACTCACCACCTCATATGCACCGCTTAAATAGCTCAAATACACACTCAGCAATCAGACAGATGCAAAACATATGCAAAACTAAACTAGATACTTACCATGCAAAACAGGATAGCACAATGGGTGCTGCTAGCCTGGTAGTTACAGAACTGTGGATACAAAATATAGGTAAAAGGCTGCGCATCCCTGACCCAATACTGTACAATTGAATGGTTAATCGCTGTGGCGCACACCGCCCCCCCTGGACTAAAATGTACGCCCGCATCCAAACAATGCAATACTGGTCTATGGAGAAATTTTAGCTTCCATCATAGTTTTGCATGCAAAAATATAGATATACTGGACGTCTGCACCAACGTTGAGGTAAATCTCCAGAGCAGATGTCCTAACACTAAACTGACCTAAGTTAAAAGCAAATGTCTTTACCCTGGCAGCAGCTACGCTAAAATGTGTAACTTACATTCAATACAGACAGCAGAAAACAAAGCAAGCGCTCACCAATATGGGCCGCATCTGAATGACTCACCACCTCATATGCACCGCTTAAATAGCTCAAATACACACTCAGCAATCAGACAGATGCAAAACATATGCAAAACTAAACTAGATACTTACCATGCAAAACAGGATAGCACAATGGGTGCTGCTAGCCTGGTAGTTACAGAACTGTGGATACAAAATATAGGTAAAAGGCTGCGCATCCCTGACCCAATACTGTACAATTGAATGGTTAATCGCTGTGGCGCACACCGCCCCCCCTGGACTAAAATGTACGCCCGCATCCAAACAATGCAATACTGGTCTATGGAGAAACTTTAGCTTCCATCATAGTTTTGCATGCAAAAATATAGATATACTGGACGTCTGCACCAACGTTGAGGTAAATCTCCAGAGCAGATGTCCTAACACTAAACTGACCTAAGTTAAAAGCAAATGTCTTTACCCTGGCAGCAGCTACGCTAAAATGTGTAACTTACATTCAATACAGACAGCAGAAAACAAAGCAAGCGCTCACCAATATGGGCCGCATCTGAATGACTCACCACCTCATATGCACCGCTTAAATAGCTCAAATACACACTCAGCAATCAGACAGATGCACAACATATGCAAAACTAAACTAGATACTTACCATGCAAAACAGGATAGCACAATGGGTGCTGCTAGCCTGGTAGTTACAGAACTGTGGATACAAAATATAGGTAAAAGGCTGCGCATCCCTGACCCAATACTGTACAATTGAATGGTTAATCGCTGTGGCGCACACCGCCCCCCCTGGACTAAAATGTACGTCTGCATCCAAACAATGCAATACTGGTCTATGGAGAAATTTTAGCTTCCATCATAGTTTTGCATGCAAAAATATAGATATACTGGACGTCTGCACCAACGTTGAGGTAAATCTCCAGAGCAGATGTCCTAACACTAAACTGACCTAAGTTAAAAGCAAATGTCTTTACCCTGGCAGCAGCTACGCTAAAATGTGTAACTTACATTCAATACAGACAGCAGAAAACAAAGCAAGCGCTCACCAATATGGGCCGCATCTGAATGACTCACCACCTCATATGCACCGCTTAAATAGCTCAAATACACACTCAGCAATCAGACAGATGCAAAACATATGCAAAACTAAACTAGATACTTACCATGCAAAACAGGATAGCACAATGGGTGCTGCTAGCCTGGTAGTTACAGAACTGTGGATACAAAATATAGGTAAAAGGCTGCGCATCCCTGACCCAATACTGTACAATTGAATGGTTAATCGCTGTGGCGCACGCCGCCCCCCCTGGACTAAAATGTACGCCCGCATCCAAACAATGCAATACTGGTCTATGGAGAAATTTTAGCTTCCATCATAGTTTTGCATGCAAAAATATAGATATACTGGACGTCTGCACCAACGTTGAGGTAAATCTCCAGAGCAGATGTCCTAACACTAAACTGACCTAAGTTAAAAGCAAATGTCTTTACCCTGGCAGCAGCTACGCTAAAATGTGTAACTTACATTCAATACAGACAGCAGAAAACAAAGCAAGCGCTCACCAATATGGGCCGCATCTGAATGACTCACCACCTCATATGCACCGCTTAAATAGCTCAAATACACACTCAGCAATCAGACAGATGCAAAACATATGCAAAACTAAACTAGATACTTACCATGCAAAACAGGATAGCACAATGGGTGCTGCTAGCCTGGTAGTTACAGAACTGTGGATACAAAATATAGGTAAAAGGCTGCGCATCCCTGACCCAATACTGTACAATTGAATGGTTAATCGCTGTGGCGCACACCGCCCCCCCTGGACTAAAATGTACGCCCGCATCCAAACAATGCAATACTGGTCTATGGAGAAATTTTAGCTTCCATCATAGTTTTGCATGCAAAAATATAGATATACTGGACATCTGCACCAACGTTGAGGTAAATCTCCAGAGCAGATGTCCTAACACTAAACTGACCTAAGTTAAAAGCAAATGTCTTTACCCTGGCAGCAGCTACGCTAAAATGTGTAACTTACATTCAATACAGACAGCAGAAAACAAAGCAAGCGCTCACCAATATGGGCCGCATCTGAATGACTCACCACCTCATATGCACCGCTTAAATAGCTCAAATACACACTCAGCAATCAGACAGATGCAAAACATATGCAAAACTAAACTAGATACTTACCATGCAAAACAGGATAGCACAATGGGTGCTGCTAGCCTGGTAGTTAGAGAACTGTGGATACAAAATATAGGTAAAAGGCTGCGCATCCCTGACCCAATACTGTACAATTGAATGGTTAATCGCTGTGGCGCACACCGCCCCCCCTGGACTAAAATGTACGCCCGCATCCAAACAATGCAATACTGGTCTATGGAGAAATTTTAGCTTCCATCATAGTTTTGCATGCAAAAATACAGATATACTGGACATCTGCACCAACGTTGAGGTAAATCTCCAGAGCAGATGTCCTAACACTAAACTGACCTAAGTTAAAAGCAAATGTCTTTACCCTGGCAGCAGCTACGCTAAAATGTGTAACTTACATTCAATACAGACAGCAGAAAACAAAGCAAGCGCTCACCAATATGGGCCGCATCTGAATGACTCACCACCTCATATGCACCGCTTAAATAGCTCAAATACACACTCAGCAATCAGACAGATGCAAAACATATGCAAAACTAAACTAGATACTTACCATGCAAAACAGGATAGCACAATGGGTGCTGCTAGCCTGGTAGTTACAGAACTGTGGATACAAAATATAGGTAAAAGGCTGCGCATCCCTGACCCAATACTGTACAATTGAATGGTTAATCGCTGTGGCGCACACCGCCCCCCCTGGACTAAAATGTACGCCCGCATCCAAACAATGCAATACTGGTCTATGGAGAAATTTTAGCTTCCATCATAGTTTTGCATGCAAAAATATAGATATACTGGACATCTGCACCAACGTTGAGGTAAATCTCCAGAGCAGATGTCCTAACACTAAACTGACCTAAGTTAAAAGCAAATGTCTTTACCCTGGCAGCAGCTACGCTAAAATGTGTAACTTACATTCAATACAGACAGCAGAAAACAAAGCAAGCGCTCACCAATATGGGCCGCATCTGAATGACTCACCACCTCATATGCACCGCTTAAATAGCTCAAATACACACTCAGCAATCAGACAGATGCAAAACATATGCAAAACTAAACTAGATACTTACCATGCAAAACAGGATAGCACAATGGGTGCTGCTAGCCTGGTAGTTACAGAACTGTGGATACAAAATATAGGTAAAAGGCTGCGCATCCCTGACCCAATACTGTACAATTGAATGGTTAATCGCTGTGGCGCACACCGCCCCCCCTGGACTAAAATGTACGCCCGCATCCAAACAATGCAATACTGGTCTATGGAGAAATTTTAGCTTCCATCATAGTTTTGCATGCAAAAATATAGATATACTGGACGTCTGCACCAACGTTGAGGTAAATCTCCAGAGCAGATGTCCTAACACTAAACTGACCTAAGTTAAAAGCAAATGTCTTTACCCTGGCAGCAGCTACGCTAAAATGTGTAACTTACATTCAATACAGACAGCAGAAAACAAAGCAAGCGCTCACCAATATGGGCCGCATCTGAATGACTCACCACCTCATATGCACCGCTTAAATAGCTCAAATACACACTCAGCAATCAGACAGATGCAAAACATATGCAAAACTAAACTAGATACTTACCATGCAAAACAGGATAGCACAATGGGTGCTGCTAGCCTGGTAGTTACAGAACTGTGGATACAAAATATAGGTAAAAGGCTGCGCATCCCTGACCCAATACTGTACAATTGAATGGTTAATCGCTGTGGCGCAGCGATTAACCATTCAATTGTACAGTATTGGGTCAGGGATGCGCAGCCTTTTACCTATATTTTGTATCCACAGTTCTGTAACTACCAGGCTAGCAGCACCCATTGTGCTATCCTGTTTTGCATGGTAAGTATCTAGTTTAGTTTTGCATATGTTTTGCATCTGTCTGATTGCTGAGTGTGTATTTGAGCTATTTAAGCGGTGCATATGAGGTGGTGAGTCATTCAGATGCGGCCCATATTGGTGAGCGCTTGCTTTGTTTTCTGCTGTCTGTATTGAATGTAAGTTACACATTTTAGCGTAGCTGCTGCCAGGGTAAAGACATTTGCTTTTAACTTAGGTCAGTTTAGTGTTAGGACATCTGCTCTGGAGATTTACCTCAACGTTGGTGCAGATGTCCAGTATATCTATATTTTTGCATGCAAAACTATGATGGAAGCTAAAATTTCTCCATAGACCAGTATTGCATTGTTTGGATGCGGGCGTACATTTTAGTCCAGGGGGGGCGGTGTGCGCCACAGCGATTAACCATTCAATTGTACAGTATTGGGTCAGGGATGCGCAGCCTTTTACCTATATTTTGTATCCACAGTTCTGTAACTACCAGGCTAGCAGCACCCATTGTGCTATCCTGTTTTGCATGGTAAGTATCTAGTTTAGTTTTGCATATGTTTTGCATCTGTCTGATTGCTGAGTGTGTATTTGAGCTATTTAAGCGGTGCATATGAGGTGGTGAGTCATTCAGATGCGGCCCATATTGGTGAGCGCTTGCTTTGTTTTCTGCTGTCTGTATTGAATGTAAGTTGCACATTTTAGCGTAGCTGCTGCCAGGGTAAAGACATTTGCTTTTAACTTAGGTCAGTTTAGTGTTAGGACATCTGCTCTGGAGATTTACCTCAACGTTGGTGCAGACGTCCAGTATATCTATATTTTTGCATGCAAAACTATGATGGAAGCTAAAATTTCTCCATAGACCAGTATTGCATTGTTTGGATGCGGGCGTACATTTTAGTCCAGGGGGGGCGGCGTGCGCCACAGCGATCAACCATTCAATTGTACAGTATTGGGTCAGGGATGCGCAGCCTTTTACCTATATTTTGTATCCACAGTTCTGTAACTACCAGGCTAGCAGCACCCATTGTGCTATCCTGTTTTGCATGGTAAGTATCTAGTTTAGTTTTGCATATGTTTTGCATCTGTCTGATTGCTGAGTGTGTATTTGAGCTATTTAAGCGAGGCAAATATTCTAAGTTATCTCCCTATTTTTGCAAGTGAAAGGGGTGAGATAGCATATTGATAATTATTTGAGTAATTCATTTTAAAATTACCCTTTTTTATTTAGAAAAAAAATGAATTAAGAATTAATTAAAAGTTATTTTTGTGAGCTCAAATACTTTTCCGTAGTTTTTATACCGATGGTCATGTGTCAGAATACTGTCATGTTTAGATACATGGATTTGTTTATAAACTGGTATAGAAGACAGCAGAAACAAAAAATGTTGTAGGTAGCATCTATTAGTTCCATATATAGTTTTGTAAGTTTTTCATTATGTCATAACATAACACAGTCAAATGAAAATATTTAAAAATGAATGAAACATTTAAAGAGAAACTGTTTCAAACTGCTATATCTATACAAAAGGAGACTGTTGTGACAAATCAACTGCAGCCAAATAAAACAAGCATGTATGCCACAAAATGTATTTTATTATGTGGGGGAAAAGTGAAAGGGTTAACTTAACAGTCAAGAATATATTCAAAAACCTCAAGAATAATTAAAATGATTGTTGTAAAGTTGTTTTGGATATTGTTTACAATATTGCTCATTGTTTTTAGGTCTACCAGCATTAGTCGTGGCTATATCAATGGGCTTTACCAAAGCAAAGGGATATGGAACTCCACACTAGTAAGTTATATGGGTGATTAGCTTTGCTTGTTATTTGCTTGTTATTTGTGCTTTCATGGTAATCCTTCTCAAAACATTTTATCCATGTTTCCAAAATTATAACAATAAAAAACTAAACGTAAACATGTTTGGAAGTCAGGTAAACAAATTCAGCTACAATCAGAACAAAATAAACAAAGTTATTAACTACTAAACAACTGCCTATCGCCAATTGGTGTGAGCGCGGTGGCAGACCCAGGACCGCCTAACACCAATCAGCGTGCAGTCCTAGGGGTGTGTTTTGCTGGGGATCGTACGTAGAAGCGCACACATTCCCGCTTGAATGAGGTAGCTCCACTCCGTCATCAGTCTCCCAAATGCGATCATCGTCTATTTACACCGTACAGTGCTACAATCTACGGCAGCACTGTACTGGGTACAGTCGTGCGAATGTTCACATATAAATGCTATATAAAATAGTATTCAAACTATCCAAAGGTGAACCATTACATCTGTTCTAACTCCAAAACTATGTCCTAAATGTGTTTCAAGGCCGACAACCAACTTTGTCAGAGGATTGTGGAAATGGAAAGCTTGAAGAGATGGTAATTTTAAATTGAGAAATGGTCTCGACCTGGTTACATAACTCAATTAATAAAAAAGTCAATTCAAAACAGAAAAACTAGGCACTTAACTCTTCAAGAAAGAATGGAGGTGCGGATGGAGATATATGTGTATGACGCAGAGATGTTTATATGAACCGTAATTGCAAAATGAACAATGTGACAGACTAATGTGTATGCCTGTGAGTACACACCGCTCTGGTATGCTTTTCATTCTTAGAGAAGCTCCTCTCATGGATAATGATATATATAAACATTACTATGTAGTATACACGTATTTATACAGCAGTACCTACACTCTTTACTGAATATGAAATGTCCACGTGTGCTGTTTTACGATGATAACTAGCCTACTTATGTAACTAGAATGAATTCTCAGATTCCGTTTCTTGAATCTGAGAAACCCTCCATTTCCTCAGTCCATTGATGAATTTGGTTGTTAACATGTTATTGTGGTTTACTAAAGGAATGGCATGCCTAATGCCCCATCTTTGGACTATCTGAATATTTTTATATACTAGCACACTGCATAGGTATCTATATGTTAGATAGATATACTGTATGCATTAGATATCTACTGCCTATTTGTTGGAATTTCCTGTCTTTCTGTAGCATTTTGTAGGGTCTGTAAACCCACCTAGTTTGACACAATTAAATAGAAAATTGATCTTTTCAGGGGTGTAACAATACCTATCCGGGCCCCCCAGGAAACATGATCATGGGGCTGCCTAAAACAAACTCCCCTGACTAAAGCCCCACCTGCTCCCATTGTGTCGGGTCTCCTCTTCCTCCCAGAAGACACTGGCTTGGTGCTGCATTCTTGACTTCCAATGCAGGTCATGTGATCGTGAGCCAGAGGAGAGTGGCATGGAGTGTGTGATTTCCCAGAGGATGGGGAGACTCGATGGAAGCAGGTAAATATCTTCACACAGCAACACTGTGATTTCTCTGCAAGCCGGAAGAATGGAGGAGCTGGTCCCCTTAGCCCCTACCCCCCCCCCCAAAAAAAAAAAACACCCCACACACACACACACACACACCTGGATCTGTTATATATTTCAGTATGTAAAATAACTTTTTTCTACTTCTATTATACTTTATAATTACTTGGTCTACAAATTTCCTCTTGTCCCCCTTCTCTTATGATACTATTTTGATAAGTCACATTAAAATGAAAATGTGTTTAAAAATAACTGTCTGCATGAGGCCATGTTTATGAATTCTTTAGCAACCCATAGACTGTTGCAAAAAGTAGGAAATGTATTCTGAGAGAAAAACTGTTTTATAGTGAAGCTGCACTGGAAATCTATGTTGTGCATTATTGCTGAGCCCTCCTCTTGAACATGGTAGCTGTCTGTTAGGTTGATCCTCAGGAGAAGAAGATCAAGTATTGTGTGACAGCTATAACACTACTGTTTACAAGGATGGCTTTTTACACAGTAGGACATTAGTAAAAGTTGCATTGTATGTCTATCATTTAAACATAAAGTGTGCATAGAAAGTAGAAAAAATTGGTAACAGTTACAATAGCTGTAAGAAGAATTACTCTATAATATTTGCCACCTGTGTCTTATTATTCTGTAGAATATATTGAAGGAATGAAAACATGATAGCAATATACTTGAAAGCCCAGCTCTTGATACATAGTTAAGTATATACATGAGACCAAATATTGATCTAACTAGGCATGTGATTCAGATGAATTTAAACAGGCTAGAGCATGCTTATCAAACTGTGCAGGGCAGCAGTACATTGATGACAAGTATTCACAGGACTATAAATGAAAATACAAAATACATTTCACTCTCGTTAAAAAAAGATACTGCTGGTTTAAATGGTGCATTTTAATGTTTGCCTGTAGTGCAACTTTAAAGAGCATTCTAGCATTTTGAATACTGCAACTAACCACCTGTTTATTTCACTTCCAGCTGCTGGTTGTCACTTGAAGGGGGCCTGCTGTATGCTTTTGTTGGACCTGCTGCAGCTGTCGTCTTGGTAAACTGAAGACCTCTTTTCTGTTTTCTTCACATCTAAATAATACTGTTTGCAATCAATTCAGTGAAATCGATATCTGCACAAAACGGTTTAACTCTTTAAACATTGTTTAATGCATATTTCAATATAAAATGTATGGATTTCATTTATACTTATGTACTTATGTAGCGGCAAATGCTTTTACTGGTCGCTGACTCGCTACAACCTCTGAATATTTGCAAAAAGCCTAAGTCAAAATTTATGTACACTTAAACGTTTAAAGACATATGCATATTTGAACAAGTGAACAGGCTTAATAAGCCACAGTGTCATTTCCATTAAAACAGTCCAATATGGTATGAGACCAAAGTCAACAACACATTGAAACCAGTCTGCATCTTATATGTTGAAAGGTAGGTTAGTCAAGACAACCACCTTCTGGTACAATGCCAATTCACCACTACATAGACAGACATTTCAGGTAATATGTCACCACAAGTAATTTTAGAGTACAATTAGAAGATAGAAGAAATATATACATACCTGGAGATTCCACCAGCCTCCTCAAGCCTGACCGCTTTCACGCCACCGTCTTCTGCCTACTTGATCCTCTGTAACAGGTCCCATAAGTTTTGTCAGTTGGGGCTTGCTGCACATGCACGGCCCAGTCATGAGAGCAAGACGAGAGCTTGCATAGCTTGCACTGCGCATGGACTGACTGGTCGCAAATGCCAACATATCGCGGATCCAGAAAGCGGAGGAGAGTGGCTTGGGAGTGATCAGGCTGGAGGGGCTGGAGGAAGGCCCAAGTATGTATAAATATTTACTATCCCCCCTTCTCTTTAATGTCCCCTGTTGCCCATGCAGCTCCAATTGAATTGTTTTTCTTGCTCCACTCAACCACAGTAAGCTGCTCCGTTGTGCCATGATCGCCCCCCTCCACAGCAACAGAATAAATTGCTATCCTGAAGGCTAGCGATTTGTCTGTACAGCATCAGGCCCCAATCCCAGGCAACAATAATCAAATGTCTGTACATAGTTTCCTGTAGTGTGTGTGTGTGTGTGTGTGTGTGTGTGTGTGTGTGTGTGTGTGTGTGTGTGTGTGTGTGTGTGTGTGTGTCTGTCTGTGTGTGTGTGTGTGTGTCTGTGTGTCTGTCTGTGTGTGTGTGTGTGTCTGTGTGTATCTGTGTGTGTGTGCCTGTGTCTGTGTGTGTGTGTGTGTGTGTCTGTGGCTGTGTGTGTGTGTGTGTGTGTGTGTGTGTGTGTGTCTTCAGACCAGAGTTCTTTACAGTTATGCTGACATTTTTGAAAACTTATTACTGGGATTGAGCCAAGTTTGAATTTGTGTTAGCATTCTGTACGGTGCAGTAAAAATGAAAATATCTTGCATAGGTAAATCTGTTTACTTGTGTTATTTTCAAATGGGAAATGTTTTTGTACTATTGATGCTGACATAAACACCTTTAGTGCAATATACCTATCTTTATGCGTAGCCACTAAAGTTGTTGGACATGGGCAATGAATCCTAAGAGCTTTGCATATGTAGCAACATAATTAAAGTAGGAACGATGCTGCAATACATCAATATGCAAGAAGCATATTTCATTTGATGAATGCCAATATCAAGCAAAAATATAACTATTAATATGTAGTGGAGTGTTCTTGCAAATGAAAGTGGAGAGTAAATGAACTGTTGTCCTTGTAGAGATAAAAAAAGACACAGAATAAAGTACATTTCCATTACAGTAAGATAGATATTTTGCAGCAGTGCTATACCTTGAGCATTGAAAAGTGAGACAATGAAGCTGTATAACTATACATAACATATATTCTTAACAATGAAAAAACATACACATTACGGCATAAAAAATATCACATGAACGTATGTACCGGTAATCAGAATAAGTGGGAGGTCAAGGTCAAGGGCTAGAAACCAAGCAGAAATTGTCTTTGACCAATAAAACTATATTGATCTTTTAAATCGAATTGATTATGTGTAGCTGATTAATTTGTACGGTTTCCTGCACACTGTACAACTTCATCGCTCTGTATAACATAACGCTTTACAAAAAATACTCTGTGGAAATAAACATGATTAAGTAGAATGTCTTTTTACAATTCACTTGTGACACTAATTATTAAATTTATTTGCACTAGTATAATTAAACAAGGAATTGTAATCTAATATTTTAATGTACCGTCTGATTTGGATCTGTATGTTTAATCCATCTTTTTGTTGTGCAGGTCAACATGGTAATTGGAATTTTAGTCTTTAATAAACTTGTTTCCAGAGATGGTATCCTAGATAAAAAGCTCAAACACAGAGCAGGGTAAGCACATTCAAAATGTCTGTGATCTTGTTTTTTAATCATAGTTATTCATTCTGCATATCCCCAATTAATTTAGCTCTGGGTTAGTTGCATGCTTCATCAAGAAGTTGATATTTCATTCATGTTTACGGATCTATTTTCATGGAAAGGCAAAAACAAGAGTGCAGAATCATCATGAAAATTAATGAAATTTAATATAACTATTTTATGTTGTTTTCTTTCTTTATATGAGAACTAAGTTTATATATTAATTCATTGTGGCTTTCATGGTCATGCCTACATTTTCAATTCCAAGGTAGAGCCATAGTCAGACTTAAAGAGACACTGAAGTGAAAAAAAATTATGATATCATGAATTGGTTGCGTAATAGGGTGAATTACTAGAACATTGGTAGCAAAAACAATATTCTCATATTTTTATTTTCAGTTATATAGCTTTTTTTATAACATTGCATCATTCTCTAATACTTGCAGTTTACACATTACTCGGCAGTCCAAAAGTTTTTGCAGAGCAGGCAGTGAATTTTTGACCTGTCCTGAACTGTTTTGTGCAAAAGAAAAACACAATACAGCTGAGATAACCTAATCAGAAGTCAGAGCTCTCCATGACTTTCAAAGCCACAGAGCTCAATGGCTATTTGCATAGATAACAACTGGAGTTTCTTAACTCTTCCTGTATTGGAAACAATATTAGACTCATGTCTCTGCTTCTAATGCTTTATTTCGTAGCCTCCCTGACAGTAAGCCCGACCTGAGCACGGGTTGTGATATCTATGTGCACAGCGGTAAGCCCGTGCTCAGGTCGGGCTGTGAACAATCTGCCTCCTGCTGTGTTTATCTGTGTCCCGCGCACGATCAGTGCTGCCAGCGGGACCCAGGTTTCTCCCCTCTAACCTTTTTTATAAGTTTATCGGCCGCCGGGATCCCCATGTCCCCTCTATTCTTCCGGGGACCCGGGGGCCAATCAGTGCGCGTCGGTGGCGGGGCGGCGTGACGTTATGCGGCGGGGGCGGGGTTACATTTTAAAGTGGACCTGAAGATGTTCAGGTCCGTAAATAAAGGAAAGTCGCCTTGTGTCTGCAAATATGTAAATATATATATATATATATATATATATATATATATATATATATATATATATACATACATACATACACTGTGTGTGTGCATATACATACATATATATCTATATATACATACATATCTATCTATCTATCTATCTATCTATATATATATATATATATATATATATATATATATACATTCATATATATATATATATATATATATATATACTGTATATATATATATATGTATATATATATATATCTATATCTATATCTATATCTATATCTATATCTATATCTATATCTATCTATCTATCTATCTATCTATCTATCTATATATACATATACACACACACACACACACATACACACACACACATGTGCTTGGACATGTATGCATGTGCATGCATGTTTGTACATGCATGCACCATGTACGTACATGCATGCATGTATGTACATGCATGTACATACATGCACGTACATACATACATGCACGTACATACATGCACGTACATAAATACACATACATACATGTACGTAGTTGTAATTTGATCTCTCCCTTGTGTCACCTGACTGCCATGGCAGAAACGCTTATTTGAAAGCTTATTTGAAAGCACAGGATAGTAACAATATAGCCATTTGGTTCCCAACTGCTTCTGAGCTAAGTGCTTCTGCCATATTGGTACCGATTTTTGCCCTGATTTTGACTACTTTCTGCCTGCCGCCTGCATCGACCTCTGCCCTGATTTTGACTACTCTCTTATTTGTACAGTTTCAAAAGTGTCTTCATAAATTTAATTAATTCACAAAATGTGTGTTCTAGTCTTTTATTTATATGCAGAATGTCTACCAGGCTTTTATTCTGTCATATTTTGGTAAATTATGACTTAAGAATTGGAGTCCGAAAATTCTAGGAAAAAAATGTACCACTTTTGACTCATAATTCTAGACACAAATGCACCGCCAGGGAGGTTAAGGGGCCCATACACCTAACAATTTTCCCCCCGATATACAGCAGATTCGATCACTGTGAACAATCTACTGTGGAATCGTTGCGCGAAAGCAAATTATTGATTTCCGTCCGAAATCAATCGTTCCCATCGATTTCAGCCGAGCCGTCCATGCGGAAGATTTTGCTCGATCGCCGGCGGGTCGGGAGTACATCGATAGCGGCATTCGAATGCCCAATGACCGATGCAATACAGCGGCAATGCATTACCTGTTCTGCCAGTGCGAGTTCTCTGGTCACTGCCGCTCCGTCTCCGCGCTGGGCTCCGAGTCCAGCAGGCTTTACTTCTTCCTGTCCCGGGAGGAAGTTTAAACAGTAGAGGGTACTGTTTAAACTTCCCCTGTTTAAACTTCCCCAAACAGACAGAAGTGAAGCCAGCCGAACCGGAACCCAGCAGAGAAGAAGACAGAAGTGACAGCGGGGACTCGCGCCGGCCGGAGCAGGTAATGTATGCGGGCAGGGGGGGGGGGGGGTTCAGCGGCAGCACCACCACAGATTGTGATTGGTTTCATGCTGAAATCGATTCACAATCTGTTTGCAGTAAAGGCAGCCATACAATCCCTCTCTGATCAGATTCAATCAGAGAGGGATCTATCTGTTGGTCGAATCTGATGGCAAATCGACCAGTATATGGCCACCTTTAGCTGTACTACACAACCAATTCATTATATCATATATTTTTATTCGCTTCAGTGTCTCTTTAAATCAATAAAAACCCAAAAGGCACCAAAGTTATTTGTTTCCAAGGTTTTTCTGCTGCTGTTCTTCAGATCCATATCTAATAATAACTAGATAAATACTAAAATGCACAAACATAACAGTAGCTAAAAGAATAAAACTGTTGAATTACTGAGATACATAAAGCATGTATCTTGACTTGCAGCCTGGCTTGAAGCATAAATATTTTCCAACTGATATTTAGGCTGTCAGTGGCAGAGCTTGTAATTACCTGTGTATTTATTGCTTGGTTATTTAGATACATACTACCTGTCCAGGATCCTCTGCACCACTTGCAGTCTGTGTGAATATAGCATGGGAGATTGAGAGTCAAACAAACAGCAGCATGCTTCACATGGTCTACTTTTTTTTCCTCTGCTAAGCTAATTCAGTCAGGTGACCAAAATGTTTAAATTAGTAATTAGAGCTATACTTCACACAAAAACTGTAACATCTGAACACTCCACTTAGAAAGTCGTTTTTTTAGATTTGTGCCTGGAGCTTGGCAACAAAATAAATAAACACTGTTCACAGATACAACTTAATGCTCCTGCATGAATAGTTAAAAAAAAAACCTGAAGGTTATTCAGAAATACAAGAGGTCACTATATGGGGCAACCAACACTCCTGGAAATGTATGTCTCCTGCTACTTCTCACCCATGTCACCTTTAGATACAGTATAGTAGACAGAAGACAAGACACAGAACATTTATATCATGCTTTTCTACTGGCAGATTCAAAGCACCAGAGTTGCTGCCACCAAGGGTGCGCTCTACAGGCGACCAGGACCATTAGGGAGCCTTGCCCAAAAATTACTTACTGTTTTATGTACTGGCTTGGCTGGTATTTGAACCCTTGTCAAAGGGTTTAGATCCCACATCAAAGGCAACAGTTTTACCAGTACACTATACAGCTGTATCCACTTTCACACATTTTCAAAAAATTCTGAGGATCATGTGCAGGATCCACATTAGTGATGTTTTTGTCCTCATTTGGTAATTCTAGTTTGTCTTTGGTGATGTACTAATTCACTAATTAGTATTTGTGTGTAGGTTTTGCAGGTGAACTAGTTGGAGATCTAAAAAAAAACTTAAATAATGCACTTCATGTGAAATTTGTATGGCCATCAGGTAAGGTGAATCTCGTCCTCTGAATGAGTTCACTAAAAAAGGACATCTGCTGAGATTTGCTTATTACTAGTTATATGTGGTATCGGTAATTTATTTATTTTCTTTCATCTCTTGTACAATTAAATTACATTTTATATATCCTGTTTTTTTTTAGAACCAATTTATAATAGAGGATTGGTAAAAATGAGTTGTTTTCTTCTAAAGATTCAAGGACTGTTTGGCCTAGATGTTACACTACACAACACATGGGAAAGGTCACGCAGCACTGTAGTCCGTGTCGAATATTATCTGCCAAAAACATTTTAATGTAATTTCAGTTATTGTAGACTGTAGTTTGCAGTTCAGAGTTCATGTTTGCATGAAGACCTTTGAATACCTAGAGCTGTATGGCTATCCGTAAAGCAAATTTTTATTGTTCCTTTCTTTTTTAATTAGGCTCTACAGGCATTGAGAAGCTGTTAATCTTGATTGTTCAGTGAATTCCATGAATGCACAGAATAATGTGAGGTTCTCCTTTATAGGGGTCACCATATTATTGCGACATTGGGCAATAATTACCAAAGCTTCATTTTGTTTAGCTTTCTCCTAATTTTCTGGTCAACACTTTACTAATTATCCGAAGAAAGTATTTCAGTAATAACCATGTTCAGTGAAATTGCCCTTTTGAAAATGCTGTTGTTTTTAGATTTAATATTTTATTAACAAGCATTTTTCAAATGAATGTGAATTGCACTCTTGGAAGTTGCAATAATACAACCGTGTTAACAATGATACAGTTTTATTTTGGCTGATACAAAGTTATTTAGTAAATGGTAAGAATTAGTCCTATAGAGGGAAATAAAATGAAGGGTCTCTCTGAAATGGGTAAATACTATTTTGTGTGTGTTTTCTAAATTAGAAATATTCAGGGAGTCATTGCTGTCTCTTTTAAGTATGCTACTTATTTGGTTGTACTGTTGATTCTCTGCCCCTAATCATTTGTGAATAACTGACCTAGAAGTGGCATGCGGATCAGATGCTATGTCTCCTCTAAATGTCCCAGGTGAATGGATGTCAAAAGCTATAGATGTCAAAAGATCAACATTACAGTAAAAAAAAAAACGGTACTTATTAATAGGCAGTCAAGACAGCAACCTCCATATTCCTCTGATGCTGACCCTCTAAATGTCACTGGAACAAATGTACAAATCATTTGTGATGACCTTCCTTCTCTGCTTATTTGTTCAACATGCATGACACAAGCACTGCTTAAAGTGTACCTGTAGGGACAAAAGTCCCCAAGGCAGATACAAACCTTAGAAGAGGAAGCCTCTGAATAATCCAGAAGCTTTCTACATACCCCCTCAAGCTCATGGTTCTAGCTTGTGAAGAGGTTCACATGGCTGCTCTCTTGTCTGTGTATGAGTACAGCCACACTGCACAGACACAACATGGCAGGGGCTTCCCTCACTAAGATAAGGTAAGTATCTGACTCAACCCCCCTCCTCCCATGTCACAGGTTTGCTTTAAAGGACCACTATCGCCAAAATCGTAAAATTTAAAATATATGCAAACACATACAAATAAAAAGTACATTTGTTCTAGAGTAAAATGAGCCATACATTACTTTTCTCCCATCTTGCTGTCCCTTTCATTAGGCAGTAGACATTACTGATTTTGGTCTAGTCCATCTCTTCATGGGGGATTGTCCGATGCCCTTTATTCTTTATAAAGGTACTCCTTAAAAAGGATTTAGATAAAGATGCTGTCTAGCGCCCCCCCCCCCCCCCCCCCACTCCCCCCTGCTTGCTGTACACTTTTTTTGCAGTTGGACTAAGCAACTGCCATTCACTAATTGCTTTTGAAAATAAAGAAAACCCTGAGAATCCCCTATGGGACAGGAGCTGGGCTAGTAATGTCAGATTTTTAGTACCTATTGAAAGTGACAGCACGATAGGAGAAAAGTAATACATGGCTCATTTTATTCTGGAAGAAATGCACTTTTTGTTTATATGTATTTAAAATTATTTCAAATTTTCGTGATAGTGGTCTTTTAAACTAAATAATAAACCCGGCTTCAGCTTGGGGTTGCTTTAAGCTATGTTCCCAATATGCTTTGTTCCTATTTTAGTATAATAAACTGGCATGTAACTATAGTAAATAACCAAAGTAAATAAGCTGACTTACAAAGAAGTATGCAAGATAGTTCTGACGCATACATCTCTACTGTTTGGCTGAAGTTTTCCTATTAAAGTTTGTTAGACAGTAATGCTTTATTTAACAAAAATATATTTAAAATTCAACATCCTTAAAGACAGTAGGGCAAAAAAATGAAACCGAAAAAGTGTGAGAGTGTGAGAGTATGATGTATTGCTCAGGTCAGACGGGTTTAATGCTTTATCAGCACAGCCTGGCAGCACCTGTTTTTTGTGTAATATGCAGCGTAGGAAGCAGGAAAAACAAGAATACATAAGCTGGTATAATGTCACCAAACACTCTAGCCTGTCATGGATTACTGTAAGATAAAGCAAAAGAGGAAGTAAAGGAAAGTGATTCCAGAATATTGCTGGCTGAACCAGTCAGAATAACTAGACAAGCACTCAGCGGAGTTTATATTATGCTTGTCAGCTATTCAGCTCTAACAGAGGTGGAACATGAAAGCAGTTGGGAAGTATACATGTTTGTCTACAGTGTTATATGATGCTGAATGTAGTTAAAAAAAACTTGACATTCTTCTACAGTAAAACCCTTCTACAATGCTATGAGCCTGATTCACTTAAAGTGTACCTCAGGCAAAACGTGTCTCAGGTACCATACTTACCTGGGGCTTCCTTAAGCCACCTTGAGGCCGCTGAACCCTTGCTGTCTCCCCAGGTGGCTCCTGTCTCCTGCAATTCGTCCTGAAAGCTTGGCCGAGTTATGCATCATCGCGCATATGTGGCTCAGCCGCAAACAAGCACCCATCGTGCCCCCGTAGCCAGAAGCTTTATGCGCTTGCATAGAACTACTGCACTTACATTCTATTTAGTATTGAGCTGATTTACATCTCCAAACTGGAACTTTAATCCCTTGCAGTTCAATATATACATTTTTTTTTTTTACCCTGATGCACACTCAATAGCGCTCAACCTCAGGGCACAAGTGTCATGTCAGTCTCACAGTAACATATGGGTTCCAGTGTCAGTTTTAATATAGGTTAGGGTCCATAGGATTCTCTGTCCAGCCACAGGCCTTAATTCAACATGCTTTTTCTGCCCATGAATAAGTACCAAAAACTAGATAAAAAAGTACTGTCAAAGTAATTATGATTTTTTTATTATTGATTATTATGATTATGATGGCTTAAAAATGATTGTGATTGTGATGGCGTAAAAATAATTTTATTAACAAGGTTTAAAAATATCACCTAGGAGAAAACTTAGGAGAAAAGGTGAATTAAATAAGGGCCTAGTGTTTCATCTTATCCATCTGTCTGTATCAGCGGTTTCGCACAACAGCCGTTTCAAACTCGGAGGTGCTCAGTCATGTGACCATTGGTCAAGGGTCCATCTGACAACGGATGCCTGGTATGCAAAGCACAGTCAGGCCTGCTCGAAGACTAAGTAAGTCCCTACACACAGCATCTCTGCCTGCACAGCGTGTGACTGCCTGCCCCAAACCTAAGTCGGTCCCCACACAGCATCTCTGCAGGCTGCTTGACTGCCTTCTCCGCCACCACCAACAGGGTCCAGGACTCCAGGTGGATTCCTGATTTTTTAAGGCCGCTGCTATCAGCGGCTGCTATAATAATTTTTCTGGTGCGTGTACATGCCTGCCTAATTTTTCTGGCTGCACTGCGGATGCAATAACAAAACAAAAGGCATGTACATGTGTCAATTTCCCTTTGTGATCATTACCTTGCTGCGGTGAAGGGGCTTGCGTATCACAATGCAGCAATGACCGCCCGGCTAAATCAGTGTGTTGAGGTTGGCGGGCACACCTGACCCAAGAAGATAATAAGGTTGTTGCTTCATTGTGGACTGACCAAATTCGATCAGCTGGACACTCAGTCACTGTTGTTCTTTCATTCAGCTACCTCAGCCCGACTATATGGGCTTGAAAACTGCCATCGCCTGCACTCTCGCCATGGTGCGCACCAGTCCAGCACGAACGTCACTACACAAACAGCTGTTTGCGGTGCGTTACACAGTGACTTTAGTCTGTCAGTGTGAAGCAGCACACTAATTACACTACCTGATTGATGTATACACATGCAAGATGTTTTAAAGCACTTTAGGCCTCCAATTTAGCAATAAAATGTGATTTCTGCCCTTAAACCCTGCTGTTCGTAAAATCCGGATTTTTCCCTGGGACTTTTGGTGTGTATCCCGCTCCGCCATGCCCCCCTACAGGTGTTAGACCCCTTGAAACATCTTTTCCATCACTTTAGTGGCCACAATTAGTGTTTGTAGTTTTGAAAGTTCGCCTGCCCATTGAAGTCTATGGCGGTTAGAAAGTTTGCATGTTTGCAAAAATTTTTCACGTGTTCGCGTTCGAGGTTCGCGAACCTAAAATTGGAGGTTCGAGACAACTCTAGTGACCAAGCACCTCTGGGTATGAAACGGCTGTGTGCCTGTCTGCTCTCCCTGCCATCCACCTCTTTCCACCTGTTACCACTGATGTATACTCTGCACCAAGCATGAATATATCACCCTGTTTACTGCATCTCATCAATAAAGCAGTGAAGGAGAAAGTGTCTGGCCTGCCTTTCTTTGTTACCAACATCTGCAGTTGTCCTACCTAACATCTGCAGAACTAAGAAGTCAATACCATAATATTGGAAGAACTGCTAATGCATATGAGTGAGAATACTAGTGAAAAAATGCATTTGCCTTTGAATGTAAGTGGTGGAACTAGCAAAATGATGCAGTTGTTATGGTGGCAATGTCTCCCTGCAAGGTATCTTAGCTGTTCTCTGTGCTGCAGGGTCTCATTCTTATTGTCACATTCTCCACAAAATCATACAATCACAAAATGTAAAATTCATTCTGAGACTAGATGATATCCAAAAGCTTGCATGTCATTGGCATTGCATGTACCAAAACACATGTGAATCCATTAGTGGTTCGAAACCACTCAATTCCCCCAAAACCCAAGCTGCTCTACGGATTCATATTTTTTTCCTTGTATAGGTCTAGTAAACAAAGAGCACATCATATCATCCTACTATTAATATGTGCTATGGAGGTATAAAAATAAAGATAGTCCATTTAAGCATTTTTTCTTCATGCTGGAAACTGTTATCGATGTCTCCAGCTATAGACAGTGCCTGCAATTATGTGAATCTTTTGCTTACGGAATTTTACATCTGTTGCTATGGATACAGCATTTCTTCATTACCTGTCCTCTTAACCCCAGAGAAATGCTAGTCTCAGTGTACATTTTCACTTACATATACACTGAAATCACACATGCCACCTTTAGCCAAAATGTGATTGATAATTTACATTTTGCATCCAAAACAATTTTCAAGTAATTGAAGATTTCTATTTTAGGATTTTACACAGTGTAATGATAATGGGGTGTAGGCTTGGCAGAGCATTACACAGAATAAGCCTGGTTATTAACATTGGCGAGCTCCCATTTGTAAACATTTTGAGATCCAGTGTAATATGGTAATAAACAGTGGTGTAATATGGTAATAAAAACTAGACGGGATTGTTGATTTGCAGTTTGTGTAAACTCTATATTTAAAGGATACTTGAAGTGACATGTGACATGATGAGATAGACATGTGTATGTACAGTGCCTAGCACACAAATAACTATGCTGTGTTCCTTTTTTTCTTTCTCTGCCTGAAAGAGTTAAATATCAGGTATGTAAGTGGCTGACTCAGTCCTGACTCAGACAGGAAGTGACTACAGTGTGACCCTCACTGAGAAGAAATTGCAACTATAAAACACTTTCCTAGCAGAAAATGGCTTCTGAGAGCAAGAAAGAGGTAAAAAGGGGAATTTCTTATCAGTGAGGGTCACACTGTAGGAACTTACTGTCTGAGTCAGGACTGCGTCAGCCACTTACATACCTCATATTTAACTCTTTCAGGCAAAGAAAGAAAAAAAAGTAACACAGCATTGTTATTTGTTTGCTAGGTACTGTACATACACATGTCTATCTCATCATGTCACATGTCACTTCGGGTATCCTTTAATAATTGTACACAGCCAAATTAGCAAATCTAAAAACTGAGAATTTTTTTGAATATGAAATGCTCATTTGGAATTCAATGTCAGCAATGCATGTCAAGAAAATGGGCTAGTGGTATGTTAACCACTGTACTGTCTTGCCTTTTTTAACACCACTCTGTAAACATTTGGGACAAGGGAGCCTAATTGCTGTAGCGTTCACATTGAAATGTTGTCTCATTCTTAGTTGACGTAGGATTTTAGCTGGCCAACAGTTTGGGCTCTCCTCTGCCTTATTTTTCCTTTTTACAACATGCCAACTGTTTTCAGAGGTGACAGATTTGGATTGCAGGCAGGTAAGATAATTTCACACTCAGTTTCTTTTATTATGGACCCATGCTGCTGTAATATGAAGAAGAAATGTTCTTAGAGGCCTATCTATTATAAAAAAGTTTAAGGCACAAAACATTGTTTTACAGTTTTTAATATCTGATTGCCACCTTTGCAACATTTAATTCATAAAAGAGCATTCAAAAATTGATCCCAAAGTAATTACTTACTGTAATTACCCTAAACTGCCATCCACAGCTATATCAACCAGTTGCAACCATTCTTTTCAGTAAAAAGTACTAAAGAAGCAGTTCTTGGCTCACTGACTTATACTGCAGCTGTATACCACTACTACTAGCAATCTGCACCAAATTAATAGAATGAAGCAAACCCCACTATTCTCTGGTGCAGTGTGGCATTTTACAGTTTTAAAATGTCAAATAGTATGAGGTGATCTTTTAAGTGGTGAGCAGGCTGATCGCCACTTTATAAATATGGTGATTACAAATTTCTGCTGAAATTTGGCAATCATATACAAAGGCAGAAATGGGGTGATCTTTACAGCTGATTGTGGTCTTTATAAAAGAGGTGATCTAAAGTGGAGGGAAAAAAAAATATATAATATGTGTGTGTGTGTGTGTGTGTGTGTGTGTGTGTGTGTGTGTGTGTGTGTGTGTGTGTGTGTGTGTGTGTGTGTGTGTGTGTGTGTGTGTGTGTGTGTGTGTGTGTGTGTGTGTGTGTGTGTGTGTGTGTGTGTGTGTGTGTGTGTGTGTGTGTGTGTGTGTGTGTGTGTGTGTGTGTGGTGTGTGTGTGTGTGTGTGTGTGTGTGTGTGTGTGTGTGTATATATATATATATATATATATATATAGCTGTGGTTTGTTTAAAAAAGCCACCAGGAATATTCCGTCCTATTCAAGATGTATTGACACATGGTACATGTGTTTTGTTTATTTTGCATACTGTAAACATGGTGCTAATTAGGAACAACAGTTTGGTAAATGTTTTTGCTTTTTTTTTCAGTCTCTGAATTATAATGAGAGATGAGCAATGCACAATGAAAGTAATAATTATGTCAGTTTGTATATTTTATCATTGTGATGTGTATTTATAACAGCAGGAAATAGCATAGGATAGGTTTCCTGTGGTGTTAGTTTGTGTGGAATATTTGATGTAGAAGAAGCTCCTTAAAAAAAGGAAATTTTGAAAATAAATTATATTAGGTGATAAATGAGTGATCCTGTGCATGATACAAATCCCTTTCAGATCAGGTAATACCTTTCAAATTCTGAAACGTTTTCCATCTCACGATTAAAGAATGAAGATGAGGAAGGTTTACAATTACATTAATTTGGTTAATTCCAGCTAAACGTTATTCTATGTAATTTCATATGTTTTTAACATATAATCAGGATAGTGTTTTAGATGCTTATGGTTTGGATATTTTATGTCACCAACATGGGCATGGTCTCTTAAGCCACTGTAATTTGTAATTGTTTATTCTAAGTAATGCAACAATCACTTTTATATTTATTATTGACTGATGCTTCTGCACCATCTTGTAAAATATAGACCTATTCAACAAGAAAATCGCATCATTCCATTCATTTAATGCTATATTCAGGCTCATTTAATGTTATATTCAGACTTAGTTTCAACGTGATCATAAAAATTGAAGAGGTACACATTTCATGGTGTTACTAGCACACCCCATCATTGGGTTACAGTAGTATTAGCAGTAATAACAGAACTTATATTAATACCATTGTAACTTTTTAAAATAAGTGTTTTTTATTGGCCTGAATATAGTGTAACTGTATGTCTTTTTAGCGCCTGCTTATGTTTAGCTCAGTGTATGAACTGCTTATTTACCTGCAAAATGATGAATTCTCCTTTTGTGAAAAAAAAAAAATATATATATATATATACTGCATGCATGAATGAAATGATCCTTCTTATAGTATGAGTAGTTAATGTCACAATTTGATATATATTTTACCAAAAGCTTCCATTAATAAACAAATCAATGCATTCATCATGTTACGTATGCATGATATCTTATTGAAAAACAAACAGTAGAAAAAAATTACAGTAGCAATGATTTAAGTGAAAATTGAATACTTTGTTCTTTTTGTGGGTGTTCTGTTTGTTTGCAGTCAGATGAGTGAGCCTCATAGCGGTTTGACGCTCAAATGTGCCAAGTGTGGAGTAGTTTCAACAACAGCTTTGTCAGCCACCACCGCCAGTAATGCCATGTTAGTCTAAATCATTTACATCTTCTTGTTACAAATCTATTACCGTGCATGTCTCAAAATAGTCTGATTAAATTTGTGTTTTTTCTAAAAATAATACAATCTCTTTTCTGTTCTGTTTTTTATTTCTTTTGCCTTTTTTAAGCCATGCAACAGTATCGCAGTGTTGCATTAAGATAAACCCTTCTTTAATTAAATTTGTTTTTTGTTTTTTTGCTTTAACCCCTTCAGTTCTAAGGTGCCTAGGTGATACAGTATACCTACAATTTGTTGGTCATCTAAGCACTGAAGGTGTTGGTTATTTATCTAAAATTCTATTCTGTTAAATAACACATGCAAAGCACAATCTGGTTCAGCAGACAAATATTTCTTTCTGCATAGGGCATCCCTTTGGAGTTCTTGTGTTGTCCTACCACTCCTGGCTTTGACGTGGATGTCCGCTGTTCTAGCAATGACAGATAAGAGATCGATACTGTTTCAGATACTGTTTGCAGTATTTGATTCTTTGCAAGGATTTGTCATTGTGATGGTGCACTGCATTCTACGAAGAGAGGTGAGAGCAATATATTGCATGCCTGATTTTATTTTGATTTGCTTGTTTATTTGATAACAGTGACCGAAACTGACAGCTATCCTTCTTTAACTTCAAAATGCAAAATCCACCACAGACATGGGTTTATTATGTCTGGCATTTGTATACACGGTGAACTCAATATTTCCTTTAAGAGAAGCAGGAGAAGGCCTACTTCTAAGCACCTGGTGCTTGATGCGTTATGGATGCACTTTTAAATCCAGGCCCATAAATAGTGGCTAGCAGAAAATTCTTATTGTAAATCTCCACTGTCCCTCGAAGTGCAGCAAACTAGCAAATGAAAGCTACCAGCTGCTGAACAATTAGATGTTAGTTTGTTAATTAGTAAAGCCAGCTAATAATGTGGTACCTGGTGACTTTAATTTGCAAACTCATCTTCCACTTCTTGGGTTGATGGAGCTTTGTATTGTTGTGGGAGAATTTCTTGCTCAATATTTCTTATTTGAATCAATGTGCCAAAAATTGTCATGGAATGCAAATTTCTACTGACACAAGGAGATACGGAAAGTTAACCAGTCAAAGGCATTGCGTTGGAGAACGGAAAATTGAGCACATAAGGTGCATGTTTTGGTCTTCATTATTATAAATAAAATGTAACATTTTATTTTCCTTTTCAACATATATACATTTTAATTTCCATGTCTGTTTCCTTCTTTGCATTGTGCACAACATTACCTGCATTTAAAGGGCAATGCCATCAATGGTAACAAAACAAAAAAAAATACCATAAACATTTATATGGCTGTACTGAACTTTATGCATTTTTGTGTTATTAGAAAGTACATTTTCCTTTCAGTTTTTTATCACTTAAAGGATCAATATTAAATGGACTATAAATCCAAATAATAATCTAAATAATAGACATCTGGCAAATCTGACTGGTTTTTGACTAGTCCGTCACCTTATGAGGGAATCTCAATATTGTGCACTCCCTGGAAAGGAACTATACAAGATGTTGACCAACCTCCCTACTAGTTAGCACACTATGAACAACAGCTGAAATGAACAAAAGCCATTCAGAAAGTCCTTTTGAAAATAAACAAAAATCTGAGACTCTTCCATGAGGAATCCAAAATCAGATTTGTCATATTTTACTACATACTGTTAATGAGAATAAGCTAAGAATACAATTACTAAGAGCATGTCTAGAAACTCCCATTTTCCTGAAGGTCTAATTAAGTATCTGCACAGGGGAAGAGACATTTTCACTCATTTACAGCACTTACAATGAATCTATTGAGTGGAAGCAAACTTAAAGGCTTTTTCCCATTGCTTTGCATTGCATTGTGTTATAATGTGTACATGATGCAACCAAACATAACATTTGCAGTGGCATGCTATGTAACCCAGGCAAAGAAGCCTTATATGACAAATATGCACCTTGATTGACAAACATTGTGGGCATCAACATGTGCATCTTTAAAAATGAACTGCATGTTCTGTGTTGTGACAACAGAATTATGATGGGTTGTGAAATGATCCTAGACATTCAATAACAACATGCTACAATGCGTAAAGCAGAGTCCATTACAATGCATTGTATCAGTGTGAAAGGACGCTAATCAATTGCAGAAGCACATGCTGTTATGCATACATTCTTCTGAGCATCACATGCAATTGTATGAGAAACAATATGCTAATTTCTGGTTGCATTACAATACACTATAATGTAAAAATTAGTAAAACTTGAGAAAAAAAAGCTTTCCAGTTTTAAACACAAATGTGGAAATGCATTAGATATGAATGAGCCCATTAATTAACATGAGCTGTCAGTACTCTACATTCCTGCACCTTTAAAAAATAAAATAAAATGCTCATAACATAAATAGGCTCTAATTTTAAAGCTACCCAAGATAACATGTGGCAACATTGTGTGTAATTGCAGCAGCTGGCTGCTGGTCAGTTTTTGGGGGGAAATAATTATATGAGTTAAAAAACTAAATTTATCATTATTCTTTGCTAAAATAAGCATACCGGGGACTTCTGCTGCCCACTATCTGCTCTTCCCTTTCCATAATCATGAAATCTTGGGTTAGTTGAGTATTTGTATTATTTGGTAAATCATTTTTACATGACTGATCATCAGAAAAAAAGGAAACATGGTAAAAAACACAGTCGATTATTTGTATTTTTTAAGAGAGAAATATTTGTGTACTAGAGAACAAATAAAGAATTAAACTATTGGAGCGCCAGATTGTTGACCTAAACCTTTTTTTACTTATGAGACTTAGGAGTTTACTAAATGCCCATAAAATTGCCATGCACACATAGCACACAGCAATTTCACCAGTATTTACACAAGTAATGTAGTGCTCGTGATACACATAGGCCTCAATTCACTAAGCTTTATCAAACACTTTATCAGACGTTTGATAATTTACCTCATGGGTAAAATCTAATTTTGAATTCACTAAGGTGTTATAGATTTATTGAACGTTTTATCGATAAAACATTCGATAAATCTATAACACCTTAGTGAATTCAAAATGAGATTTTACCTATGAGGTAAAATATCAAACGTTTGATAAAGTGTTTGATAAAGCTTAGTGAATTGAGGCCATAGTCATTTGTATAACATACACTATACTAGCAACATGCTTGACACAAATTGTGCTAAGTCCTTTACCAAGTTACTTACTAACTAAAACAGGCCACACATGCTTTTTTATGATATCATATCTTATAATATCCATGATATCACATTTAACTATCCCTGTAGAGTACCCAGATAGCTCATGGTGACCCACAACCACTAGGACAATATAAGGGGCTAAAAGAAAACATAAAGCACTTACTAAAAAAAAGTGATGCTTCTTAAAGAGGAACTCCAGTGAAAATAATGTAATAAAAAAAAGTGCTTCATTTTTACAATAATATTGTATAAATGAATTAGTCAGTGTTTGCCCATTGTAAAATATTTTAAATCCCTGATTTATATTCTGACATTTATCACATGGTGACATTTTACTGGTGGCAAGTGATGTAGCTGCTGCTTGCTGTTTTAGCAGTTGGAAACAGCTGTAAATAGCTATTTCCCACAATGCAACAGGGTTCACAGACAGGAAACTGCCAAGAGTACGTACTCAGAATTTCTTTGTGGGAGAGGTTTCACCACAATATCAGCCATGCAGCGCCCCCTGATGGTCTTTTTGTGAAAATGAATAGATTTCTCATGTAAAAGGGGGTATCAGCTACTGATTGGGATAAAGTTCAATTCTTGGTCGGAGTTTCTCTTTAAGCAGAAGGTATTTGCAATGGTCCAGATTTTTCAGGGGTTTTTGGCTTCTCCTTTAGCTTTTTATACTCTCCTAGTAGTTCTTGGGTTCTGGGCTAAAAGAGACCAAAAAGCCCTGAAAAAGCTGAATTAATTCAAATGTCTTCTGTTTTAATAGGAAATTATATTTAGCATTATTTTTCAGAAAAAGAGCTTTTCAGCTTGGCTTCTTTTAGCCACTTATTCTCTCCTAGTGGTTTGGATTACCATGAGCTATCTGTAGTACTGGTCCAAGCCCGATCCCATAGAGTCTGTGTCCGGCATGCAGGTAATACGACCACATGGCAGGGGTGTCATTCTGTAATCAAGATAGAAGAATTACAGAACTACAGAAGAAATACTTTTTGGAAATGCAATAATACTTTTTCAACTGTTGAGTTTATTTGAATTTTGTGTATATTTCAGGAAACCTTTTTTTATAGTGTTGCTTTATTTTTACTGTCAACCCTTTATGGTAAATATGTAAGGGGTCACACATGACCCATAGTCTATTTGCCTGACGAAACAAACAATTTCAAAGACTCACTTCTTATTACCTTCAGTTAAGGCCAACACATGCATGCTCAAAGCCTGCAGATGACTAGCATCATTCATAATAATGGATCAGAAATAAGTAATAAATCATGTGTGCTTTTTACATTTCCAAATATATGTACCTTTGTGACCATCTCTTTACATACTGAGAGACAGCTCATTGAGTAAGAGTATTCAAATTTCAGTAGTATTTTAAATTCTACTTCCTTATGCTATGACATCTATATTCACATCATGTCACATCATATGCAAGACCTTTGTATATCAATAGTGCAATCATTCAATTTTGAGCAGTTTCACATATTTGTGGACAGCACTCATTTTATCATTTTAGGCAGCTATGTCTGCTGTCAATCATGCTTTTCAGTGGTGTAACTCAACACACTCCCAATGCATGGAATTAAACTACCATGCATTACAGTCAGCAGTAGCAACAAATGGTGAATCTTTACAACCATATATTGTACTGAGGGAACACACTAAGTACCATAAAGATGCTTATGACAAAACTTGGTGTAAACATATTCCCTAAGCACCTGCGTGGTGCTTGTGATAGCTGTACAAAAACAGCATAGTAGTAGGCAAACCTGCTGCACCAATGCTAATACACTGTACGGGGATGCATTTTAAAACATTTACTTTGCTATTTTAGAAGGGTTAAAGTCAATTCAACATCCATGCAATGGTTTAAATGATTTTGCTTATTTTTTAAATGTTTTTACATTTTTTAATTAAAATTATATATGAAAATAGTGTAGCCCCTTTCAGTCCCCAATAGCCTATTGTACTCATGCAGTGTGGTATAAAAAAGGGATTACAAAGTCCACTGAGTATTACCAACCTACATAGTCCAATCTGCCTCATCTTCTACTCCCACATTTTTCCACATAATCTGGGAGTGCCCTCCTATTTCAGCTTTTTAGAAGCAATTGATACAATTCCTTCATGATAAAATGGGTTGTCCTGTGAAGATGGATCCGGCTATGTGCCTTCTAGGCCTTATAACTGATGATTCTACACCTAAAAACACTTAACTATTTAAATCTCAAACCCTATTTCAAGCTAGACGAGAACTCGCCCAGAAATGGCTCTCAGCTGAATCTCCTACCCTTCAAAGTTGAATCTCAAAGTTGACCGCACTCTCCCATACAAGAAGCTAATCTATCTTCACAGGAAGGCCCCAAATAAATTCCATTTAGTATGGGATAGGTGGATAGAGAAATAATTATTTTCACCTGCTCCTTTCAGTCTCTTAACATTCCACGCTGTCTCCACTATACAAGATCTTCTCAAAAAATTAGCATATTGTGATAAAGTTCATTATTTTCTGTAATGTACTGATAAACATTAGACTTAGATTCATTACACACAACTGAAGTAGTTCAAGCCTTTTATTGTTTTTCTTATTGATGATTTTGGCATACAGCTCATGAAAACCCAAATTTCCTATCTAAAAAAATTAGCATATTTCATCCGACCAATAAAATAAAAGTGTTTTTAAAGTCAACCTTTAAATAATTATGTTCAGTTATGCACTCAATACTTGGTCGGGAATCCTTTCCCAGAAATGACTGCTTCAATGCGGCGTGGCATGGAGGCAATCAGCCTGTGGCACTGCTCAGGTGTTATGGAGGCCCAGGATGCTTCGATAGCGGCTTTAAGCTCATCTAGAGTGTTGGGTCTTGCGTCTCTCAACTTTCTCTTCACAATATCCCACAGATTCTCTTATGGGGTTCAGGTCAGGAGAGTTGGGAGGCCAATTGAGCACAGTAATACCATGGTCAGTAAACCATTAACCAGTGGTTTTGGCACTGTGCGCAGGTGCCAGGTCGTGCTGAAAAATGAAATCTTCATCTCCATAAAGCTTCAATGCTTCAATGAGCACCTGCTCATTGTGCCAAAACCACTGGTAAATGGTTTACTGACCATGGTATTACTGTGCTCAATTGGCCTGCCAACTCTCCTGACCTGAACCTCATATAGAATCTGTGGGATATTGTGAAGAGGAAGTTGAGAGACGCAAGACCCAACACTGTGGATGAGCTTAAGGCCGCTATCGAAGCATCCTAGGCCTCCATAACACCTGAGCAGTGCCACAGGCTGATTGCCTCCATGCCACGCCGCATTGAAGCAGTCATTTCTGCAAAAGGATTCCCGACCAAGTATTGAGTGCATAACTGAACATAATTATTTGAAGGTTGACTTTTTTTGTTTTAAAAACACTTTTCTTTTATTGGTCAGATGAAATGTGCTAATTTTTTTAGATAGGAAATTTGGGTTTTCATGAGCTGTATGCCAAAATCATCAATAAGAAAAACAATAAAAGGCTTGAACTACTTCAGTTGTGTGTAATGAATCTAAAATATATGAAAGTCTAATGTTTATCAGTACATTACAGAAAATAATGAACTTTATCACAATATGCTAATTTTTTGAGAAGATCCTGTACTTAAATGCCTGTGACTCCCTTCTTTTTGTATGATAATTCATTATTTCAGTACTGTAAGCTTTTCTATACTGTTGATGCCTTCTTTACCCATTAAGGTACCCCCAAATACTTGTACACCAGAACTATATATTGTACGTATGCATAGTTATTTGTCTATTCGTATCTGATTATGTATATATATATATCAGTCCTTTTATTATTGTAACTTTGTAATTATATTTTGCCTTGCACCAGCAGTGTTGTAAACCTTATCTTTTGATTTTCAATAAACCTTGTCTTGAGTAAAAAAAAAAAAACATAGTCCAATCTGCAAAATGGAGGAAACTGTATCTCCCTTCCTTTGTAGATTGACCTAATTGGTCAATCTATGAAATTAACATTGTCTATTAAACACAAAGGGCTCTCCCACAACTTGATCTAGAGGAGATGGGGTAACTTCCCCCACACATGGCAGTAGGCCTGGGCTTATAGAGGTATCTGAGAGCTGTTTTAATAATAAGGGTACCCCCATAGTAGAGTAGTTACTCCCATCTCCCTAGTATGAATTAGTAATACGCCTCTAGTCCTTACTATTGTACAAGAGAAAGATGCAGATTATCCTTCAATGTCATGGACCGCGTGTCATTGCTCAGCGAACAGAGCCCATATTGTTGGGCTATTGTTGGCTTATGCCATTCTGCATAGAAGACGCGAGGCTAATGGATTTGGGGTACATTATTTTTTATTTATGTAATTTAGAAAAAAAACTTGTTAATTCACACTTTTGACACACTTCATATACTTACAGGCACATATGTAGAAAGTGCTGTCAAAAGGAATATTGCTGGCTATTGGTCAGCAATTTGGCCAATGTGATTTCTGGTGATGTATATGGAAACACATATTCCTGGTTTTTCTATTCACTTCAGTGGAGTCGTGTGGCTACAGTAGTAATCTGTACAAAAAAACAATAGCTTGAACTTTTAGGTGTCTGTTGCTGCTCAGCTAGCACTTCACAGCAGTACTAAAGAGAGATATTGTGATGTCAGTAACTCTTCTTAGCTAACAAGCCTTTCCAAGCAAAGATTTTGGCAGTCATGGCCATGTTGAGGGCTTATTCACAGTGGGACATTGCAGAGCTGCATTATTAACTCTTATAACTCAGCTTATTACCACACTGTAATGATAAGCCTATGCTTACAGCCGGACAATAGTGTTGCATTGTAACGTGTAGCGTTATTGTAACGCACTGCTGAAGTGCATTACCTCTAAATGCATACATTACCAGGTACAGGAAAGCATACTTTTCATTGCCTGTATGCTTTACTGTACCTACTGTATGCAACGGTACCGCAGACTTTTTTGTGTTGCATTGTAATACTGCGTTGCTACTTTAATGTTGCATTACAACGCAATGTCCCACTGTGAATAAACCCTTTAGATTTCTTTTTCTGTTAATTTAAAGTAAAATGTCACTTTTTTCCAACTAAATATAAAGACCAACAATATTTTATAAACAACCCAATGATAGCCTGTTAGATATGGGTTTAAAACCTGGTTTTGGATACAGAGGCTTTTATATTGTAAGTAATGCAGATGGTTTAAGACTACTGTTTAACATGTCACTCATAAAAATCCATTAAGGTGGAAAATTCCATCCAGCTTTTTATACAAATGTGGTGCATAACGCACCATTTAAAATCATGTGGTAATCAACATATACATTCAACTTGTACTTTCAACTTTTAGAACAAAATATTAGATAATAATGTAATCAACAATGTCTTACAGTTTAAAAATATCACCCAGGGAGTGATTTAGCAAGGTAGTACATTTTACACTGGCCTAAAGGAACAGCGATCACTTGGGATTAGACTGATCTAACTTTTTATGTGATATAATATTGCAGTAAATAGTGACTTTGCCTTTTCCTAATTTCTACAAAAACATATTTTAACATAATTATTTAAAGTTTTCAGTGCACCTTTATAGCTATGATGTGAAGTACACAATTACAACATTTCTCAATGCCAACTCGTGACTGGCCTCTGACCTACACATTCAGTTGTGATGTACCTCACAGTGGTCACCATTGACCTTCTTGGAGCCAAGCAACATTCCCTCCTTCTCATTGGTCTTGCCTCTGGCTGATCATCCTTTTTCAGACCCTGCATTTATTGATGTAATTGACTCTGTAGTCTTATTTGTCTGCCTGCTTGTTTCAAATTCTTGTTAGTGGTAACCATTTTCTTCTGTTTTTCATTTGCAGTCTTTCCTAACAAGGTCCAACTTTCCATCCATTTTTTGTGGGTGGCAGTTCAAGCCTTTTTTTAAAAGTTCCTAATTTTCACAAAATAATGAGCGATAGGCAATGTCTTTTTATGATTTCTGCTTTAACCAGCTGAGCGGTCTGGACGAGCTCAGCTCGTCCAACACCGCCAGCGGCTGCCGCTCAGGCCCTGCTGGGCCGATTTTAATGAAATAAAAAGCAGCACACGCAGCCGGCACTTTGCCAGCCGCGTGTGCTGCCTGATCGCCGCCGCTCTGCGGCGATTCGCCGCGAGCAGCGGCGAAAGAGGGTCCCCCCAGCCGCCTGAGCCCAGCGTAGCCGGAACAAAAAGTTCCGGCCAGCGCTAAGGGCTGGATCGGAGGCGGCTGACGTCACGACGACGGCTGACGTCGATGACGTCACTCCGCTCGTCGCTATGGCGACGATATAAGCAAAACAAGGAAGGCCGCTCATTGCGGCCTTCCTTGTTTATTCTGGGCGCCGGAGGCGATCGGAAGATCGCCTCCGGAGCGCCCTCTAGTGGGCTTTCATGCAGCCAACTTTCAGTTGGCTGCATGAAATAGTTTTTTTTTTATTTAAAAAAAACCCTCCCGCAGCCACCCTGGCGATTTAATCAGAACGCCAGGGTGGTTAAATATAAAATCAATTTAGGATAGAACTACAAGTCTGCACCAAATTTATAAGAGAACAGAGGCACCAACGTAGTATAAAAACTATTAAGAACAGTTTAATATCTTTACAAGTCCATAACATTCCAAAGTTTTTCAAGGGCTATGTTGCAGTGTTACCATTTAAACAACAAAAGGATGCCACACAGCTGTAGAATAAAAATGGATCATTATTTTATCAAGCATCAAAAACCAGGAACACATTTAGTGGATTTGCATGGATTTCCGGATGAACAGACCAGTCAAACAGTGTCAGGATGTCAGTCTGCTTTTACTTGATGTCCCCACTGACTTATGATTGACCTCCACACAGTAAACCAGAACACATAAAATGAAAGTCTACAATAAATGCTTTACACCAATGATGAAAAATCACAGAATTATTAATTTTAAAAGTACACAGCATTTGCATGCAAGGTTTAAATATTTGCTTAACACGAAAAGTAATTTGAGTAATTTAGCTTCACTTGAACTTTGTTTTAATTCTGTTAACCCAATCTAATTCAGGAACACAGGTTCAAATAGGTGCTGTTAAATATACAACTTTAGTATTGACCATATCAATTATATTTTTAGTGTAATGCCTTGTAGAATTCATAGATGTAATGGTAATAATTATAGGAGCTATTATATGGCTGGTGTTTTTTTTGGGAACCATTCCTGTGGAACCATTTTTTTTACAGTGATTATTTAACTGTTTCACATCTTGGGGTTGTTTTCTGTATGTCATAAAGTTATATATGTATGCAAGTTTCATACGACTATGGAATTTTTATATATTAATCAAGTAAACTTTACAGTTAAAGGACCACTGTCATGAAAATATTAAAATTTAAAATATATGTAAACACATACAAATAAGAAAGTACATTTCTTCCAGAGTAAAATGAGCATTAAATTACTTGTCTTCTATGTCACTGTCACTTACAGTAAGTAGTAGAAATCTGACAGAACTGACAGGTTTTAGACTAGCCCGTGGGCTCTCAGGGTTTAACTTATGTTCAAAATCATTTAGTAAATGGTAGTTGCTTTGTCCAACTGCCAAAAAAGTTTATGGTGAGCAGGGAGGTTTGCCATCATCTTTGTATAAAGCTTGTACAGGAGTGTCTTTATAAAGAATAAAGGCCATAAAGGTTAAGTGGGATTTAATATTTGGGTTTATTTGCCTTAAACCCTAATTTTATATAGGTTCTGCGACCTAATATTATGTTGGAAAACCACATCTATTGCCTTCATACATGGAACATAACCTAGCCATTTTTGGTCTGATATACATAAATTGACACCTACCAGGTTGTTCCATGACTTGAATTACATTTCACTCCAAAAATATTCACTTTTTTATAAAGTGGCTGTCAAAACATATCAGCCAGCTAATAAGGATTATTCTTTCATAATCCTTCCTTGGCATTAGGAAGGAGTATATGGGAACCAGATAATGCTTGTGATCAGAAATATGATATCCAGAAGGTAAAACTTTAAGCAAAAGGTCAGCAGAACTTAGAGATAAGCCTATTCTTGATAAAATGTGTTTGTGCTGTAAAGTCTTCATATTCAATTTTCCCACTGGTGAACTTTAAATATTCCAAAAAAAGAAAGGCTGGGTTGAAAAATGCGGTACAGATGGTCCTGCTAAGGTCATTTATCTAATTCATGTTTAATTATAAGCAGCAATTAGTGACATAACATTATTACATATGTGATTGCGCCACATCCTGCGTTTACTCATAAGACATAATATATGAACCAGTTAGGCTCACAAAATGTACATACACATGTGCAAAAAATTGGAAATAACTGTTACTGGCCTTTATAGCACCCCTAAATTTATTTATTTTTCTTAGTTTGTAATGATGTTTTATCTGCAGTTGTGTGACATATGTCACAGCATTTTCCTCGCCCTCCAGCGCCCCATGAGGTCCCCGCACTGTTCCGCCATAATATTCGACTGAGCAGAACATCAGTTATGTGTGGGGAGGAAGTGGCAGTTCCCCTTGTCTCAGCTAGTGTTGGGCGAACATCTAGATGTTCGGGTTCGGGCCGAACAGGCCGAACATGGCCGCGATGTTCGGGTGTTCGACCCGAACTCCGAACATAATGGAAGTCAATGGGGACCCGAACTTTTGTGGTTTGTAAAGCCTCCTTACATGCTACATACCCCAAATTTACAGGGTATGTGCACCTTGGGAGTGGGTACAAGAGGAAAAAATTTTTTAGCAAAAAGAGCTTATAGTTTTTGAGAAAATCGATTTTAAAGTTTCAAAGGGAAAACTGTCTTTTAAATGCGGGAAATGTCTGTTTTCTTTGCACAGGTAACATGCTTTTTGTCGGCATGCAGTCATAAATGTAATACATATAAGAGGTTCCAGGAAAAGGGACCGGTAATGCTAACCCAGCAGCAGCACACGTGATGGAACAGGAGGAGGGTGGCGCAGGAGGAGAAGGCCACGCTTTGAGACACAACAACCCAGGCCTTGCATGAGGACAAGAAGCGTGCGGATAGCATGCTTTGTACCACCATGCAGTCATAAATGTAATAAAGATAAGTGGTTCAATAAACAGGGACCACGCGGCAACGCTAACCCAGCAGCAGCACACGTGATGGAACAGGAGGAGGCGCAGGAGGAGAAGGCCACGCTTTGTGAGACACAACAACCCAGGCCTTGCATGAGGACAAAAAGCGTGCGGATAGCATGCTTTGTACCGCCATGTAGTCATAAATGTAATAAAGATAAGAGGTTCAATAAACAGGGACCACGCGGCAACGCTAACCCAGCAGCAGCAGCAGCAGCAGCACACGTGATGGAACAGGAGGAGGCGCAGGAGGAGAAGGCCACGCTTTGTGAGACACAACAACCCAGGCCTTGCATGAGGACAAAAAGCGTGCGGATAGCATGCTTTGTACCGCCATGTAGTCATAAATGTAATAAAGATAAGAGGTTCCATAAACAGGGACCGGCAACGGTAACCCAGCAGCAGCAGCAGCAGCAGCAGCAGCACACGTGATGGAACAGGAGGAGGCGCAGGAGGAGAAGGCCACGCTTTGTGAGACACAACAACCCAGGCCTTGCATGAGGACAAAAAGCGTGCGGATAGCATGCTTTGTACCGCCATGTAGTCATAAATGTAATAAAGATAAGAGGTTCCATAAACAGGGACCGGCAACGGTAACCCAGCAGCAGCAGCAGCAGCAGCAGCACACGTGATGGAACAGGAGGAGGCGCAGGAGGAGAAGGCCACGCTTTGTGAGACACAACAACCCAGGCCTTGCATGAGGACAAAAAGCGTGCGGATAGCATGCTTTGTACCGCCATGTAGTCATAAATGTAATAAAGATAAGAGGTTCCATAAACAGGGACCGGCAACGGTAACCCAGCAGCAGCAGCAGCAGCAGCAGCACACGTGATGGAACAGGAGGAGGCGCAGGAGGAGAAGGCCACGCTTTGTGAGACACAACAACCCAGGCCTTGCATGAGGACAAAAAGCGTGCGGATATAGCAGCAATGCTTTTTGCCGCCATGCAGTCATAAATGTAATACAGATGAGAGGTTCAATAAACAGGGACCGGAAACGCTAAACCATCCCAGATGTTCATCGGTCATGTTACTTGGTTGGGGTCCAGGAGTGTTGCGTAGTCGTTTCCAATCCAGGATTGATTCATTTTAATTTGAGTCAGACGGTCTGCATTTTCTGTGGAGAGGCGGATACGCCGATCTGTGATGATGCCTCCGGCAGCACTGAAACAGCGTTCCGACATAACGCTGGCTGCCGGGCAAGCCAGCACCTCTATTGCGTACATTGCCAGTTCGTGCCAGGTGTCTAGCTTCATGCCCGGTTTCAGGTCCAGCGGTGCCAGCCACAAATCCGTCTGTTCCTTTATTCCCCTCCAAATTTCCTCCCCTGTGTGCTGCTTATCCCCAAGGCAGATCAGCTTCAGCAACGCTTGCTGACGCATGCCAACAGCTGTGCTGCACTGCTTCCACGATCCTACTGCTGCTGGTGCTGGGTTAGCATTTCCGGATGAGGTACAGCTTTGAGATGCGTTGGAGGAGAAGGAGTCAGAGAGGTAGGTGCTGCTGTTGTTATCCAGCTGTTTGCGGCGTGGGCAACACCCGCGCCGTAGCAGGTGAGGAATCGCTGCCAGGCTCCACAAGGTTCACCCAGTGCGCGGTAAGGGAGATGTATCGACCCTGGCCGAACGCACTCGTCCAGGTGTCAGTGGTGAGGTGAACCTTGCAGGCAACGGCATTCTTCAAGCTTCGGGTTATTTAGCTGACCACGTGCTCATGCAACTCAGGCACTGCAGAGCGCGCAAAGTGGTAGCGGCTGGGAACAACGTAACGTGGGATGGCCACTGACATCATGCCCTTGAAGCTGTTTGTCTCCACCACTCGATATGGCAGCATTTCGCAGGCCAGAAGCTTGGCTATGCTGGCTGGCTGTTACTGCCACGGCCCGGGGGTCATTTGCTGGCAATTTCCTCTTGTGCTCAAACATCTCAGAGACAGACAACTCAACCGTAGCGCTGCACACCGAAGGGCTGTTGGTTGTTGTGTTTGATGAACACTGGGAGACCTCAAGAGCACTAGTCCGGAAAGTGACAGTGTCAGCATCGTCTGATGTTTGTGAATGTTGTGAACCACGCAATGGCTGGGCTACTGCTGCTGCTGAGGCGGGTCTGGTGGTGAGTCTGGTGAACCCAAGGGAGGCAGTGTTGCTGGTGGTACCCTGTCCTGCCGCGTTTGCCCACAGAGTGGGATGTTTGGATAGAATGTGGCGGCTCATGCTGGTGGTGGAGAGGTTGTTAATACTTTTCCCCCTGCTCAGGCGGGTCTTGCACACCTTGCAAATCGCCATGGTAACATCCTCAGTGCAGTCTTCAAAGAAAGCCCAGACTTTAACTGGCTGAGGACTCGGACCTCGTGCGTGATGTGCTGGTGCTGCTTAACCCACTGCTGGACGCTTGAGAGGTCATCCAAGTAATTATCTGGTCCTGTTCTTTTGGATCTGTGAGGGTTGTTGTCCTGGACAACATGGGCAGTATTGAGTGGGTTTTCTTGGGTGCTCCCCTGTGGCCTGTACGTGAACCGTCAGGGGAAACACCTCTTCCCTTGCCCCTCCCTCTTTCACCGGATTTCTTCCTCATTTCACTTATCCTTAAAGTACACGCTGACTGGCAGCAGTACAGTGGCAGTACAGAAATGCTATACAGTGGTGGGTGAGCGGTGTACCACTATTGTCAGCAGTGACACAGAGCACAATGCTATACAGTGGCGGGTGAGCGGTGTACTACTGTTCCCAGCAGACACAGAGTGGAAGTAAACACAATGCTATATAGTGTGGCTGAGCCGTGTACACAGAGTGGCATTAAACACAATGCTATATAGTCTGCTATATAGTCACCCCGAACAGGGTGATGTTCTGCAGAACCCGAACAGTGGCAAACACTGTTCGCCCAACACTACTGGGAGGGAACGCAGATTTTAGTACCTAAACACACGATACAACATGTTTTCCGGGGTCGGACTCTGAGGCACATACAGATGGTCCCGATCATCATCCTCATCATACAACTCTTCTCCTGAGTCTGACCCACCCACCACCTCTGCCACCCCAACATCCCCAGACACAGACCCCTCATCGTCCTCAACATTAACTTGGGATGCTGGCCTGAGCCAGACCTCCTCCTCCACATCAGGCCCCATCATCTCCTCAATGGCAGCCCTCATTAATCGCTCTGGCGACGGACTGATGGACACAACGTTCTCCTCCGGGGAGGGCTGCTGCTGACCACTGGCTGCTGGGGTGGATGTTATAGCTTGCGTGGGGCGTTGGCTGTTGCTGTTGTTGGGAGTGCTGCTCACAGCGGAGGTCTCTGGGGAACTCATGTTGAGCTCATATAGTGGTTGACGGTGAGTGGAGTATTACTGATCCCAGCAATATACACACTGACTGGCAGAGTACGCAATGCTATATAGTGTGGCTGAGCGGTGTACACAGAGTGGCAGTAAACACAATGCTATATAGTCTGGCTGAGCGAGCGGTGTACTACTGTTCCCAGCAGAATCAGAGTGGCAGTAAACAATGGTATATAGTCTGGCTGAGCGGTGTACACAGAGTGTCAGTAAACAATGGTATATAGTCTGGCTGAGCGAGCGGTGTACTACTGTTCCCAGCAGAATCAGAGTGGCAGTAAACAATGGTATATAGTCTGGCTGAGCGGTGTACACAGAGTGTCAGTAAACAATGGTATATAGTCTGGCTGAGCGGTGTACACACAATGCTATATAGTCTGCTATATAGTGTCAGTAAACAATGGTATATAGTCTGGCTGAGCGAGCGGTGTACTACTGTTCCCAGCAGAATCAGAGTGGCAGTAAACAATGGTATATAGTCTGGCTGAGCGGTGTACACAGAGTGTCAGTAAACAATGGTATATAGTCTGGCTGAGCGAGCGGTGTACTACTGTTCCCAGCAGAATCAGAGTGGCAGTAAACAATGGTATATAGTCTGGCTGAGCGGTGTACACAGAGTGTCAGTAAACAATGGTATATAGTCTGGCTGAGCGGTGTACACACAATGCTATATAGTCTGCTATATAGTGTCAGTAAACAATGGTATATAGTCTGGCTGAGCGAGCGGTGTACTACTGTTCCCAGCAGAATCAGAGTGGCAGTAAACAATGGTATATAGTCTGGCTGAGCGGTGTACACAGAGTTTCAGTAAACAATGGTATATAGTCTGGCTGAGCGGTGTACACAGAGTGTCAGTAAACAATGGTATATAGTCTGGCTGAGCGGTGTACACAGAGTGGCAGTAAACACAATGCTATATAGTCTGGCTGAGCGAGCGGTGTACTACTGTTCCCAGCAGAATCAGAGTGGCAGTAAACAATGGTATATAGTCTGGCTGAGCGGTGTACACAGAGTGTCAGTAAACAATGGTATATAGTCTGGCTGAGCGGTGTACACAGAGTGGCAGTAAACACAATGCTATATACTCTGGCTGAGCGAGCGGTGTACTACTGTTCCCAGCAGACACAGAACAGTAAACAGAATGCTATATAGTGTGGCTGAGCGAGCGGTGTACCACTATTCCCAGCAGACACAGAACAGTAAACAGAATGCTATATAGTGTGGCTGAGCGAGCGGTGTACCACTATTCCCAGCAGACACAGAACAGTAAACAGAATGCTATATAGTGTGGCTGAGCGAGCGGTGTACCACTATTCCCAGCAGACACAGAACAGTGAACAGAATGCTATATAGTGTGGCTGAGCGAGCGGTGTACCACTATTCCCAGCAGACACAGAACAGTGAACAGAATGCTATATAGTGTGGCTGAGCGAGCGGTGTACCACTATTCCCAGCAGACACAGAACAGTGAACAGAATGCTATATAGTGTGGATGAGCGAGCGGTGTACCACTATTCCCAGCAGACACAGAACAGTAAACAGAATGCTATATAGTGTGGCTGAGCGAGCGGTGTACCACTATTCCCAGCAGACACAGAACAGTGAACAGAATGCTATATAGTGTGGCTGAGCGAGCGGTGTACCACTATTCCCAGCAGACACAGAACAGTAAACAGAATGCTATATAGTGTGGCTGAGCGAGCGGTGTACCACTATTCCCAGCAGACACAGAACAGTGAACAGAATGCTATATAGTGTGGATGAGCGAGCGGTGTACCACTATTCCCAGCAGACACAGAACAGTAAACAGAATGCTATATAGTGTGGCTGAGCGAGTGGTGTACCACTATTCCCAGCAGACACAGAACAGTGAACAGAATGCTATATAGTGTGGCTGAGCGAGCGGTGTACCACTATTCCCAGCAGACACAGAACAGTAAACAGAATGCTATATAGTGTGGCTGAGCGAGCGGTGTACCACTATTCCCAGCAGACACAGAACAGTAAACAGAATGCTATATAGTGTGGCTGAGCGAGCGGTGTACCACTATTCCAAGCAGACACAGAACAGTGAACAGAATGCTATATAGTGTGGCTGAGCGAGCGGTGTACCACTATTCCCAGCAGACACAGAGTGGCAGTAAACAGAATGCTATATAGTGTGGCTGAGCGAGGTACACAGAGTGGCAGTAAACAGAATGCTATATAGTGTGGCTGTGCAAGCGGTGTACTACTATTCCCAGCAGACACAGAGTGGCAGTAAACAGAATGCTATATAGTGTGGCTGAGCGAGGTACACAGAGTGGCAGTAAACAGAATGCTATATAGTGTGGCTGAGCAAGCGGTGTACTACTGTTCCCAGCAGTGACACAATGACAGGGGGGACCCTGGCTAGCGTGGCTGGAGCGCGAACTACCCTGCCTGCCTACCCAAAGCTAAACCCACAGACAAATGGCGGAGATATGACGTGGTTCGGGTATTTATTTACCCGAACCACGTGACCGTTCGGCCAATCAGAGCGCGTTCGGGTCCGAACCACGTGACCCGTTCGGCCAATCACAGCGCTAGCCGAACGTTCGGGGAACGTTCGGCCATGCGCTCTTAGTTCAGCCATATGGCCGAACGGTTTGGCCGAGCACCGTGAGGTGTTCGGCCGAACTCGAACATCACCCGAACAGGGTGATGTTCTGCAGAACCCGAACAGTGGCGAACACTGTTCGCCCAACACTAGTCTCAGCCCATCCTTAGGAGCAGCCCTTTCACTCCCCGCTTATCATTTCCGATACTGAGTGTGCAGGAGAGCTGCAATGTATGTATGCTTTGCGATATCTGTAAATACTTTTGCAGCATCTTTCTCTATAGACAGACCATAAGGAACTAAGCTTCACAAGTATTTACAACTATCCTGAAGTGCACACAGCTCTCCTACTTACTGTGTGCAGTATTCGGAATGATATGAGGGGAGTGAAAGGGGCACTCTGAAGGATGGGGCTGAGAGGAGGGGAACAGCCAGTATCTCCCTGCCCATAATCGACATTCTGGTCAGTCCAATATTGAAATTGATCAATGAGAGCTTGTGAAATCAGCCCGCACTACGAGAGTTACTCCAAGTTCCAAAAGGGGGGAGTCAAGGTTAATGGCAGAGAGGTGTATCAAGTCACAAACTACCACCTCAACAATTACTGCTGCGTGCTCATGAGGAAGGTTGAATACAGATGCAATATCCATAAAGTTGAGTGAATAAAACATCAGGCACTGCAGCAGTGTTGGATGTATTCAGTGCTCAATTACCAGCAAAACATTCCAAGTAATATACTGTATACAGTGTCAGGTGAGTTGGTCACAATCACATAGATGTTGCAAACAGTGACAAAAAAAACTTAGCGTACCTCCTACCAGTGTTTGAGGCAGTTGGCGGTGGGTGCAGGGCAAAAACGGGCAGCCTAACGTCCGTTTTGCATGATGGTTCTTCTTCCAAGACTAGTTCACGTGAACCAGTCTCGGAAGAAGCATCGCCGTGCGAAACGGCGTTAGGCTGACCGTTTGCTTTCACTGTGTGCAACAGCTATGTGATTGTGACCAACTCACCTGCCACTGTATACAGCATATTACTTGGAATGTTTTGCTGGTAATTGAACACTGAATAAATCCAACACTGCTGCAGCAACTTTATTAATATTGTGATTGAGCAGTGTGGGGACCACAGGGGGTGCTGAAGAGTGAGAATTATGCTGACGTATGTCACAGCACAGCATATAAACCATTATTAAAAACTAAGAAAAGAAAAAAAAACTTGGTTCAGGTATACTTTAAATACTTTATACCTACAAATGCTAGATGTTACCTTTAGTGATTTCGGGTGCTGCTTAGTGTTTATTAACCTATATGGTTAATCTGCAACAGAAATCTATTGGAACAGATGAAGCAGTAAATCCAATGTACTGTGTCTGAATGTCAGTGTTTAAGGTCCATTACAGTGAATGTTTGCCAGTTTTCTTCATAGAATGATGGATGGATTAATTAATTTACACTGTTGTTTTAAAAACGTTTGTAATTCATCTACCTGTGGGAAAGAGGTACTCTTAGCTGTCCCTAAGGATCAGAATGTAGAAAAACAAAAGTGTAGATACTAATGGAAATGTAGAGATAAAAGCACAGGATTTATGTTTATTTCTCCATTAGATTTAATGAAAAAGGTTGATGATAAGTTTGGCAATTTCCCCAATTTAGTCTTTAAAGTAATAGCATTTAACGTGAATTTATGGTGTTGCATCCTACCCGATGTATTTCATTGCTGGTGCGGGCTAAACACTATGGGAATTCTGGCACTTGCTAGAAACCATGATTTGTCTATTTGTCGACTTATATAAGGGCTTGTGGGTTGATTACATTAACCTTTAATGTATCATAACTGCCCTACATCATGTACATTATCTGTCACTTGTGGCCAGTGGATTTACATCAGTTGAACACTAAAGCTTGAAGAAAGAACATGCTGGGAGTTGTGATCCTTCAGTGAATGTGCCAGAAAACTGCAGTCAAGTTTAGAAGACTGGGAAATGCCACACTACAATCAAGATGTGACGATTCTACAAGCAAGCTTGCAGGAAACTCTGAGCAAGACCAGAGCATGCCACTGGTTAATAAACATAAGAATCAAGCCAGGAAATAAAAATGCAAAAGTTGGAGGTCTCGAAAGTAGGACCCTGAAAATATATGTCAACAAAAATAAGGATACATGTTGCACAATATTCTTTTGTTAATGTGGTTTTTCCTTTTTATACTTATGGCCAAGAGGTAAAGGATGTAGTTGACACCAACTGTAATCCCCAATGGGTGAGGGGATTGGGATGTTCAAAGAGAAGCTTGGCCAGTTAGCTTGGTTTCTAGAAATGTAACCTCCCATTGGTGACAATCATAATAAGCTGGTAAACAAGGCTGCAGAAGACCTGCATGTTTGCCAGGTCTCTTCAGAGTCATTACCAGCCATCAGGGCTACAAATAGTTTTTTTTCTATGTGTTGGCATCCCATGGGGTGGAGCAGAGCACCAGGACCAGTGCATTCTGTCCATTGTATTATACTTTCTCAACCTGAGCATAGAATTGGATTAGAAGACAATTGGGACTGTATCTGAATTTATTCAGTGTATTATCTTGGAGATTCCGCTTGAAGTTTTGGAATTTACTGTTATATAGTACGAAATCCTGATAGCTTTGATTTCCCATTATCGGATATAAACTTTATTCTCACTTGTAAAGAAATTTTACTTCCTCTCCAAGTCTCTGAGAAAGAGGCATTTTGGCCACAAAGAGCCTGATTCACTAACTGGCGCCAAGCCAGTTAGTGAGCCTTAAGAGCTAGTGGGCGCAAACCACGGAGTTAGGTGGTTTGCACCCACACTTCGTGCACAGCCCCACTCAGTGCGCAGGCAGCGCGATGTGCCGGTAATAGTGCAAAATAGTGGTAATATAAGCTCATCAATCTGTATGATTGCAATTTGACAACAAATACCTGGTAGTGCAGTGTTATAGTGGACTTTGATACAAACTCAACTGCTTTGACCCTGACTGCATGCATATGTACAGTTTAAGGGGGAGCTTTAATATATTATTAAAATGACACAATTACCAACTTCAAAATTATTATTGTGAACTTTAGAAACAGGCTTCCTGAACACTTTCTTTCCTTTTTAGCAGTGTGTATAATTGAGAGAATGTATTTCTTGGTACTCATCTGTAGGCTGAAATATGCTATTATTAAGTAATGCAGATACTTAAGTGTAAAATGCCACACAAATGACCTAAATTAGGGAGACGACGATGCTAGAAGTCTGCAATATATAAAGCTGTTGACTAATGGGCTATCTGCAAAACATTATTTATTGCATTGTTCCATCATAAGCCATACATGCTAATGTAAGACAAATGAGCTTTCTCTGACCTATTGATAGTCTCATGTGTTAGTTTTTTTTTTTCTTTACTAGAGATTCAACCATGATGTTCCCAAACGGTGGTCTCTCTTATCTCAATGAACGCAATTGAGATTTTATTTTTAAATGAAGCGCAACTAGTATTGTTTTTTTTACTACTTTAAAGTACCTAATTATTTCAATGGGTTTGTCTGACAGATTGATTATGCCTAAGCAGTAATAGCAGTAATAACCACATCATTGAGTTGTGCATGATGTTAGTGAGAAATGATGAGGTGAGAACTGTGGAACACCTACTAGTATTACAACAACATTCATATTTGATAGGAAATGAAGACGGCGGACTCTGGCACTCCAATGCAGAGGTAGTTTATTCAAGCACTGTACACATAAAGCAACAGGTTACAGGCATGCCTGTGTTGACAGCTTTTTTGCCTGAAACCACGCCTCCTCAGGACACCACATTCATATTTGACATTAAAAAAATAAACGAACCAGCAACATAGAATCATATGGGCTTGATTCACAAAGCGGTGCTAACAGTTAGCACGCTTGTGAAAAGCCCCTTATCATGACTAAACAAACTTTGCGCACAAAGTATCGCGTGCAAAGCCCGGTGCGCGCAAAACTTAACACCAGGTGCAACGGAAACGGCGCACCCAATGCGACTATACGTCACATGGGTGCGACGTTTAGGACACATCCAATGCGCTCTTATAGTCACATTGGGTGTGCCTTTTCATTTTGCGCGCACCGGGCTTTGCGCATGCAACATTTTGCGCATGATACTTTGCGCACAATCTGATTTTACTTGGTGCGTGCTAACTACTTAGCACCCTAGTTAGCATGCCAAAAGCCTTTAGGCGTGCTAACTAGGTTAGCACCAGTTAGTGAATCAGGCCCTATGGGTGAAAACCAGGGATGTGCTCGGAAATATAACATTAGGCACAAAAACTGTAGAAGAAAAAGGTTATCCTTTTGAAAGCATCAAACAACAAATATTATACAGTATAACAATGAATTCTTTAACTATCTGGGGACCGCGTCCTGCCAATGGGCGTGATCATGGCGGCAGCCCCAGGACTGCCTAACACCAATTGGCATCTGGTCCTGGAGCTGGCTTGTGCAGGAGATCGCGCACAGGCTGCTCGGGAGACTGTTAGATGGCAAAACTGATGTCTTTTTACTAAGTACAGCACTGCGATCTGCAGCAGCGCTGTACTGGGTACAGCTGTGGGACACGGCTATCCCCCTGGCACACAGGAGAGCAATCGGCTCTCATAGGCTGAAGCCTATGACAGCCGATCACGTCATTGGCTGCTGGGGGAGGGAGGGTTTTCGGGGGGGGGGGGAATTATAAATAGTAAATTTTATTTAAAAAAATAACATAAATATTTATAAAAAAATAAACAATGTGGGTGGGGGGGGGGGGGGGGATCAGACCCTACCAACATATAGCTCTGTTGGTGGGGAGAAAAAGGGGGGAATCACTTGTGTGCTGGGTTGTGCGGCCCTGCAGCGAGGCCTTAAAGCTGCAGTGGCCAATTTAGTGAAAAGTAGCCTGGTCTTTAGGGAGGTTTAACACTGCGGTCCTCAAGTGGTTAATTGCTGATCATGGTTAATGACAACACCCCCCTACCTCATTTGTTTGTAGATTTTTTAATTATCTAGTGTTGATTGTTAAATAAAGCATTAACTGTTAGATGAATACAAATGATAACTTTTTTTCTCAGGTTCAGGTCCACTTTAAGCTGGCCATACATTTGATCAATTGCCTGCCTGCCCACACACTGCAAAGCGGGTGGCCCCATCTCCTATTTAGTAGGCATGTTAATTAACATAATTGTGCCCACGCTAGTGAAGTATCATGGTAGGGATACATCACTACCACGTAGCTATTATAAGCATCGGCTGTTGCTTACTTACGCTCGCTATGCCTCCACTAGTGTGCATAGTGTGCACAGCAGGGACATTAAGGCACGCTAGTTTATTAATGGCCGCAAGGGGATATAGCTAGCTCTGCTTAAGCGTGTTAGGATTAAATAAAATCTGTACTGTGAAAATCTTACATAAATAAATGTACCAGCCTGTTAGTTGACTTCTCCTAGCCCCCCCACCTGTGACATTTTCACTTCTCCTGCTGCTTTCCTGGTGATAAAATCACTGTTTTATTCATTTTTTTTGTAAACAATGAAGACGGCCGCCAAACAGGAAATACATCATCAGAGCAGGTGCCCGTTTGCAAAAGCTCCTCTCAAATGTGACTTGATTGCTGGAATGTTACTCTCACGTGTTTCCTTAGCTGCTTGTCTGAGCTCTGCACTGATCTCTACAGTCACAGCTGTTTGAAATGTCTCAGCTCCACCTTGCAACCTTGCAGAGATGCTGGCTGTGAGCAGAGACAAGCCTGTGACTCACACACACACAGGAGAGCCTGCAGGGGGTGTGCATAACCTCTCCCTATCACAGCAGAGAGAGTGCATTCCTCTTTGTCTGGACAAGGCTCGACAAGAAAAGAAGATTAGATGTATTACAGAGACAGTGCAACTAGAAAAGACTGCAGTAATCCAGACTACATTAGGTATAGGAACTTATAGGATAGAGTAAATAAGGCTGAACATTTTTTATAGAGTCTCTTTAAAGGGGCACTACAGCGAAAAACTGTAAAATTTAAAATATGTGCAAGCATATATACAAATAAGAAGTACATTTTTTCCAGAGTAAAATGAGCCATCAATTACTTTTCTCCTATAATGCTGTCACTTAGAGTAGGCAGTAGAAATCTGACAGAATTGAGAGGTTTTGGACTAGTCCATCTCTTCATAGGGGATTCTCAGCAAGGCTTTTATTCTTTATAAAGATATTCCCTAAAAAGGATTTAAACAATGATGCTCACCAGCTTCCCTGCTCCCTATACAGTTGTTTTGGCAGTTGGACAGAGTAACTGCCATTCAGTAAGTACTTTTGAAAATAAATATATCCTTGAGAATCCCTTATAAAGAGATGGACTAGTCCAAAACCTGTCACTTCTGTCAGATTTCTACTACCTACTGCAAGTGACAGCAACATAGGAGAAAAGTAATTTATGGCTCATTTTACTCTGGAAAAAATGTACTACTTATTTGTATATGTTTCCACATATTTTAAATTTTACAGTTTTTTGCTGCAGTGCCCCTTTAATTAATCAAGGCCATTGTCCATACAGTAATTCAGATATAGCAATACAGAGGAAGTACGTCTCCAAGTCTGTTTAAAAATTCCTCAGTAAAGGTTAAGCCACATTTAAAATGTCCATGGCAACATTTGCATTACCAACATATACCAGATTCATATTTGCAGCAGTACATAGCCAGCCTAAATAGTATATGTACTGTATCTGGTAATCTTAGTTATTCAAAGATTAACCAGTGAAAGCCCACAGCCACACTTGTGAATACATGTGCATTGTATACATGTGAAGTAGGAATACTTCATAATAACATGCTTCCTCCCTTCTTCTTTTGCTCCCCCCCAACCCCTGATCAGTCCACCCCTTCCCCAGTCCTCCATTTACCTGGACCCATAGGAAACTGCAGCACTTACACCATGGTGGTGACTTTCTGGTGCTGTAGTTGGCTGCCACGTCCTCTTGGCTCTTGGTCCTTTTCCTTCTCTGTTTTCACCCTAACCTCTCTCCTGCCCTTGTCCTGTCTCGACCCCCCTCCATTCCCTCCTCCCCTCAGTTCCCTCCTTCCATCTAGCCTTCCCCCATGCACCTGTATCTTTGTGTCATTACTGCACTGCTGTCTTTCATTGTTGTATCCTGTACCATTTTAATGCCATTCTATTGTTCTATGTGTTATTATTGTACTGCTGTCTTTTCAATGGTGCACTATTGTTTGTCTTTTATGCATACCTACACTTTATGTCTACACTGTACCAGTGCCAATCCTGTACGAGTTAAAAATAATTCCGGATACAAACCCCTGTTGCACTTGGTGAATAGAGTTGATTCTGATTCTAGCTGATATGGCATAAAATTAGTTTCTGTTGATTAGATCCTATTATATACATTCCTGGGCTCTCCCCACTGCCCAATATACACATAGATAATCAATTACATCATGGTAATAGTAATCGTATGTTCATGGCTATTGCCAATCACATTTGAATGCTGTAATATAGTCCTACTCAGACCTTTCTCATAAGTCATCATGACAACTCACTCAAGGAACTTTAAACATTATATACCGTATGCAGTCATTTGGATCTGCATACATATTTGCATGTGCATTTTATTAAATATGGAGGATCCCAAGTGGTATTTGAGCTCAAGTTTTTCTATAATGTTTCTAAGGGGTTTTTGAATACTATAGGGTATGGGAAAAGACATAGAATAATGGGGCATTGGATTTCATGCCACATATAATTAACCAAATTCAAAAGGAACTGACATCTAGCGGTGATTAAGTTGGATAAGAAGCTAAGTATTGTGTTGAGTGTAGAAAACTATAAATTCTTAACCTGGACCTTCAAAAGCAAACCTGAAGCGTTTTTGAAGAAAACAGATACTTACCTAAGCAGGGGGAAGGCTTTGGGTCCTATTGAACCTTCCTGTTCCTCTCATGGTCCCCCGTTCCATTGCTGTCTACCCGTTCAAATTATCTGCCGTGGGAGGTATCGGATGTCTTCTGGAGCCCACGTGCTCCCGGAGACAGACATCTCTGTACTGTGCTGTGCTCTCATGCACTTACGCTTCAGAGCTGCACGGCTGCTTGAGCATTTACTTCCCCTCTTGAAGCCTTACAGTGTCATAGTATAGATGGGCAGTGATGCTTAAATGAAACATATATTGTAAGAGACTACTTCTGTGTGTGTGTGTGTCTACATTAGCCATTATAGTGAAAGATTGTAGTGAAATAAATAGCACTTTTATGCAAAAGGCAGGTTGTGTTAAGTGTGCAATTCATTGCAGGTTTCTAATTTATGTTACAATCTTCCTGCTTCTGCAGTGAATGTGGGGATGCAGTGGTTAATATATTGCAATTAAGCAAGGTGAAAAAAAATAGAGAACATGTATACCTTAGTGTATGGTGAAATACTAATGGTATTCAGCTTGAAAATAACATAACAAATAGCCACTGCCACTATTTACTGGAGGAGTCATAAATTTGTTTACTGTAAATCATAAAGCTGCTGTGCAAGCATACTAATTTAAGACGCAGACCCAGATTCCCTAACCTATGCTGTGCTTTGACAAGTATCAAGCTGAAGTCTGACTGGATTCAAATATAAAATATATTATAGTAATTTGGGTCCAACCTTGGGAATATAATGCAGTATTATTAACACATAAGACATAAAGCAAGTCGTTATCCAGATATCACATTACATACACAGAAACTACTCTTTAACGACTCAGTATGGAAAATTTGCAGAACTGGCAGATGCAATACTGAATTCCCATTACTTCATCCTCTAGGGAAAATATATGCATGATTTGTCATAAATTGGAGCAATTAAAGTCGTACATTGTTCTTTAAACTAAACATGCAATTATTAATAATTTACTGTGCAAATTTCTGTTTATACGTTGCTATAAAGTAGATTATGTTTAGTCTGGACTAGGAACATTGCACGTTATTTCTGTGTTATACTTTTAATCCCGTCCACTTGAAAGAGTTTCTGAGAGAACCCAGTGTAAGGTATTGTTGTACCATTGATTTAGGTTCATGAGTAAGATAGAGCAGATTATGGTTGAATATCAAGCAATTTTAATTTTTGAGCAAGCTTAGACAAGATCATATTTTGATTTGGTAAACTTTGACAATATTTACTGTCTTCTCTTTACAATAAGGCATCCATTGGCTTCCTTTATTGTTTCACAATCTAATTTTAATTGCTTATATGCCACTGTTTCCTCAATATTTTCTTAATAGATAGAGGTGTTTTGAGTATGTAGCAGCACCAATGCATGAGGTGGTCACCAGGTGGCGCCGCTAGTAAAATTATTGGTCATTTACATTACCAACATTTTACTAGTGACTAAGCCAGTCCTCATTCTCGCTATAACCCTCCACTCTTAGTGCTTAACACTAACCCACGCATCTAATACCTTATACACCTCCCTCCCTGTGCCTAAACCTAACCTCTCCCTCCCCATTCATAACACTGATTCTGACACCCAAATGACCTCTAGCTTTAGCCAGTTAGCTACTATATAGGAAATAATAGCTGCAGTCAATGGTATATGTTCAGCTGCAACCATTATTTCTTATGCATTAGCTGATTGCCTACTATCCACATTGGGTGCCCAACTTGCCCTCTGGGCACCCAATTATCGACTATTTACACAGGTATCTATTATCACCTGCCGATCCCTGTGCCAAAATGACCTGATCCATAACTATGGTTATATCCACAACATATCATGTCATGAAAAGAAAGCAAGAGAAAATAATTTAAAAACTGCCATATTCTTTTTGTTTAAAAACATGCCATTTACCTAGCCATCACTGTAATATTTTACCTTCACTAGCTTCTGAGTCACACCTGCACTATGCACTATGCATGATACCGCTGGAGTCAGAGTGGTGAATACTAATTGAGGACCAAACACTGGCATAGCCATTTTAAATGTGTTTTTTACTGTCACTTTAAGAAAAGCAGCAACACCCATTTTGGGTGGGCAATTGACTATTTAAACCTGTGTTTAGTTGCTTGATGTTAGCTATGATTAAGGAGCCATGCAGAGCTCCGATACGCGTGAGCTGTTTCCTGTGTATTCGCTGGTGTGTTAAATAAAGTTGGAGATATCCTTTTAACCCTTACATCGGTGTAGCGGGACATCCTTTCCTTTCTACTGCATGGGGAAAAGAAGTTCATCAAAGCAGCCAGACAAATAGTATTTTTGAATGAAAGGCAGCAATAACATGCTTAATATTCCTTCTACGTTGGATTTCCCTTAATAAAATTTGGCAAATACATTCAAACAAAAACAAATGCATGTATTGGGGTTTTAACATAGTGCAAGTTTCAGAAGAGCTGTCTTTGAGGCCATATTCTGTAGCTACAAAGCAGCTGCCGAGGGCATTTTCTTTGACACAAAATGAAAAGAGGTTTGGGTAATTCATTCACAAACAAATGTGATTTTTTTTTTCTGTTGGCAAATAGGTACATTTTTAAATGTATTTAATATCTTCAAACTAACTATCCATATCTTAGTAATGAATATGAATGACCAATAAAAACTGGGTTGCAGCAACAAAAATCAGCCACGCATCTCACTGAAATTAGATCTTATGGAGTCCAATGTACAGCATCTACTAATTTGTGATTCATTTTATGCTCTGGTTTATGTTTCTTCATGCACACAAACCATATTGGCATAACAAATGGGCTTTTTTGAGGGAGATCAAACCTTTTAGTCTATGTATTACTAAACATATACACACAATCCTTCTGCTTTCTATAGCTCTCTGTAAGACTTAAAGAGAATCTGTAACGTCAAAACGTTCCCTGGGGGGTACTCACCTCGGGTGGGGGAAGCCTCAGGATCCTAATGAGGCTTCCCACGCTGTCCTCCGTCCCTCAGGGGTCTCGCTGCAGCCCTCCGTACAGCGGTGATGTCAATATTTACCTTCCCAGCTCCTGCGCAGGCGCTCTGATGGCTGTCGGCTCCGAAGTAGGCGGAAATAGCCGATCGCTGTCGGGTCTGCTGTACTGCACAGGCGCAAGTCTCCGGCGCCTGCGAAGTAGAGCGGACCCGACTGAGATCGGGTATTTCCGTCTACTTCGGAGCCGAAAGAAGCCACAGCGCCCCCGCTGGAGCCTGAAAAGGTAAATATTGAATTGACAGTCGGGTCTGTCAGCGGCTGTTCAGAGGGCCGCAGCGAGACCCCCGTGGGACAGAGGACAGCGTGGGAAGCCTCATTAGGATCCCAAGGCTTCCCCCACCCGAGGTGAGTACCCCCCAGGGGATATTTTTGATGTTACAGTTTCTCTTTAACAATCATACTTGTTAACAAGACCAAAATAAAAAACCTGCTCATATAATAACCTGCATTCCTGCACTAAACTGAATACTTGTTTAACTTCTCCCTGATGGGGCACAGTGGTGAGCTTATGCTAGTATCTTCCATGTGGAGACAAACAGCATGCATGGTTTACTTGTTATGGACAACCTTTTCTCACAATGCCCTTCCTCTGAGACTAATCTAGTGTATCACCCACTTTCCCATGGATAGATCTTCACTTCTCTTGACTTTTACACAGAACAAAGAACACTATGGCCCAGTGGCAGGAGTATGGCAGGAGTTTTCTCCTGGGAGATACTTTTTAATCTCCTATTTAAAATAACTTTTCAGCACTTTGTAATTGAAAAAGTATCAAAAAGTGAAAAAGTACTATTAAACTTATTTTTAGTATTTTCTTGTTTACTGGTGGTCTGTAAGGCATTTAAAAAAATCACCTAGGAGAAAACTCAGGAGAAAAAGTTATTTGCATATGGGCCTATGGACCTTATTCAATTCACTTTCTCTCCTAAGTTTTCTTTTTTTTCACACCTTGGCCCATATGCAATTACTTTTTTTTCCCTGAGATTTCTCCTAAGTGATATTTTCAAACTTGTTATTAAAATGCCGTTCAAATCACCAGCAAGCAAAAGAGTACTCAAAATAATTTTGAAAGTACTTTTCTACTACTTTTTAGTACTTTTTCCATTACAAAGTGCTGAAAACGTATTCTAAATCAAAGATGAAAAATGATCTCTTAGCAGAAAAAGTTAATTGCACATGGCCCCTTATCCTTAAAGAGACTCTGAAGTCTCCTAAAAATGAGGTTTTTACTTTAAAAACCTCTTTAACATAACTGCCCCTCCTAAAATGCTGCAACCCTCCAGCTGCCAATGCCATAAATAACCTCAAATTACATGGGGGACATCACGGGGCTCCTTCCGCATAGAGGCAGAGTCTTCAGCTGCAGCTTTCAGCTGCAGCTCTGCCTCTACACACGTCTATCAGCGCGGATCGCCGCCTCTCCCCCGCCCCTCTCAGTCTTCCTTCATTGAGAGGGGAGGGTGAGAGGCGGTGATACACGCGGATTGACGTGAATGGAGGCAGAGCTGCAGCTAAAAGCTCTGCCTCCTCCAGCAGCAAAATCCACAACCAAGAAAGTCTAGGATTTTGCTGGGGGGAATTAGGGTGAATTATGGCATTTTCAGCTGCAGGTATGTGCTGTTTTAGGAGGGATAATTAGGTTAAAGACGTTTTTAAAGTAAAAACCTCGTTTTTAGGAGACTTCAGATTCTCTTAAAGCTAAGCAAGAAAATACTCAATAATTTTAGCAGTACTTTTACACAGATGATGAGAGAGTATCTCTTGGGTGGAAAAAAACATAGGAAAAAAGTGAATTGAATAAGGGCCCATAAGGCTAAGTTTTTCACACAAAAGTTATACTTGCACTGCCTCAAAACTATTGAAAAACCTTTAACCTATTAAACTGAAACACGCAAATTTTTTGAAGAACATAATTTAATTCCAAAATGCTGGGGGATTTTAGCCTGCATTTCTTAATATCTTTGTATGCTTGAAAGAAAGTGATCCGATAATTAACATACAGCACTTTTACAAGCTAAATTAAATACAAATACATGCATTGATATAAATAAAAATCATGAGGGCCCCCTAGCAAAACTTGGATGGGCCCCCCATTGTTCACACTCTGTTCTTTGAATACCCCTGGTGACCGTCACAGCTTGGGGTCCATCTTGCAAAGGTCATCAAACAAATGTAAACATCATAATCTTCATACCCATAATATGTGTAGACACAAAAACTCCTGATCTGAAGGATGGACCCCTTTATCGGAGGCAGTAAAGCAGTAGTTTGGGCCCCCTAACAGTTCTGGGCCCCCTTTGGATGCAGAAGCTGCTCTCCTGTAGTTACGCTCCTTAATACATGAATCAAGCAGCGTAGCAAAACAGTCATAAACCACATTACAAGTAAGGGATCACAGATCAAAAAACAACAGGTCCCTTGTCACTGGTACACAGCCTATTAGAATACTGACTATATATACAGCTAGCACTGAAATAGTTACAACTTTGTGGGTAAAAAGTCTTTTGTTCTAGGAGCATTTACCTGGAGTTGTACCCCCTACGAGATTTTAGTCCTCACTTGACAGTCATAGAATAAAGGAACCCTTTGATGTTTCCTTAGGTAAGGTACTTCTCACTCAGGACTGAGACGTCATCTGCTGTTTCATATAGGTGTATTCAACTTCCTTTTATTTATTTATTATTTGTTTTATTAAGTTCACAGTTTCTTTGATGTGTAAGGCGACATTTCCTACCACCCATGTTGAGAAAATAAATATAATTTTAGATTGTTACCACTTTTTTTCCTTGCACAAGTTCTTGATAAAAGGTTAGTTCACACAGAATCTACTTCTTAACATGTATACCAATTGTCAGTCTGTGCGGTAAAGCCTTTAGTATGCCTATGTAAGTGTAGCTGCAAATTAAGCATGCTATTTTACAAGAGCTTCTGTATCAAAATATTTATCTGTTTATTACCCTGGTTTAGAAAATGGATAGCAAAGGTGGTAAAGGTTGTTTTTTTTTTGTTTTGTTTTTCAGACAGCTAGCTTCCTATCTAGCCCTATCCCACACAAAAAAAAATGTATGATTGTATGCAATAATTAACTGCCACTTTAGTTAGTATGAGAAATATGACCAATACGGTATCAATAATGATAGCACTTCAAATTTGGAAAATCTGTGTTGCCGTAGTATGGGGACAAATAGATTTTTTTCTGAAAAGCAGTGGTTTACAAGATAGAAATTTCTCTTTAATATGGATAAGGGCAAATCGAATATAAATAGACAGTGAATACAATATAAAATAAATTCTGCAGTTTTGAACAGCATTTTGTACACTGACACAATTACAAGAAATTTTAAAAGACCTTGACGGAATGTATATCAATATTTGATTGAAACATTTTGGTGCCAGGTTTTGGTGTGTTGCATTTTGAAGTACTGGCTGTAATTTATTTTTATATACTTTATCAATATCATGAGTGATAAAGTTTGGGTTAAGGATAGATTCAGGTTAAGGGGTAGGCATGGGAGTTATTTTGAGTTTTACATTTAAAGGGAACCTAACCTGAGAAGGATATGGATTTTTCCTTTTCAAATTATATCCGTTACCTTATTCTCCTGCTGATCCTGTGTCTCTAATACTTTTAGCCACAGCCCCTCAACAAGCATGCAGATCAGGTGCTCTGACTGAAGTAAGACTGGATTTGCTGCATGCTTGTTTCAGGTGTTTGATTCAGCCACTGCTGCAGCCAAAGAGATCAGCAGTACTGACAAGCAACTGGTATTGTTTAAAAGGTTAAGGTTCCCTTTAAGACTTCATTTGAGATGAAATGTAATCAATATAATCAATGCTGATTTTTTTATATGTGGGGTTGTTTTATTTTGATATGTGTCTAATTAGTATCTCCAAAGCTAATATATTCAAACAACAGTGCCATTACCATTTCGAAAAATATTGTGCTGCCTTTCTTAGCATACTTCTGTTTTCTGTTTATACAGTAAGTAAAACTGTCAGTGTCATAAAGTCATTTGACAGTTGTACACAAATGTTTATGCAGAAACAATGCATATTTACATATATTTCAAAAAATAGACTCATCTGGTACCCAAATTAAGCTCATATGCAGCACTACAGTACGGTACTATACAATACTGATATATATATATCAGTGTTGCTTGCGAATTTTCGCCAAAGCCATTTTCGCATCGAAAATCCCATTTTCGATTTAGCCGAATTTTCGCGAAAATGAGTACTATTTTCGCTTCAAAGGGCGAAATTTCGCATTCATATTTTCACATTAATTTTCGCCTAAAGTCCGTTTTTTCGCGTTGAATATCTAAGCCCCCTTAAAAGCTAGAATCACCAAATTTGCAGGGTATATTAAAGAGATATGTGGGTACAATAGGAAAAAGAAATTTTTCAAAAAGACCTTATAGTTTTTGAGAAACTCGATTTTAAAGTTTCAAAGGAAAAAAGTATACATTTAAATGCAGTAAATGACAGTTACTTAAAGGGATACTGTTCGAGGGGGTCGGGGTAAAATGAGTTGAAGTTACTCGGGGGTTCTAATGGTCCCCCACAGACATCCTGTGCCCACGCAGCCACTCCCCAATGCTCCGGCCCCGCCTCTGGTTCACTTCTGGAATTTCAGACTTTAAAGTCTGAAAACCACTGCGCCTGTGTTGCCGTGTCCTCACTCCCGCTGATGGTACCAGGAGCATACTGCACAGGCCCAGTATGGTCTGTGCTTGCGCCATGTGCTCCTGGTGACATCAGGTGAAGCGAGGACATGGCAATGCAGGCGCAATGGTTTTCAGACTTTAAAGTCTGAAATTCCAGAAGTGAACCGGAGGCAGGGCCGGAGCATTGGGGAGTGGCTGCGCGGGCACAGGATGCCTGCGGGGGACCATTAGAAGCCCCAGGTAACTTTAACTCATTTTCCCCCGACCCCCCCTACAGTATCCCTTTAAGCAAACCTAGAGGTAGTGTAAAATTACTAATATCAAAAGAAAGGGCCAAGTGCCAAGTGCAAACTGCCAAGTGCAAAGGGCCAAGTGCAAGGGCCAAGTGCAAAGGGCCAAGGGTCAAGTTCAAAGGGCCAAGTGCAAAGGGCCAAGTGCAAAGGGCCAAGTGCATAGGCAAAGGCCCAAGTGCAAAGGGCCAAGTGCAAAGGCCCAAGTGCAAAGGGCCAATTGCACGTGCAAAGGGCCAAGTGCAAAGGGCCAAGTGCAAAGGGCCAAGTGCAAAGGCAAAGGGCCAATTGCAAGTGCAAAGGGCCAAGTGCAAAGGCAAAGTGTAAAGGCAAAGGGCCAAGTGCAAAGGGCCAAGTGCAAGTGCAAAGGGCCAAGTGTCAAATGAAAAGGGCCAAGTGCAAAGGCAAAGGGCCAAGAGCCAAGGGCTCTTTGCACTTGGCCCTTTGCACTTGGCCCTTTTCATTTGACCCTTGGCCCTTTGCACTTGCACTTGGCCGTTTGCACTTTGCACTTGGCACTTGTTCTTGGCACTTGGCCCTTTGCACTTGGCCCTTTGCACTTGGCAGTTTGCACTTGGCACTTGCTCTTGGCACTTGGCCCTTTGCACTTGGCACTCGGCCCTTTGCACTTGGCAGTTTGCACTTGGCACTTAGCCCATGGCACTTACACTTGGCCCTTTCTTTTGATATTAGTAAATTTACACTACTGCTAGGTTTGCTACAGTAACTGTCATTTACTGCATTTAAATGTATACTTTTTTCCTTTGAAACTTTAAAGTCGATTTTCTCAAAAACTATAAGGTCTTTTTGAAAAATTTCTTTTTCCTCTTGTACCCACATATCTCCTTAATATACCCTGCAAATTTGGTGATTCTAGCTTGTAAGGGGGCTTAGAAATTCAACACGAAAAAAACGGACTTTAGGCGAAAATTAATGCGAAAATATTCGCCTTTCGAAACGAAAATAGTACTTATTTTCGCGAAAATTCGGCGAAAAGAATATTTGCATTTTCGCTCATCACTGATATATATATATATATATATATATGTATATATATATATATATGTATATACATATATATATATATATATATATATATATATATATATATATATATATATATATATATATATATATATATATATATATATATATATATATATATATATATGTCACAGTGGCTTATTTGTGGGGTCCCCTTATGCAAACTGTGCATGGAAGCATGCTGATGATGAATGAGTAGCTACCTCTCCAGCTTGCACCTCCACCAGAGCTCCAGACTTACTGTGGCCACTTGACATGAAGAGACGCATATATGCAAGCTGGAGTGAGGAGAGGTAGATATGCATTCATCAGTGGGCTCCAACACGCACTCTGCATCCACCAGCACACTTCATTGCGCACTCTAAATATAGGGCTAGGGCCACATGTTGGGGTGGTCAGCCTTTCTTCGGGTCAATTGGATTTGATGAGTTTTTAAGGTTATGGGGAGGAGGGGCTTAGGCATGGATCAGCCTATCTGTGAGTATATGCAGTACATATGTCAAATGTTCTATACATTTATAGAAGTCTTTTTCTAAAAAGACTATTGTCTGCAGATTAATAATAAATCAAATGTGATTGTTTCGTAGGTCCAAGATGCTTTTAGATGTCGACTGAGAAACTGCCAGGATCCAATCAACGCAGACTCCTCAAGTTCCTTTCCAAATGGACATGCACAAATTATGGTAAGTTTCATATCTGTATTCTTAAAAAAGACTTTTACCATAAATAGGCATATAAAAATCTCAACTTCTACTCTTAACACAGTAAGGGCCAGCTTAACCACTTAAGGACCGTGGTGTTAAACCCCTCTAGTTACCAGGCCATTTTTTTTTTACAAAGGTTTTAAGGGCTCGCTGCAGGGCCGTACAACTCAGCACACAAGTGATTCCCCCCTCCTTTTCTGCCCACCAACAGAGCTCTCTGTTGGTGGGCTGTTATTGCTCCCACATTGTTTTTTGTTTTGTTTTTTTACAAATATTTATTTTAATAAAACAACAATATATTTGTTCATGTTTTATGATTAAATTATTCCTCCCTCCCTCTTCCCACCAGCCAATCAGCGTGATCGGCTATCATAGGCTTTAGCCTATGACAGCGGATCACTTCCCTGCCTACAGAGGGGACAGCCGTGACACATGGCTGTCCCCAGTACAACGCTGCCGTAGATTGCAGCGCTGTACATAGCAAATAGACTGAATCTAACAGTCTCCTAGTGGCGATCCCCACTGGAAGACTGATGGCGGAGCGGAGCTCCGTCATTTCAGTAGGGATGCGCGCACATCGGCGTGTGCAATCCCTTGCTATCTGCAGCCATTCACGCGTGGAGCAGTCACAAAGGGGTTAAGGGCCCATGGTGCCTTGTATTACAAGAATGTTTATATTACAAGAATGTCTGTTTCTAAAATGAATGTGAAACAAAGCACATAACTAAGAAGCAGTGATGCTCATACATGATAAGTTACCTCATTTTGGGCATAAAGGCCAGTTGGTTGCTTAGTGCCTCTTTTATGGGAGCCATTGAGGTCTATTGTTGTAAATTTCTACCTAGGGCATACCTATGATCTACACCTCTTTTCTAAACCAACTAGCGTGTATAGTCTAACTGGCATGACAGATTTGTACCAATATCTACTTTTAACACTGCTGCACTATAGCAAAATGCAATTTTTTAACTGCCATCTTTGCCAGTCTGTAGTCAGTCTTTTGGTTTGCAGGGATAAGGATTACAAATCTGAAAATCACATAGACAATAGTCACAACTCACAAGTGGTGGCAATGTAGTGGGACTACTACTATCTGAAATTACGGTACCTTTGTTTTTGTTCGCCATGGCCCATATTCAATTAACTTTTTCTCCTGAGTTTTCTCCTATGTTATATTTTCAAATGTTTCAAATGTTAAACCAGTAGAAAGCAAGAAATGCTTAAAATAATTTTGACAGTACTTTTTCATCTAAGTTTTGTCACTTTTTCAATTGCAAAGTGCTGAAAAGTTAGTGAAAATAGAAGATGAAAAATTATCTCAAATGAAAAAACTCTGGAGAAAAAGCTAACTTCATATGGGTCCATGTGTTAATGAGTGTGCTGGTGTGGGGGTGGGGGCAAATAAACATGTCCAATGTACAGCACCTGCATTGCCAACAAGAGCCCTAATGATACTAATTGATACACTGTTCAAAACAGATGAGACATTTATTGAGCAACAGAGTTGTTCTTAACAGTTTACCATCAGATTTGATCAAAATGATTGGATTTGTCAAAATGGCCACTTTATTTGTCAAGATTACCTACTTATGGAGCCCAGTATTTGAACATTTTTACATTGAAAAATATGCTATGTAGAAACCATTTTAAGGTATAAAAAAGAAGTCAAAAGGTCATTTTTTCACAAAGGGCTTTAGTAGTGGGGACACCTCCATGTTTTTCTGCAGTGTGTGTCCAAACATTTTCTTAGAAATCCCTTTTAACCTTGAGAAATGCACAGTCTATGTAATAATGAGATGCTAAGATGGAGATAGAACTAGGAAGCCCTTATCTTTGGTAAACACATCACCTAGCACCTATTGGATGAGCTACAAAATTGATATTTTTTCTGCAGAGAATGATTCCTTACACAGGTTGTCGAGTGCAGAATATTAGAGTAATTATAAAATGTCAATGTAACGCTGGTTTATTAAATGTCACTTACAGCCTCTGCAGTTCTGGGAATAAGTGTCACACACTTCATTAGGAGTCTTAAACCTATTATCCAAACTGAGGAACAAAATAACGAAGCAAAATAAAAAAAATGGTTCACATCATAATGAATAGAAATACATTTGAGTTCCTCTACAGGAGTGTTTTCTGCAGAGGGAACAGTTACATTGTAACTTGATATGACAGTAAGAGCTGCATTTTGTAGCTAGAGCAAGTAAAAAATATTTCAGCAGATTTTTTTTTTTATTACTACTACTAGTATTATTATAAAAATGGTGTTACTACTAAAATTAAAGAGACACTGAAGTCTCTTAAAAATCTTCTTTTTATTACAAAATCCTGTGTAACATTACCGTCCTAACTAAAACGCTGCATCCCCGCGGCTGTAATCTAACTAAATCCCCCCTAACTCCCCCCTCCCTCTCCCTCGCAAAATCCACTACTTTCTTGGTCGTGGATATTGCTGCTGTTGGAGGCAGAGCTTTCAGCCGCAGCTCTGCCTCCTTATGCGTCTATCAGCGGCGGATTTCCGCCTCTCCCCTGCCCCTCTCAGTAAAGGAAGATTAAGAGGGTGGGAGAGAGGCGTCAATCTGTGCTGACGGACGCGCTGAGAGGCAGAGCTGCGGCTCATAGCTCTGCCTGTCACGGAAGCACTGCCCGGATTGCCCCCCGGGGAGTTTGGGGGGATTTAGTTAGATTACTGTGGCGAGGATGCGGCGGTTTAGGTTGGGCAATAATGTTACACAGAATTTTGTAATAAAAAGAGGATTTTTAAGAAACTTCAGAGTCTGTTTAAAGCAAATCTTTTTGACCATATATTCACAAAATAAACTTTGCCTCCTTATTCTCAAAATGATATAAACCTGATTTATCAAGATCAGCGCACAGAAAGCTGCCTAAGTACTTTTTTCTAGTAACATAAAGTTGGGTTTCAGTAGGACTAGTGGCTTCTAGGGATGTAGAATGTGTGATAAGCCTAGTGTGTAACACCCAATGTAATCCACCAACAACTGAAGGAAATATCATTACACAAGCAAAGACATAGGTAAGCAGGTTTTATCCCTGATAACAGCACACCATTGTCTTGATTATGTATCAGTTTATCTAAGGCATAAGCATATGTCCTGCTGATTGGTGATGCAGCGCAAAATACTGCATTAGAGTTGCACTGTCATCTATCATACAGCAGGGCTGAGCAGGCAATTTCCTCTCAAGTCTTATGTCTCTGGATGTTCTATACAACTATCTTGTTATGCCATAAATAATTGAACTGTATAGCAAGTGCTATAGGAATGAAAAAAGTGCTATATGAATAATATAATACATACACACTCAGGGCTGGAACCCACTACAGCGTTTATTTTTTTGAGCATTTAGGGATTGCTTTCAGTCGCTAGCGATTTCCCTAATCAATCTGCCAATGCAAATGGGTGGGACAGATTCCACTAGAGCAACTGCAAGTAGGCAAATTGCAATCTCAGGACATGCAGCGTTGTGGGAGCGTTTCCATTCGAATGTATTGTATAGGAGCAGGGAAATCGCTCAAAAAATCACTTGCAAAGCGCTTCCACAAATCGGTAGTGATTGAGCTGGCGATTTGCGCTTTATAGTGGGTCACAGGCCTAACAATGGTGATGTAGCTTCAGTGCACAGTTCACTTCTGGTGTGCTCTGAGCCACCTAAAATATTCCTATGGTGGGCATATAAATTGACTTGCATTTGTATGTATTTGTATTGCTGGATGTCCTGACTGCAGACTTTCATATCATGTATCTCAGCTGCCCACTATTTGTTTTGTACTATGTACAGCACTACGAAAGATGTTGGTGCTATAGAAATAATAAATAAATAAATAAATAATAAATAAATAATAATAATATTACAAGGATTTTCTTGTAGTATTTGAATCAGATTTTGTTTTTGCATGCATTATGTTGCCCAATGCATAACAAAAGGTCATAAGACATATGAGTAATAATGTATTCAAATGCATGTGCATAGTGACAGAATCAGTCAATATATATCTCAGTATTAGCAAAAACTGACTTATTTCCTGAACTCGGAAAATGCAATCCAACAAAAAAGTATTAACTATTAAAGTCAGTAGAATAATTTGAAAATATTGGTTTTGATGCATATAGATAATCATTCTTACATTCCACCTGTCATAAAATGACTGCAAATGTATAGCACTTCTATATATTTAGTGTTCTATCTCATTGATATCACATTGTTGGTTCCATACTTCTGTGAATCTTATAGATGAATAGGATGGCATACGATTTATTTTTGCTTGTCTCTTGAAAATACTTGCAGGTATGTTAATGTGGGTCTCTAAGTATCATGCTCCTTGATGTTGTTTAAAATTGAATTACCTAGATCAAACACATAGGCCAGCATACTAAGTGATATTGCTGCTTCACATGTATAACATATTTTAGTGTAGCAAGCAGAGAGACATTTTCATTCTCTGCTGCTCAGTGCAACCTCCAGTGGTGGATTTGAAATTTACATCCAGAGACCACAGGAGCCTTATTATGCTGGAATATCTTCTATATTTCATGCAAATGTACACAATCATTTGTGTTCTCACTGCAATAAATCTAATTCTTTAGAAGTGCTTGTGGAATTCCTTGAACTTTGAAATGATTAAAATAAGGCACCATAATTTATAGGTAATACCAGAGCCTGAACAATAGCTACTGGTGGAATATAAATGCAATCTTTATTTGTGGTGTAATTAAAATCAAATAGATACAGTACGCTGAGTAGTAGCGGAAAGATTTAATAAGTATTTCTGTGTGGTGGACTCACTTGATTACTAATATTCATCTTACATGTCACAGTCTTAATCCTGTGCTGTAGCTTTTTAATACCTTTTTGTATGTCATCAACTCTGCCTTACAAATAAATGCTATATATTAAAGCGCATTCAATTTTCTAAAAGCTGTTATTATATTTTCTTTTAGAAAGGTCGTGCATTGGCTGCAAACAGCATTGCTAGTTATGCAGCTTTGCTAAGTATATTCACTTGAACACCACGCATTTTTATTACATATATTACACAAAAATACACCCTATTATTACAAAGCATGTGAACATTACATCCCATTAAATACAGTTTATATAGGGGATTTTCATAACTTTCATGCACTGTACTTAGGAGAGTATATGCACTGTGAAATGGAAAACAATGATATTTACACAGTTAATAAAACATGAATGCTTTATTGTATTATATTGTTCCTAATCCCATAAATAATGGAAACAGTATAGCTCTGTGCAGCACTAATATCCAGGCTTCTGTGTATTATTGGAAGATTTTTTTTTTATTTATTTATGAGTTTTGATAGATTGTCCTTTTTTAAAATAATAACACTGACCACGCTAGTCTAGCAGAATTGTATGCCACTAGTAGCATACTTAAATACGTATAAGGGCTTGATTCACTAACCAGTGCTAACTCAGTTAGCATGTGTTAAGGCAAACTAGGGTGCTAAGTAGTTTGCACGGGTAAAGATGTTGCTGTTCGCGTGCTATTTTAGCACGCGTCCGGCATTACGCGGTGCGCGCGTACAACATTACGTGCTATGATCTGTTTGCGTGATAAGCAGCGACTTCGCATGCTAAGTCTGCTTATTACACTACTTAGCAGGCAAAGCAGCTGATTTTGCACGCAAAATGCTGCGCGCAAAAATTTACGCAAGCAGTGTGAAACTTAACGCGCGTAAACTCTTACGCGCATATTAGCGCTTGAAGAGCCAGTTTGCACATGCTAAGCGGCTTTTCACTGGCGTGCTTACACTTAGCACGCTTTTGTGAATCAAGCCCTTATAGTTTACATTCTAGGAAGAATAATTATGGCATCAACACAATTTAGTAGTCTGTGCTTGATAACAGCGATGTATTTCCATGAATACAGATATTGAGCTATTAGGTTAATTTAGAGGAACTTTAACTAAGGATTGAACTTCACCCCACTAAGTAGCTGATACTCCCTTTCCCATTAAACATCTTTTCATTTTCTTGAATAGATCATCAGGGATGTCTGTGTGGCTTATATTATGGTGAAACCCCTCCCACAGTGGGATGTCAAGACCATGGTCCTGACAGTTTGTTGTCTGAGAACCTCGTTTCATTGTGGGAAATAACAGCTTTTTCCAACTGCCAAGAAAGCAATATCTCTCTGTGTGCATAGAACGCTCAGTAACAAACATTCCATACAGATCAACTGGCAGAACTAAAGATGTCACCACCATTAATAAATGTCAGAATGTAAAGATTTTACAATGGGTAACTCACTAAATAATGTATAAATTATTATAGTAAACAATAAGCAGTTTTAAAATCACTCACCTCCCTGGCTCCAGCACTGCAATTATGCCTCCATCCTCCGGGTGGTGCTGAAACTCTAAAGTGAAATTGCTGACAGACGGCGATCTCACCAGGAGTAAGCAGAGCCCCAGAGGAGAGGTAGAAGGATGGCGGCCGACGTCGGGATCCCCCGGGAGGTATGTAGAAATGCCCACTGCGTGCATTGCTCTGCAGTATCCTCCCGGGTGGAGAGGTCAGGATTAACACTCTTAGCTACGGTTTTATGCCCTCGGGAATACCGCCAAGGAGGTTAAAAACACAAAACATCCTTGTTACAGCTTTTGCTGTAGAATGCCTACTGAGATTCTGGGTACTTCCTGGTATCCTGGGAGCACAGAAAGGGTTAACTTCCTGTGTTTACATATTAGCTCACAACTCGGCAGACTTGCTGAGAAGGGAGAATTAGACAGGTTGTTCTCTATAAAACATACAGGGTGGACACAGTGTGGATTTCTCTGTGTTTTCCATCTCTTCTGTGCAAAAGTTCAGGTCCACTCTAATGCATCATGGTATTCTTACTTTATTGGGAAAATATATCCCTTAAGTTGCAACTGTTGACTTCGCACCTTAGAAGGAAATTTATGCATTTGAAAGGTTCAAAAGTTTTGATTGCCAAAAACAGTAAAAATATACTCATAATTACTTGGTGTTTTTGTGGTGCCAACCACCACCACTGTACATGTTGTTGCTTTAATACTGGGGTGCACATTCATCAGCTGTGGGTGTACTTTGTTTCATTAACAGTTTAGTTATTTGACGATAACACTGTGCAATGACTGTCACTGAACCATCTATGACTAGACTTCTGTAGTAGTCTTGATCATGGCCCAGTTTATAGGGACCTTAATGCAAACCCATGGTGTTCGCAAAAATAATTAGATACTTACCTAAGAAGAGGGAAGACTCTGGATCCTTCAGAGGTTTCCAATGTTCTACCGCCACTTCCTGGGATGGACTATCCAGAGGCTACCTTCTATGTATGTGTCTAACTTTTTTCAATTGCCTCGGGATCACATTAAAGCACAGGTCTTTGGAGCGTAGTGTATGAAATATTTACTGGAACATGTTTAGATGACACCAATGTTATTATGCTCAAATGATTTACTTATGTCTGTATATGTTCTACATTAATACCATACTTTAATCAATACACTAACTGAAAGGATGAAGGGCAGTGCATGATTCATAAAATAACAAGTCTATGACTAATACATATGTATAAATATGCTTCTTATTATCTCTCACCAACAGACAGACTTTGAAAAAGATGTGGACATTGCTTGCCGATCAGGTAAGAACATGTATCATTTAACAAAAAAATCAATACAACTCCATAAGAGGGCTACAAGTTTATGATTACAAGCAGAGACTACTAGGTTCCCTGCTGCTGAAAAGATGGGTAGTGCTCTTTGTATTTTTTCAAAATTGAAATAAAATGCCACTTGTCAGTGTGAAAACGTGCTATAGTACTTTATAGTACAGACTGAATGTGACATTTTTAGCCATTTGCTGAAGTCCTTTGTGCATCAGAGATACCAATATCAATCACAGTAGAGAAATAAAGAAGCTTGAAATCTTATACCAGTTAAAAATGTTGACATCAGCTTGTGGGTCTACACAAAAACATTGAAGAATCTCAAGCAAATAATGCATTTTAGTCTGTTCAGCTCAGCCAGTAAAAAAATCTTGCCCAGTGAGTTTCTTGCTCACCAACTACAGGGCTTCTTTGTGACACTAAATACTTATGAATGTTTATGTAAGCTACAACAGCTGTTGGTGAAGTTCTGAGACAAGTCACGTAATCAGTAATTATTTGCTGGAAGCACTGAGGTGGAATGGATATGAGCTTAATCTTTGGAACCAACAGCATATTTAACATCAGCTTTTATACAACTATATAACATTTGGGCCCATATGCAAATCACTTTTCTCCTGAGTTTTCTCCTAGGTGATATTTTCACACTTAGTCATAAAATGCCTTCTAAGTCACCAACAAGCAAGAAAATACTCAACATAATTTTGATAGTTGCTTTTCACCAACTTTTGGGAACTTTTTCATTTGTAAAATTGTGAAAAGTTAATTTAGAGAAAAGATGAAGATTATCTCCTAGGAGATAACTCAGGGGGAAAAAAGTAATTGCATATGGGCCTTAGACTTTTTACAATTTGGTGAATAAGTATTGAGATTACTTTAAAGGTGTCATCTTCATACAGACATAAAAAATGTAGTTCTGTTTTGTTTATTATGAGAAGCTTCAACTACCAGTCATTTTGTGATCCAGGGTTAGGATCTTAGTTTTAAGTATGGGAGGGATAAGGCGTTAGATGAGGTGGTTTCTTTTCAGGCAGAGGGTTCAAGTGAGAATGGGTGCAGAGTAGTGTACGGTAAAATATTGGTAAATTAAATTACTGATATTTTTTAAGAAGCTGCACCATCTGGTACCCAACTTACTCTACAATTCCCAAAATTCTACTATTGAGCATTGGCTAATACCAATAGTAGAATATTTGTAATTTTTACTATGACTTAACCTAGCCCTCTTCTCGCACTAACCCTCCCTCTACTTACCCCTAACACAATTACACCACCCTCATCCCTCTGCCGATATCAGCACTGCTTTCCACCACTAAACTCTCCATCTGCCAATATCTGCAACTGCAATTTATTGTCTGCTTCTGGCGCCCCAAATTACCCACTGGACTACCAGCGTCCCAAATTACCCACTAGGCAGTGCTATAGCCACAACTGACATTGTGGTCTTCGCAGCGCCCATTTTTATTGGATGGCTGCTGGCGCCCAAATTACTTGGTTCTAATCCTCTCTTCAACTATTTTAGGCTAGTTCAAATTTTAGGAGAATTTTTTGCTCCCCTCTAATTGTAATCCGAAGGACAGACTATTCCAGATGCAGCAGTACATTGTACTGACAATTGAAATTTCAGTCAAAGTGCTGTTTCCCCTGGATAGTCCTGCACTCTCAGACATGCATATTGCAAATGCCCTGATTAGGTATGATCAATGATATGCAAATGTATGTAATTTTTATGCAAATATATGCAGCTTGAAATTGTACCAATCAATTTAATCCTGGGTGGGACTTGATTGGTCCATTTTCAAGCTACATATATTTGCATAAAACATGACATACATTTGCATAAACTCGGAAGTATTTGCATATCATTGATCATCCATCATCCTGATAATGACAGATTAGTGTGCAGTATATCTCCAAGTAAGATGTGAAGGCCTCTGGTTGTTGTAGATTTGGAGATTGTAAAGGCTACTCGAGGACATAGGAAAGTATGTGGAATATAACCCTTATCACCTGTAATAATTTGCAAATGTTGACTGAGATGACTGAGAACAATGACAAGATGGGTAGAGATAGTTTTAGGTTCAGTACGAAATTACTATAGATAAGGGCAGATAATTCTGTCTGAATAGTAATTACAGCTAATTCAACTATTTTTAAATACACAGAAGGAAAATAGTCATCAAAACAGCAGTGTCTAATTCACCATTAAAAGTCAGATTGCAAACATTTCGTTTGCAAGTAATAAAAAACATCAGCTATTTGGAGACACCTAGGAATGGAAACGAGTGCCCAAAAGAAGTCACAGAACAAGTTGCTGTAGGGAATAATTATTCTTGCTTGAACAGGAATATTTTTCCACTTCAGTAAGCACACAAATATGACATGTATCTATGCTAAGTTAAGAACATTGCTTTCAGAGTAAATCACTAGAAAATGCAGCGAGAGAAAGAACATTGATGCTTGCTTTCTGCTTAGCTTTTAAACAAAACAGAAGCTTCTAGAATTGAAGCAATGCAAGCTTAGCATTTTAGCTGCAACTAAAGTTGAATATTTATAATCTGGGTCTTGTATTATCTATAAAGTACGGCACCTGTATTTTATTTTAAAAAATTCACTGTTTTCTTTAAGAAAAGCATTGCCATTTTTTGGCTATGTCTTCAGAGTCTTCCTGCCCATTAATTAAGCTACATCCTGTCACAATGGGAAAATTGAACACCCCTACTGGTGCACCAGACCGGACCTCTTTGAGTGGATCAATCGTTTTCATCCTGGGAATCTATCAAAACAATGATTGGGTGGCCATGTTGCGGCATTGATCTCCACTAGATTTGATTATTATGATCCAATCTGTAGGATATAGATTGCCGCAAATTGAGTAATGTATGGGTCATTAATAGGCAATTAATTAGGACGGAATCAAGATATTTATTTATTTATTGTATTTATAAAGTGCCAACATATTACGCAGCGCTGGACATTAGTTAAAGTTACAGACAATATTTAGGAGTGGCATACAGCAATAAGACAATACAGGAATACAAGAAAAACCAGATCACTTAGCACAGGATAAGTACAAGGTAATGCTCAGTCACTGGATGGGAGCATGGAGATTAGGCAGATAAGATATCATTTGTTTTACCATTCAGCTGCTTGCTTGATCACCCAAAGCTGTTCATCTGAACAGGCACCACCCACACCCAGAGCAATACTATGTTATCATAATTTCTGTGTGTCTTTAGCTGGTTGAATTGTAGACGGAGAGGTCAGCCCTTTTGAATAAATAAGCTTTTTCCACTGTTCAATTTACAGAAGCCATCCCCTATAATAAAACCCCTTTGTCCCTGCGTGTGCTTGTCTCTGTGTCGCTGGGTCCATGCTTTTTGCTACTGTGCATGTGTGCAGCAGGGACCCAGACAGCCATTGAGACAGGACGGGGCCAGTGAGCCGGGCCGGCGTGTGTGCGGGTGTACGGGTGCGCACGCATGTGCACTGTTAAAAGATAGACCTAGAGGCCATTTTAAAATGGGCTTGCGTCTACTAGTAAGAAATAGTTACATAGTTATTTGACCAACAAAGAAGAGACCGGACTGGCAAGCACTTCAGGATAAAACTGTCACCACTTTATTCACTCAGTGAAGAAATTCAAAGTCACTAATATGCATCCAGCAACCTGTGACACTTTACACTGACATAAGCAATACAATTCGAACAGCTCCAGCTGTAAATGATAGCAAAGCAGATTGCAAAGCACATGACATGCAGGGAGCAATGATTCAGACAGTGCAGGCTATACTTGCATGGCTAAATGGTGGCAGAAGCGGATCTGAGTGAAAGCACCAGTGCTCAGGGGTCCTCCAGGGCGACAGCCCTAACAGCCGTTTGCCCGAATATTCCATGGGCTTCATCAGAGGGGAAGCGTCGCGCTATCTGGATACCGGGTTGCTCATAACTCGGGCGGCCAACATGGCCGATCTGGGCACATCGTGGGCTTTGGTTGCATCCGCAACAGCGTCTTCCGCCTTTATGGTGTCGCGTCGTCACGTTCGCGGACCTCCTACTGCCCTCAATCCTTACGTCATGCGTGTGCACAATTGCGGCTGCTATGCAACCGTTCCGTGCCAGCGCATGGCCAGGAAACTGCACCTATTGCCATCTTGTGGCCAAGATGCTAACTGCATCTAAAAGAATCAATCAAAAGAACCCAAATGAGCATCAGTGCTTCCATCTCCCAGATCCTAGAAAGGACGAGCATGAAGACCAAAGTGACAAAGGAGGAGGAAAGAAAGGTCCTTTAACAAACTACCACCTTTCCTATCCTTAGTTATTTAAAAAAGACAAACAGTTAAAAAAAAGTAAAACATCCACCAAGTTCAACCAGAAAATAAGGTACACTAGCCTGCACCTTAACATATCTCAGCTGATCCAGATAAAAAAGAAATTAAGAAAAAAAAAAGAAATTAAGCATGTAACAATCAGGTGCAGACCTACCATGAAGCCATCCGATTCACGTGTTTCAGGAAGCAAAATCTAAGGGGCGGCATTTGGACAAACTGTTTGAGCCATCTGGCACCTGCCTCCTCTCCGCTCTCTCGCCCACCTTTCATGCACGCACACTACCCTCCTCATCCACTCATCCCCATCCTCATTTGACCAGTGGCATCTGCTGTGACCAATCAGACCGGGGTGCTAGCGCCAGATCAGCCAATCACAGCCGCCCGCTGCTCTTTTTGCTAACTGCTGCCGATGGTCTTGTGGGCGGGACCATGGCACTGTCATTGGGCCAATCACTGCACTTGATCAGTAGCAGTGATAATTTGATAGGTCACTGCTACTGAACGAGTAGCCCGAAGTTCTTAAAAGTCCTTAATGTGTGAGTGTGTACATGATTGTAGGGGTCAAGTGCAAATGTATTAACCTTTATGCAACTTTTACTTTGTTCAAAAAGCTTTCTGGGGCTGTTAAAAGAATTCATAAATGACCACTCCAGCAAAAAAAAATAGAATCAGTTAAAATCTGACAGAACAGACAAGTTTTTGACTAGTCCATTTCCTCATGGGGACTTGTAAGGATATATATTTTCAAAAGCATTTCCTAAACAGCAGTTGCTAAGTTTAACTGCCAAAATAGTGTGCAAGTAAGTAGGGAGACTGTCTGGTATCTTACTATTTTGGCAGTTAACCTCCTTGCCGGTTATCCCAAGCTCAGCTCGGGGTAACCTGCGCAGGAGGATTTCTCAGGCCCCGCTGGGCCGATTTGCATTATTTTTTTTCCTACACGCAGCTAGCACTTTGCTAGCTGCGTGTAGTATGTGATCGCCGCCGCTACCCGACGATCCGCCCCCCCCCCCGCACGCCAGACCCCTGCGCAGCCTGGCCAATCAGTGCCAGGCAGCGCTAAGGGGCGGATCAGGATTCCCTGTGACGTCTCGACGTCCATGACGTCGGTGACGTCATCCTGCCCCGTCGCCATGGCAACCGGGGAGGCCCTGCAGGAAATCCCGTTCTGAACGAGATTTTCTGCTTACTCTGATCGGAGTGGGTGGGGGAATGCCGCCGCTCAGCGGCTATCATGTAGCGAGCCCTGGGCTCGCTACATGATTTAAAAAAAAATAAATTAAAAAAAGTTCTGCGCTGCCTCCTTGCCGGCGGGAATTAGACCGGCAAGGAGGTTAAATGTCTGTTCAGGAAATGCTTTTGAAAAGAAAGAAAACCTTGAGAATTCCCATGAGGAGATGGACAAGTCCAAAACCTGTCGGTTCTATCAGATTTTAACTGCTTCCTTTTTTCTCTGGAATGGTCCTTTAAGATATGAAGAACATACTTTCATTAAGGACTTTTTAAAAATGCCAGTAACCTAGCTGTTGATTTTGGGCTTCGTTGCTTTCTCAAATATGCAGTTGTACAGCATGAGATTTATTCTTACTGTGAGACAATGATTCAAGAAGTATTTAAGACAGAAAGTCAGCAAAAGCCAGAAAAGAAGGAAGTCAATAATGCCACCTGATCAACCCTATTCAGACTTATTCTACAGGCCACTCTTTAGTATTGCAATCTTAAAGGGAGTCTGAAGGCAAATTATAAAAACAAAAAACAGATACTTACTTAGGGAGAGGGAAGGCTCTGGGTCCTATAGAGGCCTCACGTTCCTCTCTTGGTCCCGTTGTTCCAGTAATGGCTCCCCCATTCAAATATTCTGCCGTGGGAGGCTTCAGAAGTCTTTGGAGCATGAGAGCTCCCGAAGCCAGGTGACTCCTTTCAGTGCCTGTGCTAGGAGGGTAGGATCCAAGTGAGAATGGGTACCGGGTAAGGGGATAGTAAGATATTGGTAATGTGAATTACTGATACTTTTTTACTAGCGGCACCACCCCGGAACCCATCTTATGTAGCAGCACCAAAACACGTACACTATTTTACAATATCATAACATTATTTAAATACACCTAAAATGTGTTCTAATTCAATACACTAATAGTGTCAAGATAAGCTCTTCTTGTTCTTATTATTTGCTTTCGAAAAATCTCCCCGGTTCTTGCTACTACAGAGCCTGTATCATTTCTTTCCTTGACAAAATGCTGCTCTTGCTGCAAGAAATATGTTCGGCGCTTGCTTCCGATCTGGATTCTTAAATTATGATATTAAAGAGGCATAATAATGCAGATATCAGACTCGTATAAATAGAGATGTCATATGAATTAATGCTGAACAGTCCAGTTTGTGCTGGGGAAATGCGATGTGACTAACAGTAGTCTTGCATGAGATGATTGCCTCTCAAGCGGTACATCAGTAGACATTATTTCATAGCATCAGATTTGCAGGCATCCTCCTTTCTCACCTGCTGCCCTGGAATATTAAAGCTGTCCATATATTATTCACTGTGCTCGTGTCCTTGAAAGTGTAATGTCAAAGCAGAATAACAACCAAATTAAACAGCTGTGGATAGTGCCCTGGAAATGTAATCGGGTTCACGTGTATGCATTGCATTTTGTAATGAATGTATTCTTATAATGCATGTTGGAGTGAATCTACATTTCCTATACATATCGTATGCCTCACCTAAAGTTTGAACTTCCAGAGATCATCAGAAGGATGTGAGTATAAACAGTCGAGTGTGTTACTTAAATAAACAGTGCAGACAAGTCAATTATGAACGGAATATTAAATGTCAAATGTGATCAAACTAGGCTACAGATTATGCTAACAAAGGGTTTAAAAGAAGCATTTCAGTTTGGGTATTAAAATATTACAGTGATATCACTTTCTGTGCTATAGATAATACTGCCATGTTTCTCATGGAAATGTTATACTTTTCAATTTACAGTTTTGCACAAGGACATCGGCCCCTGCAGAGCTGCCACAATAACAGGAACCCTCTCCAGGATCTCTCTGAATGATGATGAAGATGAAAAGACGGTAAACACGGAAGGGATGAGCTACTCTACCTTGCCTGGAAACATCATTTCTAAAGTTATTATTCAACAACCATCTGCTTTGCAAATGCCCATGAGTATGAGTGAAATGGCTGAGCAGTGTCTGAAAAAAGAGAATAGCGAATTAAGACGAACTGTGTACCTATGCACAGATGACAACCTCAGAGCGGGAGATATGGATATGGTCCATTCCCAGGAGCGAATGATGGAGAGTGACTATATTGTAATGCCAAGAGGCTCGGGGAACATGCAGCCTCAAATGAAAGATGAGAATAAAATGAACATAGCGATGGATACATTGCCTCATGAGAGACTATTACATTACAAAGTCAATCCTGAATTTAGCATGAATCCAGCGGTAATGGAACAATTTGGTATAAATTTAGATCAGCATCTTGTGTCACAAGAACACATGCAGAGCCTTCCTTTTGAACCTCGCACAGCAGTAAAGAACTTCATAGCCTCAGAGCTGGATGACAGTGCGGGATTATCAAGGAGCGAAACAGGTTCAACAATATCTATGAGCTCCTTAGAGGTTTGTAACATCCCATTTCCTACCCTTATTGCCTATATGATGGAAGCCTTTTGCATCACATGCAGAGACACAATTATTTTCTGTTTTCAAGAGCAGGTTTGTGTATTTCTACAAATGAAGACTGATGCAAAGAAACAAAGGGGAGAAATGTGTAGCTGTATCTGTGTTTTATCTGCTGGTACCCAATACCTCGACTTATTTGTTTTCGAATCTGAAAACTCACACAGGTTCATACATAACCTAATCTGGCTCCAGTAGTGTAGAGGAGCTGTAACCCGGTTACACAAATTTGTTAAGAGGTGATCATTTTTTTAGGCTGTTATGGATATAGTGTGAGTTCTGCATGCTGTCATATGACATAGGTGACAATCATTTTTTTAAGTTGTTTTTTTTACTTGAACTTATAAAAGGTTTCTGAACTGAAGTAAAATTGTGGTATTGGGAACTAGCAAATCTGCAGGTGTGTTCTTTGTACATTCAATGGTACAGGTTGATAAGCTGAATTGCTGATCAGCAAGGGCTGATTTTTACTTTTTGTGGTCCTAGGCCAAGAATGTTGTGGCTCATTTACATGTGCAGCAGCGCCTCTCCCATTCTAAGTACAGCTGCCTCTTCCATGTGTATCATCCATGTGTACCATAGCCCATCTCTTTCACAAACAGCTTCCTTGGGCATCAGTTTCCTTCTTTCATGTGTTGCTCCCCATTTCCAGCCTCCTCTTTAATATGTAGCAACCCCTCTTTCATTTTCAGGTGCTCCCTCAGGCTGCAGCTGCCCAAGGCCCAGGTTTTTGAGTCCTTTCTAGAAACCCAGCCCTGCTGATCAGTAGTTATGTGTGGCTGTGCAAATAGCTATAGCAGTAATGTAGTTTACTGCATTAGCTATCCATTCAGGCCAAATATTAGCAAATAGGATGGTATTTATTGGTAAACTGAAATTGTTTTTAGAATCTGTTAGGTTTCTTTGTCAGGTATCCTGGAAGCTTGTATGTTCAGTCTGCTGAGTTAAAGTAAAACCTTTGGCATAAGAAAAATACCACTTCTTGGCTTACACTTATGAAGGTGGACTTGTTATAACAGTAGATGTGAAGCAACTGTCACCTATGTTTGCTTTTGGATTTATGAGCTCCATAACTGTCATGCACGTGCTATGCCTTCACTACTTAATGAATCACTGACCCAGAACATGACTGAAGGTCAGAACTTCTTACTTCACTGGCTACAAGCTTGTCCTGGTCAGCAGCAACTCACTCATTAGTGAAACCTTTGAAAATATATGACAGCCAGCAGAGTAGCAAAAGTCAGCAATGGCAGCACACATACATCTGTCCCTTTCAAATAAATCCCTATAAACTTGCAAAGTGATACATGGTTCAGAAAAGTTTGACTTTGTAAATGATATAGCTGCACCAATACACTGCATTGACAAGGGACTTTGTGCTGGAAAAAGATGGGCTGGGATATAATAAGCAGGTCACAGAAATGACAAGTGAACAAAGAAAAAAAAATGTATGCACATTTGTAGACCTGCATAATGCATTGGTGTCATGCACCTTAAAGGACAACTGTAGCGAGAAGTATGTGGAGGCTGCCATATTTATTCCCTGTTAAACAATACCAGTTGCCTGGCAGCCCTGCTGATCTATTTGGCTGCAGCAGTGTCTGCATAACACCAGAAACAAGCATGCAGCTAATCTTGTCAGATCTGACAATAATGTCAGAAACACCTGATCTGCTGCAGTTTCAGGGTTTAAAGAGGAACTCCAGTGAAAATAATGTAGTAAAAAAGTGCTTCATTTTTACCATAATTATGTATACATTATTTAGTCAGTGTTTGCTCATTGTAAAATCTTTCCTCTCCCCGATTTACATTCTGACATTTATTACATGGTGACATTTTTACTGTGGGCAGGTTATGTAGCTGCTCCTAGCTGTTTTGGCTGTTAGAGACAGCTGTAAACAGCTAATTCCTGTCTGGGAACCTTGTTACATTGTAACAAACTGCCAAAAGTACCGCAGTACTCAGAGCTTCTTGTGGGAGGGGTTTCAGCACAAAATCAGTCATACAGGGCCCCCTGATGGTCTGTTTGTGAAAAGCATTATATTTCTCATGTAAAAGGGGGTTTCAGCTACTGATTGGGATAAAGTTCAATTCTAGGTTGGAGTTTCTCTTTAAGGCTAAATGTATTAGAGGCAGAGGATCAACAGGATAGTCAGGCAACTGGAATTGCAGAACAATAAATAAATATGGCAGCCTCCACATACCTCTCACTGCAGTTGTCCTTTAAAGCATAGTTCCCCAACCCTGTCCTCAAGGCCCACCAACAGTACATGTTTTGCAGAAAACCACAAACATGCACAGGTGAGTTAATTAGTGTCTCAGCAGAGCTGATTAACTGCCTCTGAGGATTTCCACAAAACATGCACTGTTGGTGGTCCTTGAGGACATGAGGACAGGGTTGGGGAACACTGCTTTAAAGGATAAAGAAACCAACACAAAACTAACACAAAATCTGTTTTAATACAGTTTTCTAAAAGATGTTTTTGGCATTATTTTCCATTCTATGCCACATTGTGCCTAGGTGCTGAATGTTCAGTCCACCCATAGAAGACTGCCATTTTGTGAGTGGCATTATAAAATGCTACCTCTCCTACCTTCCTCCATCAGTCTCACCTTTATGACTATGGCACACTAGACTGCATCCAGTCTTCTACTGAATCAATGGTTAGCTTAGCTAAAGTGAATGACGGTAATACATTGCAAGACCCTCTCAGATTCTTCTTCTCAGATTAGGACTAATGGTGTCATTCATAGTGTGGTGATGGCATTAGAGGGTTGTACATGCCGCTTCTATATGAAGCATTTACTTTATGTGTACCCTTAGTGATCCACTACCTGTTGCGAATACATTAATAATGGAGGGTGTTGCTATCTTATTGATATAGTTTTATGGCAGAATTAACATGTTTCTGATACAGAGATAATTTTGCAAATGTATCTGTAAAGTTGACTGCTTATTACTTGTGAAAAACTATGGTCAATTTCTTACATAAATTATCAGACAGGAAAATTCATGAAGGCTATATAATCAATACGATCTTATAATAAACTGGCAAAAGTAAGACGGTGAGAAGCGGCACACTTTGCCATATCAATCACGGTGCATAACCAAGGATGTCAAGCAACACGCTATATCAGTCAAATGAGTCTAAAGGATTGGTTTACACACTTGCTTCTCAAAGAGCAAAGCACAGTATTATTTTCCCATCATGCATCAAACACCATAAGTTGACAATTGTTTCAGGGCCACACAGAGTCCCCTTCTTCAGAACAGTGCAGATCTGCACTGTTCTGAAGAAGGGGACCCTGTGTGGCCCTGACACAATTGTCAACTGATGGTGTTTGGCACATGATGGAAAAATAAAACTATGCTTTGCTCTTTAAGAAGCTGGTGTGTGAACCAATCCTTTGGACTTCTTTGTATTAAACAGAGTCTGATTGATCACAACAACCACAAGTTCATGTCCCAGTTTTGCTTCCTATTTTAGAATAAACAGGAAGCAGAAGTGAGACAGGATCTCATGATTTTAACAAGCCAATCAGAAACTTAAATATCAATGAAATGTTGATCATATATTCCTTCATGAAATCTCCTGTAGTAAAATGTACTGTATGTAAGAAACTTCAGTGAAGATTTCTGATTTCGGCTCATTGCTTTTTGGTGTGTAAAATACTATAAAAGTAACTAAAATAATACAAATTATGTCAGCTGTTCCAGTCATGGCCTATATTGTTTGCCACTCATTTTGTGCAATTTCAGTATAAAAGTCCAAAAGTTAAGCATATCCTAGAGTTACAATAGCACCATCTACAGGAGGCAATACTCTGAGCCTGAGAGCACTCCTCCTTTACCATACTGAAGATATTAAAGAAGAAGCCCAAGAATCATTAAATCTATGTATGCTAGATTCATTATTACAATTCATTTTCAAATACGATTTTTTTATGCTTATATTCCACTTTGAAATGTCTCTTAAAACTCATTTTCCTGCCACTGTAAAGTAATTGGGTTTTGGCCTCAATGTAAATAACCTACCAAAACATTTCTGCAATTCTTGTAGTAGCAAGATCTTACAAGCAGAAGCTATGGTTCCACAAAGAGACTGCATTATCTTTGGATCTCTTAGTCAAGCCATATTTCCTGCTATCAAAACAGGTGGGGTTTCGGCACACAACAATCAACACGACCACCAAAACTAGACACAGCTATATCAGTAATGCTATAGTGCGTGGTGCACATATGGGTAAATCGTGGTTCCGGTGATCACCAGACCCCCAAATTGCTTCTCCCTCTGAGTTGCTATGACTGGGGGGGGGGGGGATAGTATTTAATGCCGGCGGGGATTTGAGCGGCAGCAGGGTGAGTCATCATTCAGCTCATCCTGTGCCGAGCTCACCGGTCACGATTTTTTGCTACCATGTAATGCCACTGTATGTCAAACAATGACATACATGGGGTTACAAATGCACATAAAAGGTGCTTGTGGCTGGCAGTTAGAGGCTGAACTGCCCAACAAGCATGCAGTTCAGCTTCCCGTGTGAAAGAGGCTTTATTATTGTCAAAAGTGATTGTTCTGCTCTAATAAAAGGGGAGATGACAGACAAGCAGAAGGTGTCCCACTGTGAACTACAATTCTTCAGCCTAGTAAATTATAGTCGGAATACCATTCAAAGTATTCACTGCTTATAACTTTTAAAATACTAAAATAAATATGGGTACCAATTACAAATCAATTTGGAATGCTTTAAAAGCCAAAGTGCCCGATAAACATTGTTGCTGTGTGCATATTGTAAAGTGTGAACAATTTGAAAAATTTAAATAATCAGGTTTTTTTTTTTAAATTATAACTGTAATTCTAGACAATCAAACATATTGCAAATGAGCCTCTACATAATACAACCTTAAGAGAGGCAATGTTGTCTCTTCACCAGCCCTGCATCACTCTGGGGTCCATTACATTATATTACCATGTTCCTTACCACCTCGTCTGATGACCACAGATCAGGTTGGTCTTCCAAATTTTTTAAATGTTGGTTGTCCTTATAAGCCAATGACCCTAGTTGAATTAACTTTTTTTTGAGTTTTCTCCCGGGAGATGTTTTTATTCCATATCAATAAAATGTAATTTAAAGGAAACTAAGCGCCAAAAACATTGCCTTTACAATGAACATACCCATAAGGGAGGTTCATAATGTAGTGTGCCATGGGGGAGCGGGGGGGGGGGGGTTAAGATGAGCCTTACAACTTACTTGGAGGGTGCTGCTCCACTGACTCAAGCCCATACAGAATGCACATTTTCATGTTTTTATGCAGTTAAAAAAATGTAATATATGTTTATCAATCATAACATGGAAATCAGATGCATGGTGCAGATATCTGCAGCATGCAATCAATATTTGTTCTGCATTGCACTGCATGCAAAAATTTACATTCAATGGAAATGACTCCATTGACATTCATTGGTTTAATCTTTAAAGAGAACCCGAGGTGTGTTTAAAGAATGTTATCTGCATACAGAGGCTGGATCTGCCTATACAGCCCAGCCTCTGTTGCTATCCCAAACCCCACTAAGGTCCCCCTGCACTCTGCAATCCCTCATAAATCACAGCCGTGCTGTGAGGCTGTGTTTACATCTGTAGTGTCAGTCTCAGCTGCTCCCCCGCCTCCTGCATAGCTCCTATTCCTGCCCCCGTCCCTTCCCTCCAATCAGCAGAGAGGGAAGGGATGCAGGCGGGGACCGGAGTTCTGCAGGAGGCGGGGAGAGCAGCAGACTGACACTATAGAAATAAACACAGCCAGCTCTGACAAGCTGTTTGTCAGCAGCGTGGCTGTGATTTATGAGGGATTGCAGAGTGCAGGGGGACCTTAGGGGGGTTTGGGATAGCAACAGAGGCTGGGCTGTATAGGCAGATCCAGCCTCTGTATGCAGATAATATTCTTCAAACGCACCTCAGGTTCTCTTTAATGCAAAAAATTTACATTGCAAATTCATACTCAGTGGAAACGGGTCCTTATTTTTTTTTTATATTTTTTACTTTGATAGGTGAAAGTTACTTTGTATATAAGATGAAAAATATCTCCTGGGAGAAAACTCTGTAAAAACATTCACTGAATGAGGTCCAATGTGTTTGTATGACTAATTCTACAGCATCACAAGAATTCTGGCAGTATCCTCTTACCACTTCATAGCTTCAATAAGTCGCTGCCAAAGAATGTGTCAGAACATGTTTTGTTGAACTGATCATCTAATTAGTGCTACTGGTTCATCCTCTTCCCCCTCACCCATTTAAGTTAGTCTGTTGGTTTGTAATATTCTAGATTGTGATTCAACTACTGTTATGTAATGTATACTGTCAATTTACTTTTTGCTGTTTATTTTTACACTGTTGTTGTTTGTACAACCAAAACTGCCTGTATTGGGTCTATGTTATTTAAAACCCTCATAAGCAACTCATTTTTATGGCCTCCAGTTAATTACCGTATTTCGTGCCGTATAAGACGCTCCGGAATATAAGACGCACCCAGGTTTAGAGGGCAAAATCCAGGGAAAAAAAATAATAATACTAAACCTGGTGCGTCCATATTCCCGGAGCGTCTTGTACATGTTATCCCTCAAATGGTAGCCTCTTGTGTCCCCCATGTATCCTCCATGTCTGCCCCATGTGTCCTGTGTCCTCATGTCTCCCCCATGTGTCCACATGTCTGCCCCATGTGTATTCCTGTCTCCCTAACCATGTCTCCTCCTGTCTCTTATGTGCCTCCCATGGTCCTCCTGTCACCCCATGCATATTCCCATCACCCCACCATGTCTCCTCCTGTCTCTTCCATCTCCCCCATGGTCCTCCTGTCACCCCCATCATGTCTCCTCCTGTCCCTTCCGTCTCCCCCATGGTCCTCCTGTCACCCCCATCATGTCTCCTCCTGTCCCTTCCGTCTCCCCCATGGTCCTCCTGTCACCCCCATTAATCCGAACACTTGTATAGCGCTTTTCTCCTTTCGGACTCAAAGCGCTCAAGAGCTGCAGCCACTGGGACGCGCTCAAGAGGCCACCCTGCAGTGTTAGGGAGTCTTGCCTTGAACTCCTTACTGAATAGGTACTTGACCTAGCCAGGATTCGAACCCTGGTCTCCCATGTCAAAGGCAGAGCCCTTAACCAGTCCTCCTGTCCCTTCTGTCTCCCCCATGGTCCTTTTGTAACCCCCGACTATGTCAGCTGCCGTGTCTTAAGTCCCCGCTATGGTCCTGACTCCCGCATGTGTCCGCGCCCCCCCCCCCCGCGTGTTTCCGCTACCTCCCCTGTGTTGTATGTCCCCCCGGGTGTTTCCGCCCCCTCCCCTTGTGTGGTCTGGCCCCCCCGGGTGTTTAGCGGCAGCTTCTTACCTCTTCCACCATGCCCGCGTGGACTGCAGACCTCCGGCTTCTGTGTGCGGCTTCCTCTAGTGACGGCTTCTAATGACGCGTCACAAAGACGCGTCTGCCCCATGTGTCCTGTGTCCCCATGTCTCCCCCATGTGTCCGCGGGGCCTTAAGACACGGCAGCTGACATAGTCGGGGGTTACAAAAGAGGCAGAAGGAGGATGCACACAGGCAGGGAATCCCCGACATGGCGGTGGTTCGTATCGGAGAGTGTTCGGAAGTCGGGGATTCCCTGCCTTTGCCGTAAAAGACACAGGGACTTTTTCTCCCCATTTTTTGGGGAGAAAAAGTGCGTCTTATACGGCGGAAAATACGGTATACAAAAAATGAATTTATATTTTATTGGTTTCTATTTATTTACATTCTTAGTATTTCTTAGTATACAAAGCAACAGTAATTACCTGGCACTTTGGCAACCCAAAAAATCTCTTCCAGTTTGATGTATTTCATTGCTTGTCTATTGGGTGGAAGCACACAAATCATTTATTTCTCTTATTTTGAATAAATTACAAATGTTATTTTGTTTAACATTCTGATAAATGACATTTTGTGACATTATCCTGTAATGAGAGAATTATGTAGTCTATAGTTGTGCATGCTTTTCTTGATTTGGTGATATTGAAATTATAGCATCATTGTGGTTTTTTTCAGGTTATGTACATATCCCATGATAGATTAGATAGATAGATAGATAGATAGATAGATAGATAGACAAGAATCTGTTATAACCTATTATGCAGGAGAACAGAGGCGCCAAAAGGATAAAAGGAAGCTAAATAAGCTTAACCACTTGAGGACCTAGGGCTTTCTACACCTTAAGGACCGGCCACTTTTTTTCCATTCAGACCACTGCAGCTTTCACGGTTTATTGCTCGCTCATACAACCTACCACCTAAATGAATTTTGGCTCCTTTTCTTGTCACTAATAAAGCTTTCTTTTGGTGCTATTTGATTGCTCCTGCAATTTTTACTTTTTATTATATTCATCAAAAAAGACATGAATTTTGGCAAAAAAATTATTTTTTTAACTTTCTGTGCTGACAGTTTTCAAATAAAGTAAAATTTCTGTATACATGCAGCGTGAAAAATGTGGACAAACATGTTTTTGATAAAAAAAAAAACCCATTCAGTGTATATTTATTGGTTTGGGTAAAAGTTATAGCGTTTACAAACTATGGTGCAAAAAGTGAATTTTCCCATTTTCAAGCATCTATGACTTTTCTGACCCCCTGTCATGTTTCATGAGGGGCTAGAATTCCAGGATAGTATAAATACCCCCCAAATGACCCCATTTTGGAAAGAAGACATCCCAAAGTATTCACTGAGAGGCATAGTGAGTTCATAGAAGATATTATTTTTTGTCACAAGTAAGCGGAAAATGACACTTTGTGACAAAAAAAAAAGTTTCCATTTCTTCTAACTTGCGACAAAAAAAAAATGAAATCTGCCACGGACTCACCATGCCCCTCTCTGAATACCTTGAAGAGTCTACTTTCCAAAATGGGGTCATTTGTGGGGTGTGTTTACTGTCCTGACATTTTGGGGGGTGCTAAATTGTAAGCACCCCTGTAAAGCCTAAAGGTGCTCATTGGACTTTGAACCCCTTAGCGCAGTTAGGCTGCAAAAAAGTGCCACACATGTAGTATTGCCGTACTCAGGAGAAGTAGTATAATGTGTTTTGGGGTGTATTTTTACACATACCCATGCTGGGTGGGAGAAATATCTCTGTAAATGACAATTTGTTAATTTTTTTTACACACAATTGTCCATTTACAGAGACCTTTCTCCCACTCAGCATGGGCATGTGTAAAAATACACCCAAAAACACATTATACTACTTCTCCTGAGTACGGCGATACCACATGTGTGGCACTTTTTTGCACCCTAACTGCGCTAAAGGGCCCTTTAGCACAGTTAGGGTGCAAAAAAGTGCCACACATGTGGTATCGTCATACTCGGGAGAAGCAGTACAATGTGTTTTGGGGTGTATTTTTACACATACCCATGCTGAGTGGGAGAAAATCCTCTGTAAATGACAATCTTTTGATTTTTTTACACACAATTGTCCATTTACAGCGGTATTTCTCCCACCCAGCATGGGTATGTGTAAAAATACACCCCAAAACACATTGTACTACTTCTCCCAAGTACGGTGATACCACATGTGTGGCACTTTTTTGCACCCTAACTGCGCTAAAGGGCCCAAAGTCCAATGAGTACCTTTAGGATTTCACAGGTCATTTTTGTTTCAAGACTACTCCTCACGGTTTAGGGCCCCTAAAATGCCAGGGCAGTATAGGAACCCCACTAATGACCCCATTTTAGAAAGAAGACACCCCAAGGTATTCCGTTAGGAGTATGGTGAGTTCATAGAAGTTTTTATTTTTTTGTCACAAGTTAGCGGAAATTGATTTTAATTGTTTTTTTTCACAAAGTGTAATTTTCCGCTAACTTGTGACAAAAAATAAAATCTTCTATGAACTCACCATACTCCTAACGGAATACGTTTGGGTGTCTTCTTTCTAGAATGGGGTCATTTGTGGGGTTCCTATACTGCCCTGGCATTTTAGGGGCCCTAAACCGTGAGGAGTAGTCTTGAAACAAAAATGACCAGTGAAATCCTAAAGGTACTCATTGGACTTTGGGCCCCTTAGCGCAGTTAGGCTGCAAAAAAGTGCCAATCATGTGGTATCGCCGTACTCGGGAGATGTAGTATAATGTGTTTTGAGGTGTATTTTTACACATACCCATGCTGGGTGGGAGAAATACCTCTGTAAATGACAATTGTTTGATTTTTTTTTACACACAATTGTCCATTTACAGAGAGATTTCTCCCACCCAGTATGGGTATGTGTAAAAATACACCCCAAAACACATTATACTACTTCTCCTGAGTACGGCGATACCACATGTGTGACACTTTTTTGCAGCCTAGGTGCGCTAAGGGGCCCAACGTCCTAATCACAGGTCATTTTGAGGCATTTGTTTTCTAGACTACTCCTCACGGTTTAGGGCCCCTAAAATGCCAGGGCAGTATAGGAACCCCACAAGTGACCCCATTTTAGAAAGAAGACACCCCAAGGTATTCCGTTAGGTGTATGGCGAGTTCATAGAAGATTTTTTTTTTTTGTCACAAGTTAGTGAAAAATGACACTTTGTGAAAAAAAAACAAAAATCAATTTCCGCTAACTTTTGACAAAAAATAAAATCTTCTATGAACTCGTCATACACCTAACAGAATACATTGGGGTGTCTTTTTTCTAAAATGGGGTCCGTTTCTGGGGTTCCTATACCACCCTGGCATTTTACAGGCCCAAAACCGTGAGTAGTCTGGAAACCAAATGTCTCAAAATGACTGTTAAGGGGTATAAGCATCTGCAAATTTTGATGACAGGTGGTCTGTGAGGGGGCGAATTTTGTGGAACCAGTCATATGCAGGGTGGCCTTTTAGATGACAGGTTGTATTGGGCCTGATCTGATGGATAGGAGTGCTAGGGGGGTGACAGGAGGTGATTGATGGGTGTCTCAGGGGGTGGTTAGAGGGGAAAATAGATGCAATCAATGCACTGGGGAGGTGATCAGAAGGGGGTCTGAGGGGGATCTGAGGGTTTGGCCGAGTGATCAGGAGCCCACACGGGGCAAATTAGGGCCTGATCTGATGGGTAGGTGTGCTAGGGGGTGACAGGAGGTGATTGATGGGTGTCTCAAGGTGTGATTAGAGGGGGGAATAGATGCAAGCAATGCACTGGCGAGGTGATCAGGGCTGGGGCCTGAGGGCATTCTGAGGGTGTGGGCGGGTGATTGAGTGCCCTAGGGGCAGATAGGGGTCTAATCTGATAGGTAGCAGTGACAAGGGGTGATTGATGGGTAATTAGTGGGTGTTTAGGGTAGAGAACAGATATAAACACTGCCCTTGGGAGGTGATCTGACGTCGGATCTGCGGGCGAACTATTGGTGTGGGTGGGTGATCAGATTGCCCGCAAGGGGCAGGTTAGGGGCTGATTGATGAGTGGCAGTGACAGGGGTGATTGATGGGTGGCAGTGCCAGGGGGTGATTGATGGGTGGCAGTGACAGGGGGTGATTGATGGGTGATTGACAGGTGATTGACAGGTGATCAGTGGGTTATTACAGGGAAGAACAGATGTAACTAATGCACTGGCGAATTGATAAGGGGGGGGGGGTCTGAGGGCAATCTGAGCGTGTAGGCGGGTGATTGGGTGCCCGCAAGGGGCAGATTAGGGTCTGATCTGATGGGTAACAGTGACAGGTGGTGATAGGGGGTGATTGATGGGTAATTAGTGGGTGTTTAGAGGAGAAAATAGATGTAAACACTGCGCTTGGGTGGTGATCTGATGTCGGATCTGCGGGCGATCTATTGGTGTGGGTGGGTGATCAGATTGCCCGCAAGGGGCAGGTTAGGGGCTGATTGATGGGTGGCAGTGACAGGGGGTGATTGATGGGTGGCAGTGACAGGGGGTGATTGATGGGTGATTGACAGGTGATCAGTGGGTTATTACAGGGAAGAACAGATGTAAATATTGCACTGGCGAATTGATAAGGGGGGGTCTGAGGGCAATCTGAGCGTGTAGGCGGGTGATTGGGTGCCCGCAAGGGGCAGATTAGGGTCTGATCTGATGGGTAACAGTGACAGGTGGTGATAGGGGGTGATTGATGGGTGGCAGTGACAGGGGGTGATTGATGGGTGGCAGTGACAGGGGGTGATTGATGGGTGATTGACAGGTGATTGACAGGTGATTGACAGGTGATCAGGGGGGATAGATGCATACAGTACACAGGGGGGGGGGGGTCTGGGGAGAATCTGAGGGGTGGGGGGTGATCAGGAGGGGGCAGTGGGCAGGGGGGGAGATAAAAAAGAAATTGCGTTGACAGATAGTGACAGGGAGTGATTGATGGGTGATTAGGGGGGTGATTGGGTGCAAGCAGGGGTCTGGGGGGTGGGCGGGGGGGGTCTGAGGGGTGCTGTGGGCGATCTGGGGCAGGGGGGGAGAAATCAGGGTGCTTGGGTGCAGACTAGGGTGGCTGCAGCCTGCCCTGGTGGTCCCTCGGACACTGGGACCACCAGGGCAGGAGGCAGCCTGTATAATACACTTTGTAAACATTACAAAGTGTATTATACACTTTGTATGCGGCGATCGCGGGGTTAACATCCCGCCGGCGCTTCCGTATAGCCGGCGGGATGTTGCGGCGGGCGAGCGGTGACAGGCGCCGGCGGAGGATCGCGTCACGGATGACGCGATCGCTCCGCCCATGCCCTTAAATGGACCGCCGCCTCTGTGGGTGAGCCGGTCCTTAAGGGCTCCACTTCCCGGCCGCCTCTGTGCGTTAGGTGGTCGGGAAGTGGTTAAAAACCAAATTCTTGGTAAATAGAGGAGGTAGTGGTGGACTTACCTCCTCCAAGTAGACACACAACGACTGTAGTAAAGACAGTCAATATATTTTATTTATGAACTCCAAATATGCCAAATATGAATGTTATAACCTATGTAGAAGGTAGAATTGTAAAGGGAAGTAAAGACAGATTTGTGAGCCAGGAGCTCTATTGGTACCACAGCATTACTGGTGGTCAAGGAGCTTCAGGATACTTTTGGACTTGTGTTCTTCAATTGTAGTATTACTATTTTGTTTCCCGGAAGAGTTTTGAAATGAAGACAAATGCATCTAGCTATAATACAGCTTAAAATACAGGAAGTTCTATGTACTTCAACAGCTGGGGTATTCAATTAATGATTTGAAATGAGTATGCCCTGTAGTTGTTAAACATTGAATGGTGCTGCTCTTCTTGAAACTAGAAGAGCCACTATTCACTTCATCAAAGTACCAATGTTGACTGGAGTGGAACCTTTTCAGATCATAAATGTCTTTTAGCAAAGCTGCTGTTCTTAGAAAAGAGACTATGCACTTGTTAGTGGTCCTGTGAAACTCCCAGCCAACAATATTTTCAAAAAATTCAGAACTGATTTTATGAATGTTATAAATGCTGTAGCCAAATGCGGAAGCCTAAAGCCACTTCTAAGCTTATCGGCTTGTTAGTTTGCTGGGATTGCAGCCAGTTTCCACTATCCACAGTTTTGGCACTTCAAAAACTAGGGAGATTGGTTATGGAGAAAAACTAAAGTGATGTGAAATAATGCTTAAAATGTTTAATTTATCTGTAAATTTGGCACACATCTAGGTATTTTAATAATATGAATATTTTCTTTAAAACTGAACTTACAGTGAAATTTTATATGTCTGGTACTGAAGAAAAGTGTGCAATGACAATTCTATGAAAGAACAAGGAAAGAGTACCTAATTGTACTGTTCAGTGTGGTGTTTGGTGTCAGTGCAGCAAACAAATGTTATTTACCACCCCTTATTAAAGGACAACTTTTTTTACAAAACAAATAGTGTATATTAGAGCACACATTACCACTAGTACTAGGAGCACTTTATTTCTTTACACAGCTTTCTCATTCTCTCTCTATTTTCAAATCATGCTGCCATCATTTCTTAGGTTTGCAGCTACAGATTCTGACAGACTGAACCATTTACTACATGGGGAGGTGGGGTTGCTATCAACTTTTCAGTGTATACTTTAGTAATCACCTTGCTGATAAAGATTTCTACAGGTGTTTGGAAAGGGGTTAAAGGTTTCTTTCAATGTGTGATTATCTTTTCCATTCCCTATGCCCCATACACATGCTCAACAGCAGTCTTTTACGCAGCACAATTATCAAACAACTTTTGTTGTGAAACAAGTTGAAACAACCCTAAAAAAGTTGTTTGCTATTGTTCAAAGAACTGATAAGACTGATAAGGCGTCAATCCAACAGTTGGATTGACGTCTTATCAGTCTTATCAGTTGTTTGAACAATAGCAAACAACTTGTTTGTGGTTGTTTCAATTTGTTTCACAACAAAAGTTGTTTGATAATTGTGCTGCGTAAAAGACTGCTGTTGAGTGTGTGTATGGGGCTTTACACAGTCACAAAGATATTACCCTTTATCAATGTGTCTCCACCACCCAGCACAGACAGCAATCTGCAGCTAGAGCTGAGGAAAGTTATAGGAGATGCTGCAGAAGTTGCAACATAACAAGCAGCCAGTCAAGAGTAGTATTCACACATTTCCCTGACTGCTAGTTATCTTATAATGTTATCTTAACCAAACTAATCTTAACCAAACGTTAAAAATCACTCTTACTTTTCTTCTCCATAAAACATTCATTCCCCAGTTTCCCTGGCTCTTATTTGGTACATCTGTCACACAAAGGAAGTTGCAGGGCATGCTGGGTTTTCTTTTTTTTCTTCTTTATGGATTGGCTGAAGCCTCTTTCTCTCCGGTTTTTCACTCCTACACCTCTGTTCCTCTCTTGCCAATATTTCTCATGTTGAGAAGCTGAGAAAAGCAGCTTCTGAAATGAAATCTAAACCATACAAATAAACCAGCTCTGCAGAGTCACACAATGGTGATTCATGACAATGCACTTTCTACTGCAGAGCTGGGTGGGAGTGTCTGAAGACTGGGAGGAGGGCGGACAATGAAACACAGAGTAAGGTAGGAAATGTCGGGATTGGCTTCGAGATAGACACAGTCAAAATGGAAAATCCTAAGAAGGATTTTTTCTTTTCTTACTATAGAAAAATCTCTAAAATCAAAATGTGGACAATGCAATACATATGATATGTAAGTATAGCAAGTATGTATCTATATATATATATATATATATATATATATATATATATATATATATATATATGTGTGTGTGTGTGTGTTTTTCTGAGATAGTATGGCTGACAGCTCCTCTTTATCTCTGCTGCATGTCGTGAGTGTGGACAGAGTGGTGAAGGAGATTTGTCAGGGCTATACATTTCCTTTTGCTCAAAATAATTTCCACCATAGTAAAAAAAATTGGCAAAATGGTGATTATTAGGGCAACAACTCCCCCTGTCAGGGCCAGCGCTACCATAGAGGCAAAGGAGGCAGCTGCCCCAGAGCTTGTAGGGGCCCCCAGTGGCTACAAGAGGAAAACAATTTTTTCAAATCGACCTTATAGTTTTTGAGAAAATCAATTTTAAAGTTTCAAAGGAAAAAAAATACACATTTCAAAAACCAGCCGACTTTAATGGTTAATAGAAAATCCACCTTAACTTCTAGAAACCCTGAATTTGCAGGATATGTTAAGGAGATCATTGGTAATAATAGGAAAAAAATTTTTTTTCAAAAAGACCTTATCGTTTTTGAGAAAATCGATTTTAAAGTTTCGAAGGAAAAAAGTATACTTTTAAATGCGGTAAATGTCACTTTTAGTACCTAACGGTAGTGTAATTTTACATGTATCAAAAGAAAGAGCAATACATTTCCTGACGGGGTTTCCAGGGGGTCCATACGCAGCCGCAACACTTTGGCCAGGGATTGCTATACAGCCGCAATATGGCTGTATGAAGATCCCTGGCATTTTTTCCTATTTTCCCAATTTTTTTATGTTTAGAGTGTGGGAAATTTTTTTTTTAAATTATGTGGGGTCCCCCCTCCTGAAACTTTTTAACCCCTTGTCCCCCCATGCAGGCTGGGGTAGCCAGAATGTGGAGCTCCGACCAATTGGGGCTTCAAACCCTGACTATACCAGCTGCAAAAAATGTCCCTTAATGCCAATTTTTGCTCCGGGGTATCTGTTGGGGGGGCCCCCAGGTTTATTTTGCCCTGGGGCCCCATTGTTGCTTAAACCGGCCCTGCCCCCTGTGTAAATGGTTCAGTCCTTCAGAATCTGTAGCTGCAAACCTAAAGGTGGCCACTAATGGTACATTTTGCCAAATGATCTTTTATGAACGATTCTTCTAATGAACGATCGGAAATGATCGTTTGGGACCACTAATGGACAAGAATCTCCTAACCAATCCAATCAAATTAATGAAATTAATCCGGTTTTCAGTTTGATCCTGTCAATCTGTTTGATTAGGTTACTTTTGTGCATTAGTGATCCCAAATGACCTTATCCAATTGTTCATGTAAAGAATCATTTGTAAACGATTGCTCATCAAATTGTATAGTTAGTGGCCACCTTAAGAACTGAAAAGATGATTTTAAAACAGAGCTGTGAGCAGAAATAAAATAGTACTAGTGGTATTTTATGCCATAGGGCCTGTTTCCACTTGTGCGGTGCGAATCGCCGCGGTAAAAATTTCGCATTGGGGTGTATGCGAATTTTCATGCGAATTTACACACAAATTCGCGTGGATGACGCTGTATGCAAATTTAACCATGGCAGTGCCGGTGTGCTTTTCCATTGATTTCCATGCGAATTCACAGGCGATTTCCCTATTAAATACATTAGCGGCGATTCGCATGCATTCCACACGCAGGCAAATTCTGAGGGCTCTGCTGTGCAGAAAAATACTGCACAGAAAAACGCTCAGGAAAACTGACAAGTGGAAACAGGCCCATTCACTTATATTGGCTATGCAAATCTGCATGCAGGAAACGCATGCAGATCCGCGATAGTGGAAACGGGCCCATAGTACAGGGCTTCCCAACCCTGTCCTCAAGCATGCTTTGTGGAAATCAACAGTGGTAGTTAATCAGCTCTACTGAGACACTGATTGCCTCACCTGTGAATGTTTGTGGTTTTCTGCAAAATATGCACTGATGGTGGTACTTGAGAACAGGGTTGGAAAGCCCTGCCCTAGAATACAGTATTTAAGAAGTGGGTTTTTTTATTGACAGATGTCCTTTAATTATCAATTCATTTTGTCAGTTTAAATGTTTTGAGAGTTATTTTATGTATAGTTAATAGTCTTTTTATGCTTAACTTGCCTTTTATGGTGGGCTCTGTGCCACTTTTCTAATGTTACAACTCATTAACGAATGAGCGTTAATGAAATTGCAGAATAACAAAAGTTCTAACAGCCATCTATGAGAGGCAAAAACTTCATTTCAGCTAGCTGCTGATCTATGGCTGAAAAGCTGTTTGTTGTTTTTCATATTTGAAATGTATGCTTTATGTACGTGTTGTACTGTGCACTTGCACCTTATCACTGAGCTCTTTATTCCCCTGATAAAGGCCCCCATTGAGGGGGTAAAACATGTAGGGTTGGTGGTTTATTATTATCAACTAGTACTGTTAGCAAGCAGTCAAGGGTTTCGATCTTATGTGCCTAGACAGGTATACAGGCCTTTAGATCCATATACTTACCTATACCCTGACTCCTTGATAGGAGTTCAATTATAATCAGTAGCCAATACATCTTTTCTATCATAATAATAAAAGTTATATTTTAATATATTAGTCCTCCTCCAGGTCATAAAATGTGTATATTAATTTAATTATGCAGTGTGTATAAAAAACAATACCAGTTGCCTGACTGTCCTAATGATCCTCTGCCTCTAATACTTTTAGCCATAGACCCTGAACAGGGGCGTAGCAATAGGGGGTGCAGAGGTAACGACTGCAAGGGGCCCTTGGGCCCGGACGGCTCTCCCTCAACTGCAGTATTAGCCCTCTATTGGTCCTGTGCTCATAATAATCACTTCTATAGATGCTTTGAATAGTAATAATCATCCAAGCTGTTCCCTATCCCCTTCTTGCACCTCTGACACTGTAGTTGCCATTGACAAATTTTGGTGCGCCGTATCAATTGTTATGTATAGAGTGCTTGGGGGGCCCCATGTAAAACTTGCATCGGGGCCCACAAATCCTTAGCTACGCCACTGACCCTGAACAAGCATGCAGATCAGATGTTTCTGACAAAAATCTGACAAGATCAGCTACTGACCCATCCAATATGATACCCATTTAAGCTGGGTGATTCAGACACTACTGCAACCAAAGAGATCACCAGGACTGCCAGACAACTGATATTGTTTAAAAGGAAATAAATAAGGATGCCACATGCTTCTCACTTTAGGTTCCCTTTAAGGATGGTGATTTAGAGATCCATACCACTGTTCCCATTAGCTTATTTACTTATTCCCTGGAGGAGTTCATATAAGAGCTAGTCATAAAGCCTATATGCAGTTTGGGCTGGTCTCACCGGACTGCTAAAAAAATAAGTTTTAGAGTACAGATAACCTACAGAGCTTTTGCTGTACAATAAACTATTACGCAACGGGCATTCTTAAAGAGGAATAAGAATGTATGCTTTTTATTATTTATATAGTGCCAACATGTTCTGCAACGCTGTACAGAGTATATTGTCTTATTACTTATCTGTCCCTCAGAGGGGCTCATAATCTAAACCCTACTTTAGTTATATGTCTTTGTATGTATCATGTAGTGTATGTATCATAGTCTAGAGCCAATTCAGAGGGAAGCCAATAAACTTATCTGTATGTTTTGGGATGTGGGAGGAAACCAGAGTGCCCAGAGGAAACCCACTCAGACACAGGGAGTACATACAAACTCTGTGCAGATAGTGCCCTGGCTGGGAATTGAAAATGGGACCCAGCTACAAAGTGAGAGTGCTAACCACTACCTCAACGTGCTGTCCTTATTTTTTTCCATGCAGGTTTTGCTTTAATATCTACAAGTAGCAAGATGGATTCAGCTCAGTCCTTGGCTTTCTGTGCAGGTTAATGTAGCTTTTACTCCCACATTGTAGGTTGCACTTTGTGCTCTGTACTATGTGCCCTTTGAAAAAGGAGAAATGCTTTATAAAATGTTCCATTACATTTGATTTGTACACTTTTTTTAAGTAAATTGTTGGGATAGAAATATGTGGACGTATCCTGACATCTTCAAAATATTTTTCACATAGCTGTCCACTTTATTCTTCTGTTACTAATGAACCACTGAACTGGAACAAGTATTCATGACTTATGCCCCAAGAGTTCACAGGTTGCCTGATTTTTCTGGTTCGTTGAGTAACTGAGAAGTGAAGCGAGGATAAGAATGGCGGTGTAGGAACATCTCAAATAAACAGTCAACAATAGCAAGTGTTCTCTCTCTGCCCTGACAAGTTCTCTGGGACCACTTTTGGGTTTCCTAAGAGCTCTCCAATTTACGTTTGCATTCATGTCATTTTATTATAAATGGTAAGAGTTTCTTATAATTAAAAGAATTCTTTAAAATATTTAATTTCTTCATTTCTTTTCTTTTTCCTGAACACTAGAGAAGAAAATCGCGGTATTCAGACCTTGACTTTGAAGTAAGTTACCATATTAAATAAGTAATATTTTGCTGGTGCATCACTTTCAGTAAACGTGTATATGTTTATTATTGGTGCGATTGCACATGTCATCTTGAAGCACCCCTGAACTGAAAGGGATATGGAGGCTGACATATTTATTTCATTATGAAAAATGCAGATTGCCTGTCTGTACTGCCGAGACTCTGCCTCGAATACCCTTAGCTATAGACCCTGAGCAAGCATGCAGATCAGGTGAGACTGAAGTATGAACAGATTAGCTGCAATCTTGTTTCAGGTGTGTGACTCGGACACTACTGCAGCCAAAGAGATCAGCTGGACTACAGCCAACTGGTATTGTTTAAATAGAAATAAAAAGGCAGCCACCATGTCCCTTACAGTTTAGGTTTACTCTCAAGACTATGAATCTGTAACCTGAAGTGTACTGTATACATGGATAGAGATACTCATTTGGTTGAAGGAATGACAACAACTAACCTGATTCTAATGAAGATAACCTCACTGCTTGTTATATACCATACAGTAATCAAGACAACTGAATTTTATAGAACCTGAAGTCAGAAGTATATGGTGGCTGCCATCTTTATTACAGTTTTTAAATTCTAACGGCCTCATTGTCATACTAACGTCTGCCTCTGCAACTTTCTGGCTTAGTGTAACTTTGAATTCAGGTCAGGTGAACTCATGTCTGACGCCACTGGCTTTTTGCTTGTTCTAAGTGAGCAATTCAGATACACTAGAATTACGATGGAAGCCTCCTTATTCCAGTCATTAGTTTTCTCACTGAAAATTGATTACTATGCTCTTTATTCCAGCCACCATTAAAATGTCATCTAAGAAGGAATTTAAATGTGGCCAAGTTCCGTGAAAGTCATAATTTTGCAGATGAAGTTGACGTTCACATTACTCTGGCATACTCCATTGCATCTTATAAATACCGAGTAACTGGGGAATTCGTGCTGTGATTAGCCAGGAGTACTGGTGCTGCCCAGAGCAGCTCCTTGTGGTCTTGGTCAGCACAGAGTCAGAGTAAGGAATCTACAGGATATGAGTGGAAGGAAGAGATGCTACGCTACTTTGTGGGATAAACTCTGCTGTTTTGGGAGATCATAAAAAGAAATCTTCAACATTTTAATAAGCATATGTAAAGGGATCTGACAGAGCACTTACTAAAGCCAAATGTTATACCATTACCATAAAAAGCTGCATTTTTAAAGACACACAGTAATGACCCAAAAAAATAAAACCATCTGCCTGATGTCCTGTACATTGTGCATGTGCCTCCAGCACAGCTGACACATTGTGTCAGCATGTATTGCACAAGGCCCCTGAAGGGGTCCTGTGGTTTCTGGCAACAGGATATTAGCAGCAGATTCATTCAGTCCTCTAAAGCCACATCTACATGCGTAGATGCGGCGGCGATGTCCCTTATCAATCGAACCGCTGATGCGGCTCGATTGATAAGATCTGATAGGACGGATCTCCCCACCGCCAATTCCCTGCTTGCTCCCTGTGAGTGGACAATGGCAGGGAATCGAGCGGAAGATAGGCGGCGCCGGCGGGGACGAGCGGGGAAACGAATCCAGCGCACGTGCGACAAGCGGGGACGCGGCGGGCACGTGTGGGGACGCGGAAGAGGTGATCCGGTGGCTAATCGAGCCACCGGATCGGAGCCTCATCTACCCGTGTAGATGAGGCTTTAGTTGCAATTAGCAGCCTTGAGAGACAAATCTTGGTTTTCCATAACATGAAACAGATGCCTATTGGGTTGTGATTTGTAATTTGGAGGCCTAAGAAAATGTCTTCATTTTCTCCATGGTCCAGTTCTGATGGCCATGTGCTCATTGTAGATGTTCTTCTCTAGCTTTGCATTACCATACACAGCAATTAGTGTTTTGACATGTTAAGGGCCGGCCTGCATTACATTTTTCACCAGTTTGTGCCACAGGAGGCAATGGGGGAGGGGGAGAGGGGCGTAGCAGCTGAAGACTAGTACCCATTTTTAAACAGGCGAGCTTTGATCTAGTTACTAAATAAATCATAAAATCTACCTCAAGTAGCTTACTTTTTGTCATCTATAGAAAGAAGGTCAAGTCTGAATGGGTCCTATAGATAACATTGAATCCATTGACATGTCCGTTTTGTCACTGATCTACATTGCAGAAATGAATCACTGTTACATATCCTGAATTCCATATGCTGCCATTTGATTTACCTTCTCACCTCTTCTCCACAGACATCACTGAGAGAAACAGGTTGCAGCAACCCCTCAATAAAAATATGTTTTATCATTTTAATTCTAAGCTTAGGAAGAGATTCTCATTAAAGCAATCTATCAAACACTGCCAAAACAGTTCTACAAATAGCACTAGCAAATTGTCCATATAGTCATATGAAAAAATGAACCTAAAACCTGAAACCCTCCAAACTCCCTGTATAGCAAACGGGGAACAGAGGCGCCAGCAAGGTAAATGTGGATAAAACCTTTAAAAATTTGCTTGGAGGAAGCGGTGGACTTACCTCCATAAAGCAGACACGAAAGACTGTCTGTATAATAGTAATCACATTTATTATGTAGTACCCCAAAAGTGCAACGCGTTTCGCAGGCCATGTCCCCTGTCTTCATCAGGCAATAAACGTGGGGACAAACAGTGGACAAGAGACAGTACATTTTGCTATAGTGAATTCTGTAGTTACAATTTGTATAACAAAACATTGTATATCATACAGCATATAGTGTATAAAAAACCCACTGTTTTTTGTTATATCCAACTCCTTATATTATCCTCACATAGCTTTTTTTATGGTCAATAGATAGAATCAAAGGGGCTGGCACTGTGGGTAAAAGCCTTAGAGGGGGGGGGGGTTCCAACACGGTATTGGGGTGCAGGGTATAGCCTCTTGCGTGCACAGATCAATGAACTAGGTAGAATATTTAATAAACAAAAGAAGAGAGCGATCCTGCACTGCTCCAAGGCTCTTCTTTATTGTAACTCAGTCAGTTTAAATCTTCATCCATAAAACATACACGTTTCTCATAGAAAGGCAAATGTAACTGACATACCCTGTTGAGGTCCTGGCTGTGGGGCAATGTGGGGGTGGCAGCGGTCCGCCTGACGACCGTTTCGCTCCAATGAGCTTCCTCTGAGGCTCCGTGCGCACAACACTTCCCATAATGGGGATCTTTATACTGGCAAGCCGTAGTTTCGTGTTCCGGGCACGTGACGCCGCTCCGCATCACTTCCTGTCCACGTCAAGCGCGGGCACGCGTACATACTGACGCGTGTCACGCATACGTACCAACAGGAAGCCAATGCGTTCCACACTGGCTCGCAACAACTCCCGTCCGCGTCGTGGTCGCGTGCACGCGTACCACGTGACGCAAACAGGCGTATCTCTGTATAGGGGAGAGAAAGTGCGTCCAGATACGATATCTGGGACTCAAGGAATAACTTTCCAAGTCCCAAATACTTCCACAAGATGGTGCTAAAAAACATGCAGGAGAGGACCAAATCTATATATGTTGTTTAGAGCTACTAATAGTTTTGTAAAAACACATCTTTACTTCAACATTTGATTAAAAACTATTCACTAAAATATATATAGTTAAAGCTATATCATCAATAATGCATATATATTTATTTAATAGGTGTACTTTTCTTATCTTACTTAATTCTTTTAGGGGATCAAAGAATAGTGGGGTTTATGGGGCGTAATCTATTGCATTCCTTGCACATAGTATCTACTTTATTTATCCTTTTCTGGATGTTTCCGCACCAACGATAAGTGTATAGCCCCCACATTCTCCCATTTATCTATGCATTTATGTCTCTGTTAAAAACAATTCTTAAGGTATTATTGGACAAAAAAATAATAGAATATATTTTTTTGTCCAATAATACCTTAAAGAGAATCTGTATTGTTAAAATCGCACAAAAGTAAACATACCAGTGCGTTAAGGGACATCTCCTATTACCCTCTGTCACAATTTCGCCGCTCCTCGCCGCATTAAAAGTGGTTAAAAACAGTTTTTAAAAGTTTGTTTATAAACAAACAAAATGGCCACCAAAACAGGAAGTAGGTTGATGTACAGTATGTCCACACATAGAAAATACATTCATACACAAGCAGGCTGTATACAGCTTTCCTTTTGAATCTCAAGAGATTATTTGTGTGTTTCTTTCCCCCTGCAGCTAACTTATACTGAAGTGTCAGGCTGTTTCTTCCTGCAGAGTGCAGACAGCTCTGCCTGTATGTAATTCCTCAGTATGTGAAAGCCCAGCCAGCTCAGAGGAGGATTTATCCAGCTTGTAAAAGATAATAGAGCAGAGAGAAGCTGCACTAAACTAAATAACACACAGGCAGTGTGCAGAGAGGGGCCTGGAGGGGGGAGATGCATCACAGAACCACAACACTGAAGAACTTGGCAGCCTTCCAGACACAGGCTGACAAGTCTGACAAGAGAGAGATAAGTTGATTTATTACAGAGATGGTGATAGTAGAACGTGCTGCAGTAAGCCAGAACACATTAGAATAGCTTTTGGAACTTGTAGGATGATAAAAAACAGGATGCAATTTTTGTTACGGAGTCTCTTTAAGAATTGTTTTTAACAGAGACATAAATGCATAGATAAATGGGAGAATGTGGGGGCTATACACATATCGTTGGTGCGGAAACATCCAGAAAAGGATAAATAAAGTAGATACTATGTGCAAGGAATGCAATAGATTACGCCCCATAAACCCCACTATTCTTTGATCCCCAAAAAGAATTAAGTAAGATAAGAAAAGTACACCTATTAAATAAATATATATGCATTATTGATGATATAGCTTTAACTATATATATTTTAGTGAATAGTTTTTAATCAAATGTTGAAGTAAAGATGTGTTTTTACAAAACTATTAGTAGCTCTAAACAACATATATAGATTTGGTCCTCTCCTGCATGTTTTTAGCACCATCTTGTGGAAGTATTTGGGACTTGGAAAGTTATTCCTTGAGTCCCAGATATCGTATCTGGACGCACTTTCTCTCCCCTATACAGAGATACGCCTGTTTGCGTCACGTGGTACGCGTGCACGCGACCACGACGCGGACGGGAGTTGGTGCGAGCCAGTGTGGAACGCATTGGCTTCCTGTTGGTACGTACGCGTGACACGCGTCAGTATGTACGCGTGCCCGCACTTGACGTGGACAGGAAGTGATGCGGAGCGGCGTCACGTGCCCGGAACACGAAACTACGGCTTGCCAGTATAAAGATCCCCATTATGGGAAGTGTTGTGCACACGGAGCCTCAGAGGAAGCTCATTGGAGCGAAACGGTCGTCAGGCGGACCGCTGCCACCCCGACATTGGCCCACAGCCAGGACCTCAACAGGGTATGTCAGTTACATTTGCCTTTCTATGAGAAACATGTATGTTTTATGGATGAAGATTTAAACTGACTGAGTTACAATAAAGAAGAGCCTTGGAGCAGTGCAGGATCGCTTTCTTCTTTTGTTTATTACATAGCTTTTTTTATACACTATATGCTGTATGATATACAATGTCTTGTTATACAAATTGTAACTACAGAATTCACTATAGAAAAATGTTCTGTCTCTTGTCAACAGTTTGTCCCCACGTTTATTGCCTGATGAAGCGGGCGTGGCCTGCGAAACGCGTTACACTATATTAATATATTATACTATATAATAAATGTGATTACTATTATACAGACAGTCTTTCGTGTCTGCTTTATGGAGGTAAGTCCACCGCTTCCTCCAAGCAAATTTTAAAGGTTTTATCCACTTTTACCCTGCTGGCGCCTCTGTTCCCTGTTTGCTATACCGTGTCCCTCCCTGGTGGAGAGGTGATCTACCCCTTTTCTGATCTACAGAGAGCGACTTCTTAATCCTGAGTGAGGACAGGTCTAATCTCCTTACCTGCTTATACAGTGGTTGCCTTTGTGGTAACCCACGTTTGTGAGTATACTCTTCTCATGAATTATCTTTACCAATTTTATGCTGAACATACTACACTATATTGGGCTCTCGGTTTCTCTGACCTTAAACTCCCTGTATAGTCAGGGTGACCTTAATATTGAGCTAACGGTATAAGCCTTAGCAGCACTTCCCCACTGGGACACAGGGTCCGAAAACCTGGACTTAAAGTGGACCTGACCCCTGTACAGAAAAGGGCTACTAAAGCATTCAGTACTCAGTTATTGTTAGTGACAGATACTCACCTTCCCCACTCCTGTGCCATGCCCCACAGTACCCCAAATGCAAATCTTAAAATCATCATTACAATTTTTTGGGGGGTCATATTGCGGTTACTTTTTGAGTTTGGGGCATTAAAATTGTTCCATATCGCACTGCACCACACTTCACCAAGTGTAAAACGATGCTTGATTCACAAAACAATGCTAACTGTTAGCACCCTGTGAAAAGTGCGTTAACACAAACTGTTTGTGTGATAATGGTTGCGTTCCCTCGCTAAATTAGCGTTATCACGCAAACGTGAATGTTAACGCGTGAAAATTTCACGTTAACGCGCGTACACGAATTTTTTGCGCACGATAACCTTTTTCATGCAAAAACGCGCTAAAACGCGCAAAAAGCCGTGCTAACAGCCGTGCCAACAGTTAGCACCGTTTGGTGAATCAAGCCCTTAGACTTCTAACCTTCTAACCTTATTTAACTCACTGATTGAAATGGATGAAAGGCAAAGCTAACTTTTCATGGGCTTACTATTTCTTTTCCAGACAATGTAATGATGTTGAGAATCATTTATCTAGAAGCACTACTTAAGCATTAAAGCATTTCTTATCCTAAACATCAGTATACAAAGCCTATGGCAGCAACAGTAATTTCTGATTCCATTGCCATTTTTCTTATAAATCTTTCTATTCTTTTAAAACATAAACAATATAAATCAGCGGAGAGAGAGAAAAAAACAACACACTGCAATACCACAGGAAAAAAATAGTTACGGATGCCAAAACTGAACAAAGAATAATCACTGTGTATCGTTTGATAGAGCTGCAGCACATTCTATAACAGAGTGCTCACTATGGCAACTGTTGCTAAGATTCTGAAGTCTGACGTTCCTTGCCTCAGTATAGTATTTGCTTCAGTACTGCCTGCAGAAGATGGTAAATGCAGGATGCACTGCAGATGTTTGAACAAATACTACAGTCTAAGCTAATGCATAATTTATATAGCTCTATTTTTCTTTGTTTTTCATTGTTTCCGAGCATTTCGACAGTTAAAAAACAAGGCTGCTGATAAAAATTACTAAATAAATTCATAATATGGTGTGACCTTGTATTAAGGTGTCAAAGCTGGCTTTTTTCACATAACATTATTATTATTTATTTATATAGCGCCAACATATTCCGCAGCGCTTTACAAAGCACAATAAGACAGCAAGGGGAACATAGATACAACTAACAAATGTACAGCAGAGTTCCAAGCAGCACAAATATTGTTACAAAAACAGTAAACATTAGGAGGATGACCCTTCCCTTGCAAGCTTACAATCTAATGGGTAGTGGGTGACACACTAGGTAAGGGGGTGGAGGATGGAAGAGGCAGTGACCAACTGACCATTTGCCTCTGATTACATTGTGACAGATAAGTAAATAAGGGCTATAGAATGTTATAAGCTTGTCTGAAAAGGTGTATTTTAAGAGTGCGTTTGAAGATGTCCAGGTTTGGAGCATAATGTACAGGCTGTGGAAGAGAGTTCCAGATAAGGGGTGATGCTCGTGTAAAGTCCTGGATGTGAGCATGAGAGGAGGTGATCAGCTTAGAGGCCAGGAGAATTTCTTGGGAGGAGCGGAGGTTGCGGGAGGGACAATATCTTGAGATTAGTGATGAGATGTATGGAGGAGTCAGGAGATTGAACTGGATCCTCTGGGTAATGGGTAACCAGTGGAGAGAACAGCACAGTGGTACTGCGTCAGAAGAGCATGTGGAAAGGTGAATGAGGTGGGCCACTGTATAACATAAAATAAGCTTACTATTGATATCAAATACTGTATATTTTTTAAGTAAATGTAATACAGAAATTAGGCATTAACCCTTCATTCATTTTTTGTATTATTTAACTTTCAACTGATTTCACCACTGGTTTAGTGAATCTGTTTTTAACCATCTATTTACACAGCGCATCTCTATTTCACTATCTATTAACACAACACTTTACACAAACATGAACTAAACTTTCCTCCACTTGCATTCATCTCTGTCACGTTCAATAATACCTTGTCACTAAAGCACAGTGTCATCTCACCTAACAGGGCATACACTTAAAAATGCTGCTACACTTAAAAATGCTCCAAGATATTGTTATTGTTATTGATAGCAGAATATTGGGAATGTTACCAATATTCTACTGTCAGCTGTTACTGATAGCAGAGTATTGGTAATGTTACCAATATTCTACTATCACCCTATCTAATCCTGTCTTCACACTAAGGGCCTGAGCCCACTAACACAGTTGTATCCGCTTTAGTCCACTTTTCAGCATCTCTTACATTGATGTGTAACTGAAAAGCGGACACAACTGCATGAGTGGGCTCAGGCCCTAACTCTTCCCCCAATCTATGCCTAAAACTAACTTATACCTCTACCTAGCCTAACACTAACCTACCCCCTACATTGGACTAACAGTAACATGGTCACTATCTACCACCACTACCCAGAGTTCAGCTACACAGTAGCCAAACTCTACTGCTGCTATCCATCACCTCTACCCAGAATTTAGCTGCACAGTAGCCAAACTCCACCACCAGTGCTATTAATACAAACATACAGCTACCAGCTACTGCCACAGTGTTGGCCATAACCCGAAGCTCCACCACTGCAGTGACTAGCACTACCCAGAGTTTGGCTACTTACACCACTACTGATAGCTGGAATTCAGCTATAATATAGCTTATAAGATAGCTCAGCTCTGGTACATCTGGCACCCAAATTGCTGCCCGTACTCATTATTTAAAAAATGAAACGATATTGGTGCCTGTGGCAGCACTGCATTAACCTTTTTCACTTTGCTGTCTTGGGCTACAGAATGTTTGTTAGCACATTTTGGCTACCATGATACTTTGCGCAAATTCAGACTGTACCTGCAATACTTTACGATTCAAACTACTTATTCTAGACTCAAAATGTTACTTTTTTCCACTAAGCTCTTTTAAAAAAAGAAATAATAATTTACTTTAGAATGTCAAGAAGGGTGCAGCCATTACTTTTGACACAGCTGCTCACTTTAACCACTTCGGGACCACAGTCTTTTCGCCCCTTAAGGACCAGAGCCTTTTTCTCCATTCAGACCACTGCAGCTTTCACGGTTTATTGCTCGGTCATAAAACCTACCACCTAAATGAATTTTACCTCCTTTTCTTGTCACTAATACAGCTTTCTTTTGATGCTATTTGATTGCTGCTGCGAGTTTTACTTTTTATTATATTCATCAAAAAAGACATGAATTTTGTCAAAAAAATGACTTTTTTAACTTTCTGTGCTGACATTTTTCAAATAAAGTAAAATTTCCTATACATTTGAGCGCGAAAGTTATTCTGCTACATGTCTTTGATAAAAAAAAAAACATTCAGTGTATATTTATTGGATTGGGTAAAAGTTATAGCGTTTACAAACTATGGTGCCAAAAGTGAATTTTCCCATTTTCAAGCATCTCTGACTTTTCTGCGCACCTGTCATGTTTCATGAGGGGCTAAAATTCCAGGATAGTACAAATACCCCCCAAATGACCCCATTTTGGAAAGAAGACATCCCAAAGTATTCAGTGAGAGGCATGGTGAGTTCATAGAAGATTTTATTTTTTGTCACAAGTTAGCGGAAAATGACAGTTTGTGACAAAAAAAAAAAAAAAAAAAAGTTTCCATTTCTTCTAACTTGCGACAAAAAAAAATGAAATCTGCCACGGACTCACTATGCTCCTCTCTGAATACCTTGAAGTGTCTACTTTCCAGAATGGGGTCATTTGTGGGGTGTGTTTACTGTCCTGGCATTTGGGGGGTGCCTAATTGTAAGCACCCCTGTAAAGCCTAAAGATGCTCATTGGACTTTGGGCCCCTTAGCGCAGTTAGGCCGCAAAAAAGTGCCACACATGTGGTATTGCCGTACTCAGGAAAAGTAGTATAATGTGTTTTGGGGTGTATTTTTACACATACACATGCTGGGTGGGAGAAATATCTCCGTAAATGACAATTTTTTTATTTTTTTTACACACAATTGTCTATTTATAGAGATATTTCTCCCACTCAGCATGGGTATGTGGAAAAATACACCCCAAAACACATTATACTACTTCTCCTGAGTACGGCGATACCACATGTGTGGCACTTTTTTGCACCCTAACTGCGCTAAGGGGCCCAAAGTCCAATGAGTACCTTTAGGATTTCACAGGTCATTTTGAGAAATTTCGTTTCAAGACTACTCCTCACGGTTTAGGGCCCCTAAAATGCCAGGACAGTATAGGAACCCCACAAATTACCCCATTTTAGAAAGAAGACACCCCAAGGTATTCCGTTAGATGTATGGTGAGTTCATAGAAGATTTTTTTTTTTTGTCACAAGTTAGCGGAAATTGATTGTAATTGTTTTTTTTCACAAAGTGTCATTTTCCGCTAACTTGTGACAAAAAATAAAATCTTCTATGAACTCGCCATTCTCCTAACGGAATACCTTGGGGTGTCTTCTTTCTAAAATGGAGTCATTTGTGGGGTTCCTATACTGCCCTGGCATTTTAGGGGCCCTAAACCGTGAGGAGTAGTCTTGAAACCAAATGTGGCAAAATGACCTGTGAAATCCTAAAGGTACTCATTGGACTTTGGGCCCCTTAGCGCACTTAGGGTGCAAAAAAGTGCCACACATGTGGTACCGCCGTACTCAGGAGAAGTAGTATAATGTGTTTTGGGGTGTATTTTTACACATACCCATGCTGGGTGGGAGAAATATCTCTGTAAATGACAATTATTTGATTTTTTTTACACACAATTGTCCATTTACAGAGAGATTTCTCCCACCCAGCATGGGTATGTATAAAAATACACCCCAAAACACATTATACTACTTCTTCTGAGTACGGCGATACCACATGTGTGACACTTTTTTGCAACCTAGGTGCGCTAAGGGGCCTAACGTCCTATTCACAGGTCATTTTGAGGCATTTGGATTCTAGACTACTCCTCACGGTTTAGGGCCCCTAAAATGCCAGGGCAGTATAGGAACCCCACAAGTGACCCCATTTTAGAAAGAAGACACCCCAAGGTATTCTGTTAGGAGTATGGTGAGTTCATAGAAGATTTTTTTTTTGTCACAAGTTAGCGGAAAATGACACTTTGTGAAAAAAAAAACAATACATATCAATTTCCGCTAACTTGTGACAAAAAATAAAATCTTCTATGAACTCATCATACACCTAAAAGAATACCTTGGGGTGTCTTCTTTCTAAAATGGGGTCACTTGTGGGGTTCCTATACTGCCCTGGCATTTTAGGGGCCCTAAACCGTGAGGAGTAGTCTTGAACCCAAATGTCTCAAAATGACCTGTGAAATCCTAAAGGTACTCATTGGACTTTGGGCCCCTTAGCACAGTTAGGCTGCAAAAAAGTGTCACACATGTGGTATCGCCGTACTCAGAAGAAGTAGTATAATGTGTTTTGTGGTGTATTTTTACATATAACCATGCTGGGTGGGAGAAATATCTCTGTAAATGACACATTTTTGATTTTTTTTACACACAATTGTCCATTTACAGAGAGATTTCTCCCACCCAGCATGGGTATGTGTAAAAATACACCACAAAACACATTATACTACTTCTCCTGAGTATGGCGATACCACATGTGTGACACTTTTTTGCAGCCTAGGTGCGCTAAGGGGCCCAACGTCCTATTCACAGGTCATTTTGAGGCATTTGTTTTCTAGACTACTCCTCACGGTTTAGGGCCCCTAAAATGCCAGGGCAGTATAGGAACCCCACAAGTGACCCCATTTTAGAAAGAAGACACCCCAAGGTATTCCGTTAGGGGTATGGTGAGTTCATAGAAGATTTTATTTTTTCTCACAAGTTAGTGAAAAATGACACTTTGTGAAAAAAACAATAACAATCCAATTTCCGCTAACTTTTGACAAAAAATAAAATATTCTATGAACTCATCATACACCTAACAGAATACCTTGGGGTGTCTTCTTTCTAAAATGGGGTCACTTGTGGGGTTCCTATACTGCCCTGGCATTTTACGGGCCCAAAACTGTGAGTAGTCTGGAAACCAAATTTCTCAAAATGACTGTTCAGGGGTATAAGCATCTGCAAATTTTGATGACAGGTGGTCTATGAGGGGGCAAATTTTGTGGAATCGGTCATAAGCAGGGTGGCCTCTTAGATGACAGGATGTATTGGGCCTGATCTGATGGATAGGAGTGCTAGGGGGGTGACAGGAGGTGATTGATGGGTGTCTCAGGGGGCGGTTAGAGGGGAAAATAGATGCAATCAATGCACTGGGGAGGTGATCGGAAGGGGGTCTGAGGGGGATCTGAGGGTTTGGCCGAGTGATCAGGAGCCCACACGGGGCAAATTAGGGCCTGATCTGATGGGTAGGTGTGCTAGGGGGTGACAGGAGGTGATTGATGGGTGTCTCAAGGTGTGATTAGAGGGGGGAAATAGATGCAAGCAATGCACTGGCGAGGTGATCAGGGCTGGGGTCTGAGGGCGTTCTGAGGTGTGGGCGGGTGATTGGGTGCCCGCAAGGGGCAGATTAGGGTCTAATCTGATGGGTAACAGTGACAGGTGGTGATAGGGGGTGATTGATGGGTAATTAGTGGGTGTTTAGAGGAGAGAATAGATGTAAACAATGGATTTGGGAGGTGATCTGATGTCGGATCTGCGGGCGATCTATTGGTGTGGGTGGGTGATCAGATTGCCCGCAAGGGGCAGGTTAGGGGCTGATTGATGGGTGGCAGTGACAGGGGGTGATTGATGGGTGGCAGTGACAGGGGGTGATTGATGGGTGATTGACAGGTAATCAGTGGGTTATTACAGGGGAGAACAGATGTAAATATTGCACGGGCGAATTGATAAGGGGGGGGTCTGAGGGCAATCTGAGCGTGTGGGCAGGTGATTGGGTGCCCGCAAGGGGCAGATTAGGGTCTAATCTGATGGGTAACAGTGACAGGTGGTGATAGGGGGTGATTGATGGGTAATTAGTGGGTGTTTAGAGGAGAGAATAGATGTAAACAATGGATTTGGGAGGTGATCTGATGTCGGATCTGCGGGCGATCTATTGGTGTGGGTGGGTGATCAGATTGCCCGCAAGGGGCAGGTTAGGGGCTGATTGATGGGTGGCAGTGACAGGGGGTGATTGATGGGTGGCAGTGACAGGGGGTGATTGATGGGTGATTGACAGGTAATCAGTGGGTTATTACAGGGGAGAACAGATGTAAATATTGCACGGGCGAATTGATAAGGGGGGGGGGTCTGAGGGCAATCTGAGCGTGTGGGCAGGTGATTGGGTGCCCGCAAGGGGCAGATTAGGGTCTAATCTGATGGGTAACAGTGACAGGTGGTGATAGGGGGTGATTGATGGGTAATTAGTGGGTGTTTAGAGGAGAGAATAGATGTAAACAATGGATTTGGGAGGTGATCTGATGTCGGATCTGCGGGCGATCTATTGGTGTGGGGGGGTGATCAGATTGCCCGCAAGGGGCAGATCAGGGGCTGATTGATGGGTGGCAGTGACAGGGGGTGATTGACGGGTGATTGACAGGTGATTGACAGGTGATTGACAGGTGATTGACAGGTGATCAGGGGGGATAGATGCATACAGTACACGGGGGGGGGGGGGGGGGTCTGGGGGGGGTCTGGGGAGAATCTGAGGGGTGGGGGGGTGATCAGGAGGGAGTAGGGGGCAGATTAGGGACTTAAAAAAAAAATAGCGTTGACAGATAGTGACAGGGAGTGATTGATGGGTGATTAGGAGGGTGACTGGGTGCAAACAGTGGTCTGGGGGGTGGGCAGGGGGGGGTCTGAGGGGTGCTGTGGGCGATCAGGGGGCAGGGGGGGGGGAAATCAGTGTGCTTGGGTGCAGACTAGGGTGGCTGCAGCCTGCCCTGGTGGTCCCTCGGACACTGGGACCACCAGGGCAGGAGGCAGCCAGTATAATAGGCTTTGTATACATTACAAAGCCTATTATACACTGTTGCAGCGGCGATCCGGATGCCAGTAACCCGCCGGCGCTTCCGAACGGCCGGCGGGTTACGGCGAACGGGGGGCGGAGCCAGTCCCCGGCGGCTGATCGCGTCACGAATGACGCGATCGCCGCATAGCCACTCCCGCAGCCGCCCCCGCCGATGGGCGTATTGCGGTCGTTTGGGCCCAGACTTTGCCGCCGCCCATCGGCTGGGGGCGGTCGTTATGTGGTTAAAAGTTATCAGTGAAAAAAGTAATCTCCAGAAAGTACATTGAGTGTGTTTTTTTATCATCCCAATGTGCAATGTACCTGATTCAGCTTGTGATTTCTGAGGCCTTGTTTGTCGTCACAAATGATGGCAGAAGAGCACTTCACTTATTACCTGCTTAACCTAGGTGATAACACATATCATTCATGTCAGAATTGAATTTTTGCACCGTTTTTATTTGTTAATATTCTTATGTTTTATCTTTTAACATTTTTTAACATGTTTAACATTGTAAAAAAGTAAATAAAAAAGTGACACACACACACACACACACACACACACAGCTTTTCTTCCTTGTCCTCTATGTAGGATGACATTGCTAGAATGCCTTTGTGGTGGAGAAGAGAGCCTCAACAAAAAGCTGCTTTGAATTTTGCTGCCAGAGATTTTACCAATGACAGTCCTCCTTAGGGAAGATTCAGGCATTGGAGCATATTTACAGTATGGCAGTGATAGTGGAGTGTGGAGGAAAGTAAATGTAATCCATTTTAAAATTAAAGTATTTAAAAGCTGTCAGCTTATCTTTTTACTTCAAACTGTTTGGGTGAATGAATAAGGCTACCAATGTTCACCATACTCATTACAAACCCCTGGTGATGTGGTGGGCATGTGGTGGTGCTTTTATTTAAGAGGATTTTTACATCTAAACATGGGCCTCCCTCCACGGCCTATCTCCACAGACATGAGGTAGTTAACCCATTTTCTTAAGTATGAGGTAAGAGTATGCCCCTTGCTCTTGATATGAACAATGTTACTTTGCAAAGAGGGAGGATTTTTTCCCTCACTTTGCAGACCCCCCCCCCCCCCCACACACACACACACACACACACACACACCTCATGGACCATCAATCCTTCCATTTTTCAGATGACAAGACACTGCACGTTGCCCAGGTCAGTCATTCTGGCAATGGAAGTCTGCAATGGAGACAAAAGTTTAAAAGAGGCTGGGAGCATGTTTTTAATTGAACCTGAAGTGACATTTTTCACAAAAGATAGTTACTTACCTTAGAAGAAGGAAGCCCTTATTGGCCTTGACCCCACCATTCCAGCACAACTTTTGACAATCCTTGATGAATAAGTTAATGTGACCATGCTCCTGTCTGTGTACAAGCATGATTGCTCTGTGAAGGCACACGTATGACCCTTGCCTGCATAGTAGCATGGAGCTGCTTGTGCATGGCTTTTTTTTCATGCACGAGCAGATTTATGCTACTGCACAGGAGCAGACCATACTTGTGCCTGCAAAGCGTGGCCATGTTTATACATGGTCAGGAACACCGCTAAAAAAAAGAAGAGGGTCCTTGTAGTGGGGTCAAGGAGGACATGAGAAGCATCTGCATCACCCAGAGGCTTCCCTAAACCTTGGTAAGTATTCAACTTTTCTTTTTTGTTTTCTCACAGGTTCACTTCTAAATAAATAAACAATGTAAAAAGGACACAAGAGGGACAGGAGGGGGACACAAAGGGAGACAAGAGGAGAATACAATAATTGGGATGGGAGGATATCTAAAAGATGCCCCTGGACCATTTAGTATATTTTTCCCTGGTTCTTGTCCTCCTAACCTAGGTGTGTCTTATAGTCCAGAGTGCCTGATTACTCTGAAAAATACAGTGTACTGTGGTTTTATGCATAATAGCGTACATCCACAAAATATAGCAGAGGCCGCAAAAAAAATGTTTTTAAATTACCTAACTCTAACAAAAATGGCAGAGAAAAAAAAACATTCCATGGAAATCAGAAAGTTGAATTCAGAAATTCAGATTTCAGTGGAGTTCCATGGATATCAGAAAGACACTTGTCAAAATTCAAGTGGAAATCAGCATTTTTGACCATCTCTACTTATAAGCAAGTTACTGTAAATGTTGTATCAGCTCAAGTGCCTGAAGTGTCTGAGTGATGGGGCCGTCATGCAATCTGTAATTTTTGAATCTCCACCTAAAAAATACGGTTTAACTAACTAAATATAAATTAGCCTACCATGCATACTGTACAGCTCCTTGTTCTGCTATTAAACATCTCTGTAATGGTGAACCCACCTACATGTTTTACTTTTAAACTACAAAACCTGTAAAGTCAAAACCCCTGAAAAACATCAATATCCACATTTCTGCTCAAATACAATAATTCTAGTGACCATACTTACATGGGAGAATAAACAAAAATGTACAGCCAGTGACTCATACAAATATGCCATGCCACTCTGCTCTCGTTCTCAGTGCCCACAGAATTATTTGAAACCAATGGAAAAATTCAGCTTGATCTATTATTTCAAGTAGCTTTAAGAAGAACAGTCCATACATAAAAGGACAAAATCTAAAGCCGCTTATAAAAACAGTTTTTTTTTTATAGAAGGCAGAGAACAAAGCATAAAACATATTAATAATAAACAAACTTTATAGAGAAAATAAACGTTGCACTCTTTATACAAATGTCGCCACATTTAGGGATAGATCAGGCTGAGAAATCTCTCAAAGAATGATGCTTCTATAGATCGCAAAGGAGCTGATTATATTCTCAGCAAGTAGACACAGTTTACATACTGTACCTTCACTTCCACTAAAACAGTTGCAATATTAACATTCAAGTAAAAATATCTCCTAAAGAATATCTTAACATACAAAAGAAGAAATTAGTGACAAAAAGAAGGAGAGGTCTATAGCTATTTCTATGCTATAAAAGTGCTGCATCAGGAACGAGTGCCCCTATATTATGAAAGTACACCTGGACATAGCCAAACCTTGCCATAAGCTTACACATTTTATTCCTGAAGGCTCCTATGTAATATAGTGCATAAAAAACAGTGTTTCCCTGGGTTTGCTATATGGGAATCCCAGAGTCAACTTTCTCATATCCAGTTAACCTTTCGCCAGCCATTTTTATTTTTATTTTTTTACGTGCACTGCGGCGCCACATTATTTTGTGCCTCCCCAGCCTGCCAGTGTGCCTCCAGCAGCCTAATTAAGAGTGGCGCAGGGGGTGCCTGATATTTACACAATCGGGATGCAGGAACGGCTCTACTATTAGCCCAGTATAACCGGATGCAGCAGCCCTGCCCCAAGTTATTGTACATGAGATAACTCATTCAAGGCTGCTAATGGGTTGAAAAATATGTCCATATTTTCATATCTTCAAAACATTGTGTGTGTCTAACAGTCCTAATTACCCACCCTCTTTGTTGTTGAAAAGAGACTGTTTTCTTCTGGGTAATTAGCTCAATAAAACAAATAGTTTCCTGAGATTTCTGCGGACGGTCAGGCTGCTGAAACAGGCTATTAAAACGACGTTGATTGTGAAATACAAGGTAAAATAAAATGTTATTTTAATAATGAAACAGAATGTTGGCATGCATTTTTCATGTGCTATAGAAATGTGCTAAAAAGGTACTCGGTTCACTTTAATATGTTGGGAGATCCACTGTCCCAAAACAAACCAAGTATAAGTTAAAAAGTACACAAAATAAACTATGATTAGTCAGAACCAATAAATGTGGATGTTAGCTAGTTCTATAAATAAAATCATAATTGTACCCATGATTCTAAAAATGAATTTTAATTTTAGTAAGGTTTGATCTTTTAGTCTTTTGAACAAAAAGAAAGTATACGTATTGACTATTTTGAGTTCCAATCCACAAGGTGTTCAATTAAACTAATTAAGTGATTCACAAACACCTCGCAGTTTGAGTAACAGTTTCACTCATCTGTGACAGCAGAATGCAAACACTGCTGATTACCTAATTGGTTCAATTAAACACTTGCTGAACCCTTTTTTCCCATAGTCCATTTAGTGAGCGTAACGCGAATAAAAACATTAAAAACAAGGCCACCCCAACTGTTTTCTTTGGCAGCTTTCACTAGACAAAATGGACACTCTTTGGAATAATTATAGCATTAAATCATGCATGTCCTAAATGTGTTTCTAGTGGCTTCTATAAAAAGGCCAAAACAATTGGATTTTGAGATGGAACTGATGCTTATTCAAACACTTCATATAATCACATAGTATTGAAAGACAAAATACTCTAAGCTGAAGCAAATAATTAGGGGCATATTTATTATTAATGATTAGTTTTGTCAATGTACACAAAATTCACATTATTCATTGTTTAACGTATTTACAAATGCCCTTCACTCGTGCTTCTTCACAAAAATAAGCACAAGGCAAAATTCTTCACTAGCTAAAACCTGGCATAGGGAAAGATTGCAGCCATTGTTCTATAAACAATATCAGAAACAATTCATATTCTTATTGTTTATTGTATCTGATTTTATTTTTTGTCTTCTACTGATTTGACTAGAGAACAATAAGCCCATTGAAACAGCACTACACAACAATATAGAAAAGTATAAACAAGTTTATTCAAATAATCGTCAACACTATGAACAATTAAAACCAATTAAAACATATGCATACCACCTGCAATAGTACTATATTCTAATTATGTAATCAATAATAATAGCACCTCATATCTTAGCAGTAAAGAAATGTATTACAGTATTTATTTATTTATTGTATTTATAAAGCGCCAACATATTACGCAGCGCTGGACATTAGTTAAGGTTACAGATGATCTTTAGGGTGACATTTAGCAATAAGACAATACAGGAATGCAAGAAAAAAACAGATCACGCAGCACAGTATGAGTACAAGGTAATGCTTAGTCAGTCACGGGATGGGAGCTTGTGGATTAGGCAAGTCGAGTTCACACAAATGCATTGCATGGGTGCACAGTAATAGAGGTGCATGATTAGGTAGGACATACAAGGAGGATCACCCTGCTGAAGGTTTACAATCTAGAGAGAGAGGTAGGGACACAAAAGGTAGATGACCAGAGTTCAGCTGCGGGTTTAGAGCACCATCAAGGGGTGGTAGGCCAGAGTGAAAAAGTGAGTTTTGAGGGCCTTCTTGAAGATGTTGAAGGAGGGGGCTGCCCTAATGGGTGGAGGTAGGAGGTTCCACAGTGTTGGAGCAGCTTTTGAGGAGTCCTGGAGGTGTGCATGGGACTGGGTTATGCGGGGGGAAATCTAATGATCTAAATAGAATACTATCACCTGAGATGCTCACAATTAGAGCCCCCTCAGGATCAGAACCCGGGTTCAGTAACCACTGTTAGGATAAAGTGCATAGGTTGTGCAAATGTCTCATAAGTGAATGAAAAATGGTGTACATCATAAAAAAAAACATCAAGAAAGTGCATAATGATCCTCAATCATCATAGTGAGCAACAATCAACAAACATGCTGAATTTGAATTAGACAGTTGAATTAATTGTACTGTGAACACCAGGTGCAACAGACAGCGGTATACTTGACCAGGTGGGTGCAGACGTAGGCAGTATGGGAAATGGCAAGCCCCCAGTTGACTTCTCCTCCGGTATCGCGGCAGTCACGTTGCTTTTTCCCAGAGTGGGGGATCTCCAGCCCACTACGGATGTCTCCAATAGTTTTAAAGAAAACCTGTACTGAAAATAAAAGTCAAAATAAGCATACACAAGTCATACTTACCTTCCATGTAGTCTACTCCTCAGTGTCTTTCTCCTATCCCGGGTCCTATTTGTTCACTATGATCAAGGGAATTTTCTGTCCTCCATTTTGAAAATAGCCGTTAGCCATAACAGCTTTCTGGTCAGCACACAGTTAAACTGTAACATCGCCCACTTGAGCCATAGGGAAACATGGACATTACCTGGTACATCCGTTTTCCTCTCAGCTATAACTGACAGCAACTGATATTTTACTGACAGCAACTGATATATTTCAGATCTGACAAAATATTGTCAGAACTGGATGGGATTATTGTCAGAAGAAAATGGTGAGCTTCTGAGAGGAACTGATGGCAAGGTAACTCTGTAATGTTCATTTGAAGTTACCTCATGTGTTTATTTTAAATATTTTTACTCAGTACAGGTTCTCTTTAATATTAATTCTGTCTTCACTGTACAATGGCCGGGAACTGTGTTTACTAGCTAATAATACACTATTCTAACAGTTCATCCCTGCATAGATGTGGCCAGGGATTCCCGAAGACTTCTACCTGTGTGATTGGTTACTCTCTTTCCCATAATGCAAAGAACCCGCAAGTAGCTAGAGTAATATTTTCAGATTCTACAGTTCTAATTACATTATGTAGGGCAATCATTGAATGACCAAAGATTGTCCATGGATCTTCTGGGGTTGGCATTTTCCGTGCAGACTGTAGCAACGAAAACAAAAGCAGTTTTTTTTATAACTTTTAAAATACTGGTCCCTATAAAAAATATTGTAATAAATGGCACTGAACATAAATGTTACATTATTCATTTTTTGTCTCTGTGATTACTCAGTTGATATGGTTGATTGTTACTGTAATGAAGTACAACCATTTGCAGGAAAAGTTCTCAGGCCAACTTACTGAGCATAAGTTTGTCTATATAGCTTTAATTAAGCTGTCTAATTAAGTGTGTTAGGGCAAGAAATGGAATGCAATAAATTATTTCCCCAATGAGAACAGCACCACTCACATGTTCAGAAAAGATGTAACCATGCTTTATTGTGCTCAAATAAACATCAGGGTATATATTCAATGATAAAAACAATTAAAATGACCCCAAAAAAGGATTACACTGCTACAACATTCCAGGAAAAAAGGCACTTGAAAAAAAAAAGGTTAGGGTTTGCCGGTAGTAGAATGGCGCTGATAATAGCGATATTCTACTACTGAATTTCAATAGTATAATATTTACTGATATTTTACTATGGCTTAACCTAACCCTCCGAAATTCAAAAAGCAGAGAAAGTCTGGCACTAGAGTTTAATAACAGCAATGTGCCATACAAAACACAGCCATGCAATGTAGTAGCAAAATATACCAGCTTCTTATCAGACAAAGTACAATACAAAAACACCAGCCTCGGAAGAAGCTTGGCATTAACCCCGCGAAATAGTCATAAGGCCGTGCACAGTTCAGGCACAGAGATTGTTAGCTAGAATGTTTGAATGCCAATGAAAAAAAAATGTGGACAGTCAAATGTGTGGAGCTAGTCATCTCTGTTTGTAAACATAGTTAGATCAGTATGGTCTGTAGTCTCAACAGCAACTCTTGCATCAACTGCAACACAACTGAATCTTCTGGTATGAACTAACCATAATTCTATTCACTATATTTCCTTACTAACAAAAATTAAAAAAGAAAAAAACCTTAAAAACTACTTTTTTTCTGTTACTACAGTATATTGAATTGGAAAATAAAATCTTCTTTCCTCCTCTCATTATGTATATAATTCTTTCACTGGTATGAAAATATTTGTCAGGAAAATGTAAATAAAAGACACACATTTAAAAGAATAGTACTAATATTGAAGGTAACAGTGAAGGTAAAGAAGAATGAATGTTCATTCTTCACAATCGCAATGTGTTTAAAGTATTGCTAACGTTAATCTGAAGAATACTTTAGGTAACATATTCAGAAATATTGAATAAATAGTTGGAATCATTATTTATGGTTTAACAATATGCATAAGCTCAAACACACTCTTTTCCTACCTATGCAGTATGGCGGAAATGTCAAGGTTACATTTGAAGAGAACTTTTTATTATGGAGCTGAGCCAGCTTTTGTAGATAGTTAATTTTGCAGTGAAAAATTATTTTACACTTCTGCACAGATTTCCATTAAACTGAATGCGTTTCATATATTATTTGCTATGGTGAAAATGTTGACCACTGTATGAGGCTTCCATGACTCAGCAAAAGTAATCAGTAACTATTATCAGGATTTTTTTTAGGGGAAAGCCAATTAACTTATCTATTTGTTTTTGGGGTGAGGGAGGGAACCAGAGTGCCCAGACGAAACCCACACAGACATGAGAAGACCATAGAAACACTGTGCAGATAGTTCCCTGGGAACCGGTGCTGCAAGGCAAGGGGGTTATCCACTACCCCATCTTGCTGCTCGGTTAACCCCTTAAGGACCATGACAATTTTGGTATTTCAGCTGTGTTGCTACTGATACAGCAATACCTTTTTCATTACTTGCACCATCTAAGTGAGGGATGCTAGAGGGCACCGCTCAGGCCTCACTGGGCCGATTTGAATAATTTTTTTTTTTAAAACACACAGCAAGCACTTTGCTTGCTGCGTGTCCTACCCGATCGCCGCCGCTTGCCACCAATCCGCCGCTACCTGACGCGAAAGAGGGCCCCCCCCACAGACCCCGTGCGCAGCCTGGCCAATCACCGCCAGGCTGCGCTTTGGGGTGGATCAGGAGTCCCTATGACGTCACTACGTCCATGATGTTAATGACGTCACTCAGTTTGTCGCCATGGCGACGGGAGAAGCCCTCAAGGAAATCCCGTTCCGAACGGGATTTCCTTATGGGCGTGATTGCCAGCGGCGATCAAAGAAGGGTGGGAGGGAATGAGCATGAAGGGGAGAATCATGTAGCTAGCGCTAGGCTAGCTACATGATGTAAAAAAGAAATCGTCCAAAAAAAAACCCTCCCGCAGCCGTAAGGCCGTGGGAATCAGAACGCCCAGCAGGTTAACAGCAATCATTCACTTTTAAATGGGTGTGCAGATGTGTACAAGAGTGTGCACAAACATGCATGAGCATGTGCATGAGTATTGACGACAGAGGATTTGCACATGCACTTGTGGTGGCTTTTAATATTGGACATTGGTCCTTAACTATTGTATTATTAGATTGTGAGCCTCTCTGACGGACAATTCTACATGAGCAATTCCGTATACTGTGTAAAGAGCTGTATAAAATGTCAGAAGATTATGAATGTTATAATAATATAAAAAAAACTTGCTGTTGTAATTTATTAAAGCTTAAAATGATTATTTTTATTTGAAGAGAATAGCCATTTTAATGGCAAAATAACACATTATAATGTGATGCTTTTATTGTTCACACAGAAGGTCATGCATACCAGAAAGAGGCACATGGAATTATTTCAGGAATTAAACCAGAAATTTCAAACTCTGGACAGATTTCGGGATATACCAAATACTGGAAGTATGGTAAGTTTCCTTATGATAAAAAAAGACTACTTTTATACTTCCTAAGCCTACTTCCACCAAATTTCAGAAGCCAGGCAGGGAGCATTGGAGGGGGTTTTAACATGAGAGGTGTTCACTATGGTACATTTGATAATATTAGCTACACTAATAGTATGATAGTAAGCAAATAATATTTAGAACTTCATGAAAAAAGTTAAAATCCAAATTCTGACAAATTATAGCTCCAGATTCCTGGCCAGAACTGCAAAATCTGGCCTGGAAATGGTATACCAGTCCAGTGATCCAATGCAAAGTACTTCAACTCTAAAAGGTAAACTACTCATTTTGGAAGGCTTCTCCCACTGCTTACACTGAGTTTAGGTCTTTGATGCAGAAAAACATTAACCAGCTTTACACACTTCACTTTGTTACCACTATCTTAATAACGCTTAGTAAAAGGAACAATGGAAACAATTGAACTATCTCTGTTCAAAGTGGATTTTTTTTTAATGCATAATTTATAATACAGAGATGCAGCAACACATCTTATTGCATTCTGTGTGTGTTATCAGAAATAAAGCTTGATGTAATTGCCTTCTTAAAACAGAAGGAAATTTGCAATAAAATCAGAAATAACGGGAGTTGTTATATGTACAGATAACTGATACCAAGACTATCTTGACCTTCTTTAGACAGATGAGAATTGCTTCCTACATGGGTAGTAATTAGGTCAGTTATAGACATATAATTGGGTACCATCCTTTATAGAGTGAAGGATCAAAAACACTAAAAGTCCTTTTAAGGGCAATTCACCTTGCCGTAAAGACTTCAATTACTTTATAGAGAAGGACTTGGATGAAAGAGCGAGGAGTTAAAGTGCAATTTTGTAGGCTGTTTATTTCACTACTCCCTATTACACTGCTACTTATTATACTGTCTCATAGGCCTCAATTCACTAAGATCATGCTGGAGATAATAAGGCAAGAGAAAACTTACCTCCACACAGTTAGAGAGATATCTTATCTCTTCATTCCTTAATTTACCTCCTCTGTAGTTAATTTACCTCCTCTGTAGTTAATTTACCTCCTCTGTAGTTAATTTACCTCCTCTGTAGTTATTTTCACATGCAGTTAATTAACAGCCTGCCTTTAACTCTGGAGTTATTTTAAGGATTGGAGAGTTAACTTAAAGACAGAAGAGTTAACTTTAGGTTTGCCTGAGGTAAAATGTTTCCTGAATACTACATGCCTTATCACCATGGTAACAACTCTAGAAGAGTTATTAGAGACAGGAGATAATCTTAGTAAATTGAGGCCATAGTGTCTTTAGTGTTTCTTTTTACCGTACCCCCTATTATAATGTGTTCTGTTATACTTCCCCCACAACGGGAGAAAATGCCAAGGAACCCTGGGGTTCCAGGGAACCATGTTTGAAAAAGCCTTAATTAGGTACAGTAGATGAAAAGAAGAGGGGTCTGTAGTAAGTGTACTAGTGGGTAGGAATGCTGTTTTAAGTTTCATGTGTTTAGTCACAGATACAAATGCATCAAAACAGTAAAATAGGATACAGTATATTATATTTACCCCACATTGGCCTCAATTCACTAAGATCATGCTGGAGATAATAAGGCAAGAGAAACTTACCTCCACACAGTGAGAGAATTATCTTATCTCTTCATTCCTTAATTTACCTCCTCTGTAGTTAAGTTACCTCCTCTGTAGTTGACTGTTAAGTTACCTCCTCTGTAGTTAAGGTACCTCATCTGCAGTTATTTACACACGCAGTTAATTAACAGCCTGTCTTCAACTTTAGTATTCTGGAGTTATTTTAAGGATTTAAGAGTTAACTTTAGGTTTGCCTGAGGTAAAATGTGTCCTGAATACTACATGCCTTATCAGTATGGTGATAACTCTAGAATACTACATGCCTCATCACCATGGTGATAACTACAGAAACATTATTAAAGGCAGGAGATAAGATTAGGGAATTAAGGCCTTTGTGCCCCAATTCCTTTTACTGTTATCTAACTCCTGGGTGTGCTAATCCCCCATTGTGAGTGCTATAATCTCCACTATCTTTCTCTGTAGTAGCACTACATGTTTCACCACATCCTCTTTGTTTTAGAATCCTCATTGGGTGTTTGGCCTGTCCTACAATCCTACTGTGTGCTAATCCCAGTCATCAGTCATAGCAGTCACACTGTTTCATGGCTGTAGTAACACAATGGGCCCTCTGCAATTCACTAACTTTCCAGCGAAAAGCACTGGTGTGTTCTACAATTAGGTGATGGGACTGTCACCTAATTCAATTAAAGTATTGTCCAGTCGAGCAGCTCAAAAAACCTTTGACAGAGCTCCCTCAATAGTATAGCCGGCAAGAAGTAGACATGCTCCATGTACTCCAGGGCTCAATACGCAAAATGTTTTATATAATGATGCAGACCACAGTGTTAACCACCAGAGTCCAACATTAACTGAAATGTCAGTTTTGATCTAGGTATTCTTTTAAAGTGCTTTTTTTTCATACATCTCAGATATTCAAATTAGGAAAATAGATGACTTATGTGTCCTAATAGACTTTTTTTTTGTCCACAGGAAAACCCAGCAGTAAACAAGATCCCATGGGACAGTTACAAAAACCCAAATGAATATCAACATTACACAACAATTAATGTATTAGATTCAGAAGTAAAAGATTCTTTAGAACTTAGACCTTCAGAATGGGAGAAGTGTCTGAATTTGCCTTTAGATGTACAGGAAGGTGACTTTCAAACGGAGGTTTAATATAACCACAACAAATAGACTAATTCAAGACAGCAAGTCATTTGCACTGACACATGTGAAGGACTTTGGAAGCCTGGCGTCTGGACTTTTGTGGCCACTTCATGTCAGGATCTTCATGTGCCAAATGTCAGTGTTTTATTTTTGTTTTGTTTTTATTTCTTTTATCTTTTTTTTCTTTTTTATTTTTTGTCTACTCTCACTAGGATACCTAGTGCAGAAACAGGTGTACAAATCTTACCATCATGTGTTGTAAGTACCCGTGGAATGGATTTGTAAGGTAATCTTTATAGATCAACCTCAAACAACAATTCATGTTGTAACAGCTTCATTTGGTTTAGTTTTCAAAAAACTTCACCATGAAGCACAATGTATATATGCAGTTTTTAAAATTTATAACAGTCTGTTTGGCCATTACTACACTTTTTACTTTATAATATAAAAAAGAGCAAAATTTTTGTCATTAAATGAATGTTTGTTGAGCTACGTTCTTCATTGCTTTAAATGCAATAAAGTAATAATCTCACTTTTATATGAATAATATATTTCACATCTTTATTATTGCAGTTTTATCTTGGAAGCTCATGGTGGCTTTCTCTGCTGCAGCTCTGTATAAAATATTTAAAATGTTGTATGGTGTAAATAAACTTTTGTCTACAGCTTTGTTCCCTTTGTCTTCTATGAAACATTATCTGTTTGCAGGCTACAAGAAACTAATTTAAGCATGGTTAATAAGAGAGAATACGAAGGCCAGATTTTACTTTACATCCTATATACAGTATGCTTCTAGATTAGATGTTATAAAACAAAAGATACAGTATATTTTTCCTATTGTTACTGAATGAATATATATATATATATATATATATATATATATATATATATATATATATATATATATATATATTGTATATATATTCAAATGTTGTCATGTTTGCATATTCATTATGTTGAACATACATGTATATACATTTGTTAAATAACATGTATGTTTCCAGAGAAAAGAATCAATTTAACAGAAATTCTATTTTTATGCTTCTTAGATATGTAAGAATGTGAATATTTGGAATAACTATTTTTAGTAAGTGTTAATATTATGAATGTTATATAAATTGTGTTTCTGTTTTTTTATTGTTCAACTCTTTGTGCACTGGAACTGCCATAGCTGCTTGTCAAATATGTGTGCTGGGTTTCCTATAGACTGTATAGGACCATGCAGCACAGCATATGTGCCTGATAACTCCTATCTATACGCAAGGTTAATGGAAGTTTTTCACCTTAGAATTGCATTGAAAAGTAGTGTAACTGCCATAAAGCATGTGCAGATGTGCAGAATGATTCCAGTTAAGTTTACAAGGAGTCTAGAAAGTTTTTTTTATTATTATTATTATTTTATTTTTTTTCAGGTGACTTGTCCTGTATTTATTTGTTCTCATTGTCATTCAACATGTTTTATTATTGTACAGTCTGATATTCAAAACATTGTGCCTTCTAGTGACTACAATTCTTTACATTAAATACTATCATAAATACAATGACAAAAATCTTGTAAATTATGTTAAAATTATTTTAGAGAAAAGTTAAATTATCTTAATAATGTACTTTGACAATTGTATAGTTTGTCTTACATAGTTTTACAATTACAACCAAAAAAGGTGTCAGATCATTATTTCTTTCCTTCATTTCTATTTATAGTACTAGTCATGTTGGGATGTCTTTCCATCCATCCGTCCAGGAAGTGGATGTTCTGATGTGACAGCAGCCAGGGGCATAACTATAGGGAAACAGCCCCTGCAACTGCAAATGGGGCAAAGGGTTATGTGTTGGGCGACAACTAACCTTTCCTCCCTCAAGTACAAGGGTTCATTCGCCAGATCTGGTGTTTTTGTGGCTATGCTTATTATGGGTGTGAAAATTATGATGGTCACACTTGTTTTATGACCCTTGCAAGGTCACCAAGGGAAGGCTGCTGGGGGGAGGGCATGCTTTGTAGTTACACTCCAAGAAGCATCCCATCCATTCCAAATAAGGAGATGGGTACATAAAAAGGGCAATGCTATGCATGAAACTTTGCGGTTCCAGAAACCAGAGTGCTAACAGCCACATAATCATTCCAACCTGATAGATTTTAGCAAAAAAAAGTTCACTGTTAGGATAAGTAGCACCAGAGATTGTGGGGTAAGCAGGAAATAATGAGGCTGAACAAATATATTTGTCTAGGGTTTTGTACTAAGGCTAATCTGGTCAACATACTGTATTTTTGCCTGTCCAAGAAGAATTTCATAATACATTAAAGTGTATGGGGGGAGGTGACTTTTACTTACATTTTACTTACAGGAACTTCTACCAGTCCATGTTTTATGTAAAGAACCTTGGTGTCTTCCTAGTCTGCTCTGTTGTGTTGCTGTCAGCCAAATTAAAGTTCATGACCTGGCTGAGTCTTGAGCTACTGCGCATGAGCTGTCCTGGGCGCTTGCCTTTTCAATCACACTACTAGTGCCAGGAGAATTCTGGGCATGCATAGTTCATACAGACTTGTAACTGTGCATGTGCAAAAATCTCCTGGCCACATAAGCATGATTGAGGAGGTACGTGGCCTAAAACCATGTATGCACTGTAGCCGATGGATTGAGGGCTTTCATTTGGAAGCAGCAGCACAATGAGTGGACAATGAGGACACAGAGGTAGACAAACTACAGGGGCTGGAAGAAGCCCTCAGGTTTACTTTAAATAAAAATATTTCACAAATTTTAAATAGGTTGTTGTAATTCATTAAAATCACCATTCTTCCCTAAATTATGATCTGCTTTGAAAGTTCACTTCACTTAAAGTGGACCCAAATTAAAAATACAAGATTTCAGAAATAAAATGTATTTTCTAAATTATAATAATAAATAGCAGCCTTTTTTTCAGCTGCATGATGACAAATATAAAATATTTTACATTTATTGGAGGAACCCCTCCCTTCCTTTCAAATTGCCGGGATTTTAACGGCAAACTGGTGGAGTAGATGGTGTCCGGCAATGGAGGCATTGCTAATGGCTGCCCCCAGTATAACCCTAGCTATGAAAAGAGAAGAGTGAAAAGCATGCACTGAAATGATCATAGGTTTGAAGGAGTGTTTATTTATCTTTGTATGTGTCAGAGTGGTGCAGCTAAATAGTTTTAATTAAAAAAAAATGTTTGGTTTGGGTCCGCTTTAAAACTGCATTTTCTGTTCTTGAAAACCTTGTGTACTTTTACCTGAGTTAGAATTTCACCTGAAATATTTTCTTTCAGGCAAAGTGTTTTGTTCCTCAAGGTGAGTTTATTATCATTGGACCTGTGCGTCAAAATATCTGGCTCTCCAAAATGCTTTGAAAGCATTAATCAGTGTCAAACTATAGAAAATTTGGAAGTTCAGCACAGCTCTGTTACTAATAGTGAAATGTGCTGCTGAGGTGATAAGGCTGCAGATGACAGTTGAGTTGTAACTGTACTGAACAATAGATCAGCACCCAAATTAATTCAACAGCACCTCATTAGATATATATACCATCCATCTTATTGATAATAACTTCACTATGAAATCAAAGGGGTATTTCAAGACAACATCCATACTGTATGTTGCTTAAATTAATTTGAAATAAGTGGCCTAACATAAATTTTTGAGTAATACAGAAATTTTTCACGGGCTATAAAGGTTACAGTCTTTGTTTATTTGGTTACTCAATTAAAATCAATGTGTGACACGCCCATAGTTGTAAATTCCCATAGTGATAATTTTCAGTCAATGAATGATACATGTAAAATGAGAGTTGCTTCACTTGATTATTTTATTTTATCAGGGATTTAAAGTACATCTGCTAACAATGCCCCTCACATTTCCAGTCATTAATCACATTTTTTAAGCACTTGATAAGCTGGCCATGAACAGGTCTGTATCATTGTCATCTTAACTGAGTTACCAATAGCTTAAGGTGAACACACACAATTCAAACACAGTGATTGATGCCCCAACATGGAATCCCAAATGTAATTTTGATTAACTGAAAAAAAGTCATCAATGACCCCAGAAAGAAGGTCTCACTCAAAAAGGGGGCGGGGCAGGGGCACAATGGTAGACTGACAGCTGGCCAAGGTCTTCCCTAAATTTTAATAGTGCTCCCAGGTCCCAACTTTAATTCAGTTTATTTGAAGTGGAGCTGACTCACCTCCACGGACAGTGAACTTCCTCCTGTGTCCTTCCATCTTTTTCCTGCTGCATCTCTGTGGTCATGGCCGGCTGCATGTTACATGAGTACATCCACGTTGCCACGTCACAGAGAACAGGCAACTGCAAAGATGGAGATGGGAGAACACAAAAGGATGGTTGAGTGCACTCTAATGCAAATACTTTGCATCAAAATAGGGCCCCAGGGGAGCACTATTAAAATTTAGGGGGAGACTTGGGGCCATCAGCTGATTTGGGGGCCACAGGGGTACATGGATACTATGTGGTGGTTCCATAGATTTTGTATAGATTTTAAGGTGAAATATATTTAAAATCTATAAGTGAGTGGTGCTTAGAAAATTGATGTTCATGTATTATTTTGAGCACACTTTTGACATGTCTGCAATGTTTAAATTAAGTTGTATTTTATTAATATACACATTATTTATAATTCAGCATACATGTGACTAATCTTTTACATAATTACACAGTTATTTGGGTTGAAAAAAGACATGACCATCAACCAGAGGTACTAGCCTGCACCTCCATGTTGATCCAGAGGAAGGTGAAAAAACCTTAAAAGGTATGTTCCAATTAGTCCTAAATGGAAAAAATCAGATAACATCCCTGGATCAAAACCCATTACCTAGTAATTATAACCATGGATGTCTTTCTATGTAAGGAAATCATATAATCCTGCCTTAAACTCAGATATAGAATTTGCCATAATTATTTCCTATGGTAATACATTCCACATTTTAGTCACACTTACTGGAAAGAAAGAACCCTTTCCTAAATATATAGCAAAAAGTTTTTTCCTCCATGTTCCCTAGTATTTCGCACAAGCCTAGGGACAATAAGCTTGCCTGCCAAGATTTTATATTGCCCCCTGATGTATTTATACATGCTCATTAGATCTCCTATACGGCATCTTTTCTTCAGACTAAATAAACCCAGATGGAACCTTTCCTGGTAAGTGAGACCTTCCACTCCCTTTAATCAGCTTTGTTGCTCCTCTATGCACCTGCTCTTAGCTGCGATGTCCCACCTGTAATGCAGTGCCCAGAACTGAATTCCATATTCCAAATGTGGTCTTACTAGAGAGTTAAACAAGGGGTAGTAATATTATAGCATCCAGAATTTTGTTATTTGTTTTTTAGCTGCAGCTGCTTGGTATTGCATATGATTATTTAACTTGTCGTCAGGTACTTCTAAGTCCCTCTCCAAGTTTGATGTCCCCATCTGTATCCCATTTATTTTTGTATGGTGCTAGACCATTGGTACATCCAAAATGCATGACTTTACATTTTACACATTGAATTGCATCTGCCATTTATGTGCCCATATAGCCATCCGATACAGATCATTTCACATGTCACTATCTTCCTGAGAGTTGATAATTCAACAAAATTTTATATCACCTTCAATAAAGGCAACAATACTTTCTACTTCATCTAATAGGTCATTAATAAATAGATTAAAGAGTACTGGACCTAATAGCGACCCCTGTGGGACTTCACTGCTAACAGTCAACCATTTTGAATACGATCTATTGACCACAACTCTTTGCTTTTTTTCCATTAGCCAGTTCCTTATCCTTGTACACAGATCCTTTCCCAGTACTTGCATCTTTTGCACCATACTGTTGTGAGGAGCAGTGTCAAAGGGCAAGTATATCACATCTGACCTGTCCTTAGCTGAGAAATTAGATTATTCTCTGCTAAAAATTCTTGTTTAGCATCTCTTATGCCTAGTACACACCATACAATTTTCTGTTAGATTTTTTTCTTAGATTTTTCTGTTAGATTTTCTGTTATCTCTGGTGCATTGTCTTCTGGTTATCTCCTGCTGAGTAGAACAATGCCTAATTGCTAGGCAGATAGAAGGTTAGATAGATAATTTCCAACATGTTGGAAATTATCTATCTGGCAGGTAAATGTAACAGTAAATCTAACAGTAAATTGTATGGTGTGTACCTAGCATTAGAAACCCCTCAAATAGTTTTCACACAACCGATGTTAGGCTTACAGGTCTATAATTTCCCAGATCTGTATTTTGTTTTTTTAAATAATGTAAAAATTGGGAGCTGTACACCAGTGTATTGGAACTCACTGGAAAGAGAGTCACAAAAGATAAGATAAAGTGGTTTATCGATAACTGAACTTAATTCCATTAGCACCCAAAGATGTATGCCATCTGGGCCAGGTGCCTTATCAGATTTTTTTTAGTCTTGCCTTCACTGCACCCTGTGGTAAGAATTTTCTTTGTGAAGACAGAAGCAAAGCAAGCATTCAATAGATGCGCCCTACTTCAGTCGTTCACCATTAAGTCCAATACAATACAGTCCACCTTGTTTTTTAGAGTTAATATACTTTTACATTTCTTTGGATTTGATTTGTTATCCCTAGCGATTTGATTTTCGATTCAATCCTTGCCAGACTAATTTATTTTTACAACTTTTATTGAACTCCTTATAATTGCTTAACGCAGCCTCAGTTCCCTCCTCTTTTAAGGCATTATAGGCATTCTTTTCCACTACACTTGATTTCTAATCTTTCTATTTATCCATAGAGGCCTTTTTTATTCCTAGAAGTTTTGTTTCCATTTGGAATATATGTACTGCAATATTCAATGACAATAATTTTAAATGTTTGCCATTTTCCTTCGGTGTCCTTCCTTTGCAGGATACTATCCCAGTGCACCAAACTTAGTGCACGCCTGACTTGATAGAACTTTGCTTTTTCTAAAATTCTGTTTTAGTTGTTCCACTGCTCCACGACCTATCAATTACCAGATTAAACTTAGTCATGTTGTGATCACTATTCCCCAAATGTTCTTGAACCTGCACATTTGATACCTTATCTGGTATATTTGAAATTACCAAATCCAGTAGCGCATTCCATCTAGATGGTTTAGGACTGTTCTGTAGTGTTGCCAGAAACCTGCCACTTTTACCAGAATGAATAGCTTAAATATCCAAATCAATGTCTGGATAGTTGAAATCATCCATAATTAAGACTTCACTTTTGTCAAATATCTTATTGATATCTGCCTTAAATGATTATCTACTACTTAAAGGGCCAGCCTAAAAGTCGTCATAATCAATATTAGCCAGTAGTGGGTGCGTAGCTCACTATACTTGTAGCTTTTTCAATCTGCTGTAGTAGTTGAAGCTCTGCAGTATCATGGATATGTGGCGGCCAATAACACACTCCAATAAGCAATTGGCAACAGTTATTTCCACCATGAATATTTAGAGATAGAATATGGACCTATATGATTGTATGTCTGTAAGGTTGTATATCATGACCACTGTACTGAATTTCCTTTCTCTTTCAATATCATTACCTTTTGTAAATGCTATGGGTGAAAAATTTGAAAAGCCAATAAAATTTGTTGCAAAAAAAAAACTTTTTGAGGACCTTTCATCTCCCACTAACTTTGTTATTGGTACCAATGTGTACCATGACAGCCGGGTCTTCCCCAGCCCCACCCAATAATCTGTCAATTTGTTCCGCTACAAGCCGAACCCAAGAACCTGGGAGACAACACACTGTATGGTATTCATAGTTTCTCTGACAGATTACTCTATTTGTTTGCCTAATGATTGAATACCCTACCACCAGTATCTGTTTAGGCTTTGCTGCACTCCTAATCCCATTCTCTTTGCAGTGGTCTACCTTTTGGTTGCTAAGGGACACATCCTGCTGCAACATCATTACTCCAGAAACAGCAACCCTAATATCACGCAAACAAGCATATTTATTAGGGAGAGACAATTTCAGCCTCTAATTGCGCTCAATCTGCCGATCAAGGCATGCTTACATGTCTCCCATTAAAACCCTAGCCATATGTGTGAGACTGTCATCCTTACATACTTGTAACAATTACTATTTTTCATATCTTATGGGTGTGTGCAAGCCAATAATATTTATAGTTTATTTTCAGTTCAAGTTCAATTCAGTTTCAGTTCATTACTTCTACACATACAGTTTACAAACTCTTGAGTTTATTTTCAGTCAACTATTTTTTAAACTGAAAATATTTATTGTCCAGCACTGCATAATAAGTTGGCGCTTTATAAATACAATTATTAATAATAATAATACTAATAATACCAACAGCAATATAAGACTACAGGAAAGGTCTGTGTACCATTACTACTACACATATAGCTTATTATCTCTTGAAATTATTTTCAGTTTAAGTATTCTTTAAATTGGAAACAACAATATGAGTCTACAGGAAAGGTCTGTGAACCATTACTACTACACATACAATTAATTACCTCATGAGATAATTTTCAGTTCAGGTTTGTTTTAAATTGGCATCTGTTTCTTCAGATCATGTAAGTGAAAAGAATTTGTAAATCCCAGAGAATCCAGCTGGGACTAGTAACAACATCAATAGCTGTTTAATAGAAATTATTTGTATTATTATTATTATTGTTTTACAGAGTGCCAGCATCTTCTGGGTGCTGTACAAACAAATATGAATTATAACAGTTCAATATAAATAATATTCAATAATGCAACAATGAACAATACAACAAGACAATGGTGATTTCAGCTAATGGAATTAAAGAGGTACTGTGGTGAACATAATGTAATTAATAAAACTGCTTATTTTTTCACAATATTAATTTATAAATTATTTTGCCAGCGTTTGCCCATTGTCACCCTGATTTACATTCTGAAATGTATCCCAGGTGGCGACATCTTTACTGCTGTCAAGTGATCTCTGTGGAATGTTTGGTTACTGAGAGTCCCAAAGCCCGGAGAAAATACACCTAATCTCCTAGAATGCTTGCGGGAAGAATTCTGCATAGCTAATCAGCCTAGATGAAACATCGCTGGGAGGGGGGGGGGGGGGGGGGGCTACATTTAATATACAACCATATATAGATATAGGAAGTGTTTCTGATGCTGAAACCAGGAAAATTACCATAAAAGTGGGTAATCTGAATAATTTACTGAATTCTACTATAAGTTAATACAGCCATTCCCTTTTAAACAAACCAACTACAAATTTTTACATTGGCGTGGGTGATATGTATGCACTTTAAACACAATTAAAGGACACCTGAAGTGAGAGGTATATGGAGGCTGCCATATTTATATTTCATTTTAAGCAAGCAATACCAGTTGCCTGGCCACCCTGTTGATACTCTGCCTTTAATAGTTTTTAGCCATAGATCCTAAACAAGCATGCTGCAAATAAGGTGTTTCTGAAAATATTTGTCAAATCTGACAAGGTTAGTTACATGCTTGTTTCTAATGTGATTCAGACACCACTGCATCCAAATAGATCAGAAGGACTGCCAGGCAACTGCTATTGTTTAAAATGAAATAAATATGGCAGCTTCCATATACTTCTTGCTTTAGGTTCTCTTTAAGAGACAAAGGGGAAAGAGAGCCCTGGCCAATCAGCGTTACATTCTAAAACGTTAAGTGATATGACAATAGGTGAAGGGAAGCCATGTATTAGTGGATAAAGTGTCCTAAGTGGGACAGTATGCTTGCCTGAAGAGGTGGGTTTTTAGGTTTTGCCTAAAAAGGGTGAGTGTGGGTGCATGGTGGATGTATTGAGAAAGGGAGAGCCAATGGGGAGAGAGCTAAGAAAAGTCTTGTAAGCAGAAGTGAGAAGAGGCAACTAGAGAAGAGGACAGGAGAATATTTTTAGTAGAGCATCTTTTGCATGTAGGATGGTATCTGTAAATAAGTTTATTTATTATTTATAAGGGTTTTGAATTGTACCCTTTGTGTGATTGGCAGCCAGTGAATGGTGTGGGATAGTACTGCAAAACTGGGAGGAGAGGTGGAGGAGTCTTGCAGCAGAGTTTAGAATGGACTGTAGCAATGCCAAACAGTTAGCAAGTAGGCCACAGAGCAGAGTTTCAGTAGTCTAGCCATGAAATAATTAGGTATGTACAAGGAATTTGGTAGTGTCTTGTGTGAGTAAAGGGCAGATGAGGGATATGTTTTTTAGTTGGAGAAAAGAAGAGGAAGAATGTTTTTCAATGTGTAGTTTGAATGAGAAAGTCAAGTCAAATATAACACCTAGGCAACGCACCTGGGGGACAGGTTATTGGAGTGCTATCAACAGAGATTGTTATGTTGGGCAGGGGCATTACATTTCAGTTTGTCCATGTTGATTTTCAGAAAATGGGAGGACATTAAGGAGACGATTGCTTCAAGAAATTCAAGAACACAAAATGTTAGAGTGGTCAGGTCTGGAGCCAAAAGGTATGTATTTGGGTGTCATCAGCATATAGGTGGTATTGGAAACCAAAGGAACTGATGAGAGGACCAAGACCATAAGTATAAATAGACTAAAGGAGAGGTCTGAGGACTGAGCCTTTGAAAACATCAACAGTGAAGGGACATGGAGAGAAGGTGGTGCCGAAATGTGACTCTTAAGGTTTCACCTGTGAGAAAGAGGAAAGTCAGGAGAGGTCCACATCCTGAATGAGAGGAGAGGATTTGTAGAAGGAGAGGATGGTCCGCTGTTTCAGAAGCTGAGGAGATATCTCAGAGGATGAGAACAGAGGCCTTTAGATTTAGCAAGTCATTGGTTTCTTTGACTAGGGCAGTTTCAGTTGAGTGGCTGGAGTGGAAGGATTGAAGGTCATCAAACAGAGAATAAGCTGTGAGGTGAAGGACTAAGTCTAAACTTGCTGCTCAAGTAGTTTGGAAGAGAAGGGGAGGAGAGAGCTAAGATGGTAGTTGAGCAGGGAAGAGGAGTTATTTTGAGTATAGTGGTTATGAGGGCTTGCTTGAGTGTGGATGGAAAGAGGCCTTTGCCATGAGAAAGGTTGAAGAGCGAGGTTAAGGCAGGTGTAACAGTAGAGGATAGGTGAAAGGGAATAGGGTCAAGGGGGTATGTAGTGGGATGTGATTAGAAATGAAAGAGGAGACAATTAACTCAGTTAAGGGTGAGATATTCAGTTAAGGATGATATGAGGTTTGGGGGTTTGCTTGGAGAGAGGAGGCTGCAGAATCTTTTTCTTATGTTGGTGATTTTTTCATTAAAGAAAGAGACAAAGGTCTGGGTTGAAATGTGGGGAGTAGGAGGTGGGGGTGGAGGAGGGAGTTGAAAGTGGCAACAAGATGTTTAGAGCCTGGTACACACCATGCAATTTCCCATTAGAGATAGCCCGCATGGTTCGCCGGTGAACGGTTCCCGGCGCACTTCCGTAGTTCGCGATTGCGGAGAACTGCTAAACTTTTCCCGGAAGTTCGATTCGCCCCCATAGTGCATCATGAGGGTCAACTTTGACCCACTGCATCACAGTCAGCAGGCACATTGTAGCCAATCAGACTACACTCCCTCCTGGAGCCCGACCCCCTTATAAAAGGCAGGCAGTGTCAGGCTTTTTAATCACTCGTGTGCCTGCAGTAATTAGAGAAGGGAGAGCTGCTGTGCAGAGACCTATCGGGAAAGCTTATTTAGGCTCTTGTAGGCTTGTTAGCTTGCTCCTTGCTGATTCCTATTGCTAAAAAAGCACCCCTCAACAGCTCTTTTGAGAGCTAATCTTGTTCTTGTGATCTTTTGTGTGTGTGTGGTGTGTGGTGTGTGGTGTGTGGTGTGTGGTGTGTGGTGTGTGGTGTGTGTGTGTGTGTGTGTGTGTGTGTGTGTGTGTGTGTGTGTGTGTGTGTGTGTGTTTGTGTGTGTGTTTGTGTGTGTGTGTGTGTGTGTGTGTGTGTCCCACAGACACTTGTGTTGCATAGACAGCCTTGGTAATTCCTACTGTGTGTGTCACTGCCAGGCCCAGCACATTCAGTGACTACAGTGACTACCTGTGTGTGTTTACACAAAGAATTGAATGTGTGCATTAAACACCAAGTGGACACCTGACTTATCTGGCTTTGCAAAATTGGCCTTATTGGCTATTCATGAGGCAATGTTCATGCAAAAATGCATTTGCTTTTGCATGCCAAACTATGCAGGGTCAAAAACCAACACCGCAAAGCGGTTGCCTTGTGGGAATTAGTTCATGGTTCATTAGCACTATCCAGAAGCGCCACGGGGAGGCTTCCCAATGCCCTCATACAACCGGGGGGCCGCGGGGCCCCAAGCTCTCTCACTGCCCGGAGACCACAGTGGCACCCCGGAGGAGGAGGCTGGGGGGCGCAGGTGACCTCCTCCCCAAGCGTGGCCAACACCGGGGAGGGCCGTCTGCACCCGCCTCCTAAATTAAAAACAGGCACTTACCGTAACGTCCATTGTGTTCTGCTGCTGAGCATAACTTGGGTGCAACACATAAGAAAGGAGTGAAGCATGGGTCACCCCAAGCTTGTAGAGTTTGGGGTTGGCTCACACACAGCACTCCAAGGGGGGGGGAGGGGGAAGGGGCACATTGTGTGTGACAGGTGCACATTGTAATACCCATCACTGCATATACCTACCTGTTGTTCACTTCAGTGCACTCACCTACCTACGTTAGCGCACGCAGTGTCACTGTGCCTGTCCGGTACCTGTCTGTGTGTGACAGGTGCACATTGTAATACCCATCACTGCATTTACCTACCTGTTGTTCAGTGCACCCACCTACCTACGTTAGCGCATGCAGTGTGATATTTAATACCATCAGTCACTGTACCTGTTCATGGTGTGTGTGTGTGTGTGTGTGTGTGTGTGTGTGTGTGTGTATGTGTATGTGTGTGTGTGTGTGACAGCTGCACATTTAATACCCATCACTGCATATACCTACCTGGTGTTCAGTGCACCCACCTACCTATGTGAGTGCACGCAGTGTGATATACCACTCCGTGCATACCTGTTAACTGCACCTGTGTGACTGCACATTGTATTAGTCAAGTCAGTGCATACCTTTCAACTTCATCCCCCCCGATATGAACAAAATGGGCAAAACAGGTAGAGGCAGACCCAGAGGAAGGCCACCCGGCAGGTCTGTGCGAGGTTGTACTGATGTGATTTCGTGCGGCCCTGGACCAAAGTACAGTGCTCAAAAGAATGCACGTCCCATCAACTCCCAAGGTTGTCAGGACATGGATGACTATTTAACACAGAACACCTCATCTTCTGCAGCCACCAGCGCTACTACAAGCACCACATCCACTGCATTTGACACTTTGCAGGAGTTATTTGGTGGGGAAATCACTGATGCACAGCCATTATTGTTACAACAAGACGAAGGCGCTAAGCAAGTTACTCCACCTCATATGTCTGAGTTAGGCGACACTATGGACGTAACGTGTGATGAGGAGGATGATGTAGTACCTGCTGTTGGTGCAGTTTTGGAGGTGTCTGAGGCAAGCGAAGCTGGGCAGGATGATTATGATGATGACAATGATACGGATGCCACGTGGGTTCCTAAGAGACAAGTTGACAAAGGGGAGAGTTCAGAGGGGGAGTCAGAGAGGAGTAGGAGGAGACGAGTTGCAGAAAGAAGCAGGGGGAGCTTGTCATCAGAAACAGCTGGTGGCAGTGTCTGGTGCCATGTATCGCCACCTATGGACAGCCAGCCAACGTCAGCTGCTGATGCCACCATACTGCCATCACCACAGGGGGACTCAGCGGTTTGGAAATCTTTTAATGTGTCTGCCTCAGATCAGAGCAATGCCATCTGTTCTCTGTGCCGCGAAAAATTGAGCCATGGAAAGGCCATCACCCACGTAGGGACAACTGCCTTACGAAGGCACATGCGGAAAAGGCACAAACTGCAATGGGAGGAGCACCAGAGGAAAAGCAGCACACAAAAGAAAAGCCACCCTCCTTCTCCTCTTCCTCCTTCAGGTGCAGCATCTTCAGCCGCTTTCTCCCTTGCACCTTCACAGCTATCCTCCTCCACTCCGCCTCTGACCTTGAGCAGTTCCTGCTCTTCTGCCCACAGCAGCCAGGTGTCTGTGAAGGAAATCTTTGAGCGGAAGAAGCCAATTTCTGACAGTCACCCCCTTGCCCGGCGTCTGACAGCTGGCTTAGCAGATCTGTTACCTCACCAGCTGTTACCATACCAGCTGGTGGATTCTGAGGCATTCCGTAAATTTGTGGCCATTGGGACACCACAGTGGAAGATACCAGGCCGAAATTATTTCTCTAAAAAGTTGATACCCAAACTGTACCGTGAAGTTGAGAGGCAAGTAGTGTCCTCCCCGGCACACAGCATTGGGTCAAGGGTCCACCTGACCACGGATGCCTGGTCTGCCAAGTACGGCCAGGGCAGGTACATTACTTACACAGCCCATTGGGTCAACCTGGTGACCGCTGACAAGCAGGGAGTATGTGGCTGTGCAGCGGACCAACTTGTGACACCTCCACGGCTTGCAGGCAGGCCTCCTGCCACCTCCTCTCCTCCTTCTTAGTGTTCATCGAACAGTGCTCGACACTATTCGTTATTTACCAAATAATGGGCCGTTCGGGTTCGAGTCGAACACAGCCGAACACCGCATGGTGTTCGTGATGATGCTCGGCCACGCTGCTTGAACTCCTCCCCCCTACTGTGATTGGCCGAGCGTGCACCGAACTTGGCCGAGCGTGCACCGAACTTGGCCGAGCGGTCACCCGAACGAGCAGTTCGCATTGTGATTGGCCGAGCGTGTCACGTGGTTCGGGACTATAAATACCCGTACGCGCGTTATCGACGCCATTTGCTTTGGGGTTTAGCTTTGGGTAGGTAGAAGGGAGCATCAGCGTAGCGCACTTCCAGCCAGGCCAGCCACAGGTCCCTGGCCCCCAGCCTCACCGCTGACAGTAGCGCCCACAGGGCCTCTGCCTCACACAGCACTGCTGCAGGCCTGCAGCTACATAGGACAGAGCCTCTGCTTCACCGTTGACAGTAGCACCCAGCCACCCACAGAGCCCCTGCCTCACCACTGCCAGCCAGGCCAGACAGGTCAGCCACAGGGCCCTATCCTCACCGCTGACAGGGCCTCTGACTCACCACTTCCAGGCACTTCCAGCAGCAGTGTTGCACCAAAAGACAGTACTTTCAGTGGCAGGTGGGACAGTTGTCTCCAAAAGAACACACTGTATTGCAATTAATTTTGTCTTAGTGTTGCACCAAAAGACAGTACTTTCAGTGGCAGCTGGGATCAGTTGTCTCCAAAAAACACACTTTATTGCAAATAATTTTGTCTTAGTGTTGCACCAAAAGACAGTACTGTCAGTTTCAGCTGGGATCCGGTGTGTCTCCAAAAAACACACTTTATTGCAAATAATTTTGTCTTAGTGTTGCACCAAAAGACAGTACTGTCAGTGGCAGCTGGGATCAGTTGTCTCCAAAAAAAAACACTGTATTGCAATTAATTTTGTCTTAGTGTTGCACCAAAAGACAGTACCGTCAGTGGCAGCTGGGATCAGTTGTCTCCAAAAAAACACACTGTATTGCAATTAATTTTGTCTTAGTGTTGCACCAAAAGACAGCACTGTCAGTGGCAGCTGGGATCAATTGTCTCCCAAAAAACCACACTGTATTGCAATTAATTTTGTCTCAGTGTTGCACCAAAAGACAGTACTGTCAGTGGCAGATGGGATCAGGTGTGTCTCCAAAAAACACACTTTCTAGCGTTGCCGGTCCCATTTTCAGGAATATCTAATTTCTATTACATTTATCACTGCATGTCGACAAAATGCATTGCTTTATGCATTCATTTTGTCCTCTGGCCAGGCTTGGGTTGTGTCTCAAAGCATAGCCTTCTCCTCCTGTACCTCCTCTTCCATCCTGTGTGCTGGGTTAGCGTTGCTGGTCCCATTTTCAGGAATAAAATAAAGTTGAAGAGAAATCGAGAGCCCAATATGGTGTAGTATGTCAAAATTGATTGGATAAATGAAACAGTGAGATGGTAATACTCACAAACACGGGTTACCACCTAGGTAACCACTCATTAGGCAGGTGAGGAGATTAGACCTGTCCTCACTCAGGATTAAGAAGTCACTCTCTGTAGATAGGAAGAAAGGGGGTAGATCACCCCTCCACCTAGGGTGGACTCAAATATATTGGTAGGTGAACAGAGGCGCCAGAAGGATAAAACTACATAACATTTTTTAAAAATTGCTGGGAGGAAGTGGTGGACTGTGTCCGAGGTGCTCTGCTTGCTATAACTGAATTGCTGTTGTTTATCCCCTGCTTATTGCCTGAAGAAGTGGGCTGTGCCCGCGAAACGCGTTGCATCTTTGGGGTATTTTCAATAAATGTGTATATCTACAGTATATATTTACAGCCCTTGGTCCACCACTTCCTCCCAGCAAATTTTTTAAAAATTTTATGTACTTTTATCCTTCTGGCGCCTCTGTTCACCTACCATTTTCAGGAATATATCATTTCTATTACATTTATCACTGCATGGCGACAAAATGCATTGCATGGCGACAAAATACATTGCTTTACGCATGCATTTTGTACTCAGGAAAGGCCTGGGTTGTGTCACAAAGCGTGGCCTTGCTCTCCTGTACCTCCTCTTCCATCCTGTGTGCTGGGTTAGCAGCTTTTCAGGATCTCATTTGCCCCCCCCCCCACAGGAATATTCGGGTCCCTATTGACTTCCATTATGTTCAGGATTTGGCACGAATATGCCGAATATCTGGACCATGTTCGGCCGAACCGAACCCGAATATCTGGATGTTCGATCAACACTACTCCTGCTACATCCTCTTCGCTGTCATCATCCTCCTCCTCCTTGGCTGTGTGGCAGTTTAACTCTACTAGTGCTGTGATCTCCTCTCCAGCTACACAGCCCCAGCTCCCCAGGGCCTATGCTGCATGCCAGGTACGACGGTGTCACGCCATCTTAGACACGTCTTGCTTCAAAGCGGAGAGTCACACTGGAGCAGCTCTCCTGGCTGCTCTTAACAAACAGGTGGAGCAATGGCTGACCCCACACCAGCTGGAGATCGGCAAGGTGGTGTGTGACAACGGCAGCAATCTCATTTCCGCTTAGAATTTGGCAAAGCTGACACATGTACCCTGCATGGCACTTGTGCTGAATCTAGTCATTCAAAGATTTGTGTCAAAGTACCCAGGCTTAGAGGACGTCCTGAAGCAGGCCAGGAAGTTGTGTGGGCATTTCAGGCGGTCTTAAACGGCCATGGCATGCTTTGCCGCTATTAAACAGAGAAACAAGTTGCAGGTGAGACGCCTGATTTGCAATAGCCCGACTCACTGGAATTCGACCCTCCTTATGTTCTCTCGCCTGCTAGAACAGGAGAAAGTCATCACCCAGCACCTCTACAACTACAGTAGAAGGACACAGTCTGGGGAGATGGGGATGTTCTGGCCCAAAAACTGGACACTCATGCGAAATACATGCAGGCTCATGTGGCCGCTTGAGGAGGTGACCAACCTGGTGAGTCACAGTGAAAGCACCATCAGCGACTTGATCCCGTACGCTTACTTCCTGGAGCGTGCAGTGCGTAGAGTGGTGGATCAAGCTGTGGAGGAGCGTGAACAGGAACAGTTACAGGAGGAAGCGTTGTGGGATCAATTCTCATCAGAACCAGATTTTTCCTCAACACCTGCAGCAGCACAGAGGGGGGGGGGAAGAGTCGTGTGGGGAGGAGGAGTCAGACTCGGATGATGAGGAAGGTGTTTATTTGGAGGAGGAGGCAGTGGCAGAAGAACAACCGCAGTGGGCAATGCATTGGGCTTGTGCTGCTGAACGTTCCCGTGGTATTGTTCGTGGCTGGGGGGAGGAGGAGGACTTACCTGATGTCACTGAGGAAGAGCAAGAGGAGATGGATAGTACATCTGTATCCAACTTTGTGCAGATGGCGTCTTTCATGCTGTCCAGCCTGTTGAGGGACCCCCGTATAAAAAAACTCAAGGGGAATGAGCTGTACTGGGTGGCCATGTTACTAGACCCTCGGTATAGGCACAAAGTGGTGGAGATGCTTCCAAATCACCAGAAGGCAAAAAGGATGCAGCACTCGCAGAACAAGCTGGCAACTTTGCTTTACAATGCGTTTAAGGGTGATGTCACAGCACAACGCCATAAAGGTATCACTGCCAGTAATCCTGCGCAGGCAAGGACAGGACACTCCAGCGTTCTCATGGTGATGTCGGACATGCGGACATTCTTTAGTCCAATGCCTCGCCTTAGCTCTTCCGCATCCACCCTCCACCAATGCCTGGACTGGCAGGTAGCCGACCACCTGGCCTTGAGTGTGGATGTAGACACTGTGAGCAGCGATGAACCCTTGGACTACTGGGTGCGCAGGTTCGACCTGTGGCCAGAGCTGTCACAATTTGCCTTCTGTCTTGCCCTACCTCCAAGCGTCCTGTCAGAAAGGACCTTCAGCGCAGCTGGGGGCATTGTCACTGAGAAGAGCCTAAGTCACAAAAGTGTTCAGTACCTCACCTTTAACAAAATGAATAAGGCATGGATCCCGGAGGGCTACTGGCCGCCCGAAGACTAAGTCTGTCCCCACACACAGCATCCATGCCTGCAGGCCACTTGACTGCCTTCTCCACCACCACCTACAGGGTCCAGGACACCGGGCGGATTCCTGAATTTTTAAGGCCACTGCTAGCAGCGGCCGCTATAATAATTTTTCTGGTGCGTGTACATGCCTGCCTAATTTTTCTGGCTGCACTGCAGCTGCAACAACAAAACAAAAGCCATGTACATGTGCCAATTCCCCTTCGTGGTCATTACCTTGCCGCGGTGAAGGGGCTTGCGTATCACAATGAAGCAATGACCGATGGCGATTTGGACAGACCAAATTTGATCAGCTGGACAGTCACTGTTGTTCTATCATTGAGCTATATAAGGTGATGTATAACAGCGCTCCTCTTTTTCAAACTCTTTGTATCTATAAAAGACAAACACACTGCACATTCAATACAATTCAATTCAATTCACTTTATTGTCATTGTGTAACACAACGAAATTACTTTTCATGACAACCCCACGGTGCATATAGGGAACATAGTGATAGTAACAAGGAAGAGAAGAAATTATACAAGTATGCCAGGTATTACAGATGTTTAAACAATTTGTACACAGTGTTAATTATTTCAGAGAGGATTCAGAGTTTATCAAGTTTATGGCGGATGGGAAAAAGCTGTCTTTAAGTCTTTCTGTTTGTGTGTGTGCGGATTGATCTAAAACGTTTACCTGATGGAAGGAGCTTAAACAGGGCATTTCCAGGGTGAGTGTTGTCCTTGATAATGTTTTTGGCCCTTCTCAAGCTGCGAGTATTATACAAAAGTTCCAGTGATGGTAGTTCAGTGCCAATAATGGCTTCTGCTGTTTTAACAACTCGCTGCAGGGCTTCTCTAGTAGCCTTCGTGCAGCTGTTGTACCAGGCAGTCATGCAATTGGTCAGAACGCTTTCTATAGTGCATCTGTAGAAATTAACCAGCAGCTTCTGTGGGAGGTTAGCGCTCCTTAGTTTTCTCAGAAAGTAGAGGCGTTGTTGTGCTTTGCCAGTTAGAGCTAAAGCATTGTCAGCCCAGGACAGGTTCTCTGCGATGGTGACTCCCAAAAATTTGAAGCTGGAAACTCTCTCCACAGCCTCTGCATTGATCATTAGCGGTAGGTGAGTAGTCTTTTTGGTGGTCCTAAAGTCCAGAATAATTTCTTTGGTCTTCTTTGTATTTAATAACAGGTTGTTAATGTCGCACCATGCAGTCAGGTTCCTAACTTCTTCTCTGTATGCAGCTTCCTCATTGTATGATATAAGCCCAGTGACAGTCGTATCATCTGCAAACTTAACAATTATGGAAAGGCTGGCAATCATGGGTGAAAAGTGCATAGAGGAGAGGGCTTAATACACAGCCCTGTGGCACGCCAGTGCTCAGGGTAAGGGTGGAGGATGTCTGTTTTCCTAGTCTGAGGGTGATTAGTAAGGAAGTCCAATAACCAAGTACATATGGAGGGAGCAAGACCTAGTGCATGGAGTTTGTTGGTCAGCTGGCTAGGTACAATGGTGTTAAATGCTGAGCTGAAGTCAACAAAGAGCATCCTAACATAGGAGTTGGGCTTTTCCAGGTGTGAGAGGGCAGCATGGAGAGCTACACAGATGGCATCCTCAGTCGATCTATTTGTTCGGTAAGCAAACTGGTGTTGATCTAGATTTGCTGGGATGGAGGCCTTGATGCGTGTGGCTACCAGTCGTTCAAAGCACATTACTGCCAATCAATGTGCAGCCATATCCTGTGAAAAAACACCCGGGGTGACAAGTGGTGCCTCCGTGCTGAACCCAGTGAATAATGCCAAACTGCTCACCAGATGGTTGCCACTTCACATACCAGGTGGATCTAGTGTTTTTGTGTATTGACCAGGCAAACAGCTCTCCAGTAAAACTCAGAAGCTTTAATCCAGATTAGGCTTGTAAAACATAATCATAAAAATCTCTCATAGAGTAACATATAAAATCAATAAAATTCAGCCTGCGCCTATTTAGCGCACTTACGTAACAAAATGATATTCAGGCGTATCGGGCTCAAGAGCCCAGCGGTGTCACTCCTCTATGGGTGGAATCGGCGTCCCGTAGTTCCCCCTCCGCATGTCCGCTCACGATATCTGTAATGTCAATGCTGCCGGCTAGCACTTCCGCATCCCGTGACATCAGACGCACCTGGCTCCGCCCTACACGTTTCGTCCATGCGGACTCATCAGGGGCTGACGTCACAGGTGCGGCCGATGTCCTATGTAGCTCCAATCTCCTCCCCTCTCGTGATGTAATCACTACTGTGCGCTGTCTGGATCGCACGTCGCATATTCATGCGCTCCATCAGCCTCAATATGCACAGCGCCATCTAGCTACCTTTCACCTAATTACCATTTGTCCTAATAAACTGTGCATAACTTCTGCCGCCATCTAGTGGACAGTTATTATAATGCGGCTATGCTTTTGGACCCATATTAAATATAATTTGCTAGATTTTTCATGAATCAATAATGAAACTTGATATTGGCTGATACCATACATTCAATATGGCTATACCTTACTAAAAACTGCATAATTGTTAATACTTAATTTATTTATATAAAACTTTTAAAAGGGAAAACCATGTTCCAAATTTAGCATCCACCTAGCATCATATGTCCTATTTCTTTCCAATACACTCCTGTCATGCTACCCTACCTCACATTGAGGCTGATGTTGTTAGCATGAACTTAGGAGTCACTCTTGAGTTTGTTATTTTTATTTATTCACATAATTATATATTTGGGCCGTTCATCTTATGTCACTAATGTTTTGCCCTTGTAGCTGTGTTATTTATAAGGGGTAGGCACAGTTTGTTTATATAACTCTATCATTGAGCTACCACAGCCCGGCGACCATATGGAGTCCAGCATGGCCGTCACTACACAAACAGCTGTTTGCGGTGCGTTACACAGTGAGTTTGGTGTGTCAGTGTGAAGCAGTTGAAATAAACACACAAGTGTCGCGCGCTCCTCACTATGAAAATCACTATAGGTTGGTATAGGTCACTAAAAGTTCGTAAAAATTGTAAAAAACTTAAAAAATGATTATATTCCTCCAGATGGATCGCTGTCTGTAATATCCTGTGTGTGCTTCACAGTAACTTAAACTCAAGATGGGGAAACATACACGGCGCTCAACATCCTCAAAAAATACTTAGTTCACACTATAACTTTCCACATGCATATCCTAGTCCTCAGGATGGACGGGACGTTTCCTCAATACAGTTCAAGTCTATCTTCCAATCTCCTCAAAGGTTTGATAAAGTCACCAATCCTCCATATAATAATAACGGCGAATGAATGAAGCGCACTGGATTGCATCACGCAGGGGGGAAGTAACAAATAGCGTCTCTAAGCTCCAATAGGCCAAGCCCCTGATGAGTCAAGTGACGAAACTAGTAGGGTGGTGCCTACAGAGCAAGGAAGACGCTAAACCTGCTTTTTATATGCGCATTGTATACTGAATATTGTAAGTGCACATCTTTTAATCTTTTTAAGAATAAAACAGAATTATGCTATGTCGAGGTCTCTCTGAGTCGTAGGCCAAGTGATTCAGATAACCAAAAGAAAACGCTGTTGTTTGCTGGTCCCCTTCTGGTCAGCGCATGACATCCGGTGAGAGGCTTGTGCTATTGTTTGGTGGAGGCTACACTGGGTGTTGCTGGCCGGTATTGTGGGACACACTGGTGGTTATAACCCTGATTTAGGGCTGGTGCACACCAAAACCCGCTAGCAGATCCGCAAAATGCTAGCAGATTTTTAAACGCTTTTTTTTATTTTTATGAGGCGTTTTGCTAGCGTTTTGCGGATTGCTGCTGCGGTTTTCAGTATAGTAGATTTCATATATTGTTACAGTAAAGCTGTTACTGAACAGCTTCTGTAACAAAAACGCCTGCAAAACCGCTCTGAAGTGCCGTTTTTCAGAGCGGTTTGCGTTTTTCCTATACTTAACATTGAGGCAGAAACGCATCCGAAATCCAAAAAATGCCTCACCCAGGCATTTTTCGTTTCTGCAAAACGCCTGCCGCTCTGGTGTGCACCACCCCATTGAGATACATTGACCAAGCAGATCCGCAGCCGCAAGCGGATCTGAAAACGCCCAAAAAGCCGCTCGGTGTGCACCAGCCCTCAGGCCTGGTGCACACCAGAGGAGTTTTTCTGAGCGTTTTGAGTTTTAAAATCTGCTGCTAATGTTATCCTATGTGTCTGTGCACACTGGAGCAATGAGGTTTTGTAAAAAAAAACCCCATAGCATTACATTGGGAAGAGCTTTTGAAACCTCTAAAAGCTCTTCCCAATGTAATGCTATGGGATTTTTTACAAAACCTCATTGCTCCAGTGTGCACAGACACATAGGATAACATTAGCAGTAGATTTAAAAACTCAAAATGCTCAGAAAAACTCCTCTGGTGTGCACCAGAGGTTTTAAAAGCTCTTCCCAATGTAATGCTATGGGGTTTTTTACAAAACCTCATTGCTCCAGTGTGCACAGACACATCGGATAACATTAGCAGCAGATTTAAAAACTCAAAACGCTCAGAAAAACTCCTCTGGTGTGCACCAGGCCAAAGTGTTTATGCAGTATTACACTATTTGTCTGCATTCATCTCTCTTTGCATGTATGGAGGTGTAAAGGCATCAGGAGAATAAAGACAAGTACTGCATTTACTGGCTGGGCCACATATGTAATATGCTGATCTGAAGTGGTCGGCCACGATTTCTGGTGAGCGCTTATCGTTATTATTATATGGAGGAATGGTGACTTTATCAAACCTTTGAGGAGATTGGAAGATAGACTTGAACTGTATTGAGGAAACGTCCCATGCATCCTGAGGACTAGGATATGCATGTGGAAAGTTATAGTGTGAACTAAGTATTTATTGAGGATGTTGAGCGCTGTGTGTGTTTCCCCATCTTGAGTGTGAAGCAGTACTCAAATTACACTCCCTGATTGATGTATACACATGCAAGATGTTTTAAAGCACTTTAGGCCTGCAATTTAGTATTCAGTGTGATTTCTGCCCTTAAAACACTGCTTTGCGTCAAATCCAGATTTTTCCCCGGGACTTTTGGCGTCTATCCCACTCATCCATGCAAAAACTCAAATCTTAGACCCCTTGAAACATCTTTTCCATCACTTTTGCGGCCAGCATAAGTGTTTCTAGTTTTCAAAGTTCACCTCCCCATTGAAGTCTATTGCGGTTCGCGCGAACAGAACTTTTGCGGAAGTTTGCGTTCGCGGTTCGCAAACCGAAAATCGGAGGGTTGAACAGATCATTTTCCAACAGGTTCGATCTGATTTCCAATCATTTTTCGTCAGTTGCATAAAAGTGATGAGAAATCGATCAGAAAAACAATCAGAAACCCCATTGGATCTGTTGGAAATTATCTGTTGACCCATCTATCTGATGGGACATTTTATTGTGTGTGTCAGGCACAAGGTTGTGGGACTGTGAGGAGATTAAGGAGGAAAAGTATGAATGTTTGGTTGCTAAGATGGCCTGTCTGAGTGTGTGTAAAGCCTCTTTGTAACTCTGGAAGAGCTCATGCTAGTTATTTTTTCAGTAATGCAGTCCAGCTACCTGGGTGTTGATCTCCTTGTTAAGCCAGGTTTGTCAGGCCCAGTGATGGTAATCCATGGAGGAGCATGCCACAGAGTCAAAGACTGTTGTTATGATGTTGTAATAATGAAACAAGTAGTGAGGCTGGCTGGCATGGATTCTTTCCATAGAGTGCTTTTATAAAAAATAAAGGAAATACTACAGTGTTCCGGTGTTCTAGGCTGTTAAACAAGCTTAGAGGTATAATACATTTCCTAGGGGATCAATTTGTGGGCGTCTTTTCGTCACTAGTACAGGTTTTGTGTACTCTGTAAATGCAAGGATTACCAAACGATCAAGAAAAACGAGAGTCCGGCATGCAGTGCAATTTGTGCATTTAATTGGCAAAGGACATTTGTTCAATAGTACATACTTATTTTGCAGCTCTGTACCCACTGCCATCCATCTCACCTACTGTCAGGTGAGATACATGGCAGTGGGTGCAGGGTGTAAATGGGCAGCCTACGGTAGGACCATTTCTGCCTTGTGCAGTCCTGCAATATAAGTACAGTATGTACTATTGAGCATGTGTCCTTTGACTATTAAATGTGCAAATTTCACTGCATGGCCGGACTCTTGTTCTTCTTGAACGTATGATAGCTCCAAAATGATGCAATATAATGTATATATTTCAACTTCAGGATCTGGTGTTCTCCTTGAGACTTGCTCAAGTGAGAATAAAAGGCTTATTCTAAGTTCAAAGCTGTTCTGCTTTAAAAGCCATATGGCTATAATGGCCTGAAAAAAACACGGTAAAATAATTACGTGTTATAGAAAGACAGACTAACCAAGCAGCTGGGGGTGACCCAAAACCACAAGGAAAATGTAGGGGACTACAAGAGACCAAAAAGCCCTCCTACTATAAAACAATGCTTAGTATGATGAACTATACTAAGTGTTATAGAAACATTTGCTTGAGTTTTCAAGGTGTTTCTTTTGATCAGGACAAATGGTAAGTTAAGTTGCAGTAAGTTTTTATATTTTTTGTTTATCTTTTTTAAAGTTAATATTGTAAATAGCCTGTACAGCACAAATGAAGCAATAATGTTGGTGAAACGCAACACGCATTGTGTCTGTACCAGAAGGCAAAAGTACAAGCTACCAGGCTCTTACCAAGCTACCAGGCTCTTGTGGTTAGTGGTTTGTAGTTTGATCTAAAAAGTTTTACCACCACACCATTTCAGAGCTGTTTTAGCCTCCTGCTTGTCATCAAATCCTGTGCCATGGATAAAATTCTTCATTGACAGACAGAAGTTATATGTTTCCAAATAAGAGTAGTAATGTGGATAAGAGATGATTAATGAAACCATTATGGCAATAACCTGACTGGTTGCAATGTACAATGGAGCAGTGAGGATAGGTACTTTCATGATGCAGTTTATGGTACGATTGCCTTTTTGTGGAAAAATGAGGCATGTTTTACTGTGACGGATATATGATGTCATTTTGATAGTACCCTGAGTGCAAAAAACAGATTTGCGTTTTGGATAGCCATATTGGCCTTGATTCACTAACCGGCACTAAGCCGGTTAGTGTGCTTTATCACTTAGTGGGCATAAACTACAGCGCTAACCTTATCTGAGGTTAGTGTGCCTTATCTGAGGTTAGTGTGCCTTATCTGAGTTAGTGTGCCTTATCTGAGTTAGTGTGCCTTATCTGAGGTTAGTGTGCCTTATCTGAGGTTAATGTGCCTTATCTGAACTTAGTGCCCCTTAAGTAGCTTTATGCACACTAAAAGAAGCACAAAGCTACATCATGCACTACACCGCGCACAGCGTAATGCGTCGATCTTTGCGCGCGGTGCGATGATAACGTCGCACCCGGTATACTGTATGTGATGCAGCCATAAGGTCGCATAGGATACGACGATAACGGTGCACTGATGCACCGTTTAGGTCGCATCTTATGCAACCTTAAGGTCGCATCATGTACAGTATAGCTGGTGCGATGTTATCGTGCAGTGCGCAATGTAGCTTTGTGCATCTTTTAGTGTGCACAAAGCTACTTAAGGGGCACTAAGTTCAGATAAGGCACACCAACCTCAGATAAGGCACACTAACTCAGATAAGGCACACTAACCTCAGATAAGGCACACTAACCTTAGATAAGGCACACTAACCTCAGATAAGGCACACTAACTCAGATAAGGCACACTAACTTCAGATAACGCACAGCCGCACACTAACTCAGATAAGGCACACTAACCTCAGATAAGGCACACTAACTCAGATAAGGCACACTAACCTCCGATAAGGCACGCTAACCGGCTTAGCGCAGGTTACTGAATCAAGCCCATTGTCTTTTGCTGGTCTACTCTACAAAATAATGTCTTCTTATGGTGGGATTGTATTCTCCTTGACCAAATCTACTCTATGAAGCAGAATATGCCACAAGACTCATTTATGGCATGTATTGCACTACTTGTCATTTTCTGTCACTTCGGCATCAGTGCATCAGGTTTTGAATATGATTTTACATTATGTGCACATGCTATATCCATTTGTGCTTTAAGTGTTGCAGCTCTACAATTATTTTCTACATGATCGAACAACTCAAAAATGATTTTTGAGTCCTCTTCATTTTTCCGAGCATGTATTACGTTCATGGCTGAATACGCCAGAGAACAATGCTGTGATATGGTAATATTCTCCACAGTTCACACACATAAGACGAGTAGTGAATTGAATTTCATTTAGAGAAGTTTCCACATTACAGAGTTTAATAGTCTAAACAGTACCGGTGATCATTATATTACTGATTGGTGTAATGTGAATATTCTGTTTCAAAAAGACAAAATGAAACCTCCAATGAATTCTTAAATGCACAAGTTCATCAAATAGCATGAATAATCAGAAGATGCAAATATATCTAAAGGTTATTTTACATATACCAATTCATAATCTCACAGTATGTAGGTATATCCTATTTATATGATGTCCAAGATCAGTAGTAATGTGTGCTTGGCTGCTGTACATACACACAAATGCAGCCTCAAGTTGTGGTATCCCTTCAGTTTTTCCAAAAGAACACAAACATTCAATAAAGTAAGTAGAAATTGACAGAAAAAATGGCATCCAAAGTTTTATTTTATGGTCAATAGATCAATCACAAACAGATACCGACATTTTGATTTCAGTAGGTCTTGATTCTGAAAACGTTTTGTCATTGGCCTCAATTCACTAAGTGCAGTTTAGTAAAATCATTTAGGTTGGTAAAATACAGCATTCAGTATTTTACACTTTTTTTTCCAAGTGGGGGGCTTCCCCTACTGCTGTAGCTGCAGGCAGTCCAGCTCTGGCTCCCCCGAAGAGTCCCGGGAATCCTCCCTCGACAAGTCTGACAAGCGCTGATAAGCGCTGGTTTATTTACCTTTCCTGGCTCCAGCTGTTGCGGCTTACCGGGCGGACTTAGGAGTACTCATCGACAACTCATCGACAACAAGTTAAATAATTGTACTAAATGCCAAGCAGCTGCAGCTAAAGCTAACAAAATTTTGGGATGCATTAAAAGGCAAATAAAAACTCGAGATGCTAGCATAATATTGCCCCTGTTTAACTCTCTAGTAAGGCCACATCTGGAATATGGAATTCAGTTCTGGGCACCACATTACAAAAAAGATATTGCAGTTTTAGAGCAGGTGCAGAGACGAGCAACAAAATTGATACGTGGGATGGAAGGTCTCACTTATCAAGAAAGGTTAGATAAACTGGGTTTATTTAGTCTAGAGAAAAGATGCCTTAGAGGGGATCTAATTAACATGTATAAATACATCAGAGGGCAATATAATAGCTTGGCGGATGAGCTTTTTGTCCTTAGGCCTTCTCAAAGGACTAGAGGACATGATCTGCGCATGGAGGAAAAACATTTTAGCCATTTATTTAGGAAAGGGTTCTTTACAGTAAGTGTGATTAAGATGTGGAATGCATTGCCACAGGAAGTCGTTATGGCAAACTCTATACCTGCATTTAAAGGGGGCTTAGATGCTTTCCTTGCGTTGAAAGACATCCATGGCTACAATTACTAGTTAATGCCTAACGATGTTGATCCAGGGATTTTATCTGATTGCCATCTGGAGTCGGGAAGGAATTTTTCCCTTTAGGGGCTAATTAGACCATGCCTTGTAAGGGTTTTTTCGCCTTCCTCTGGATCAACAGGGATATGAGAGGGAGCAGGCTGGTGTTGAACTTTATACTGGTTGAACTCGATGGACGTATGTCTTTTTTTCAACCAAAATAACTATGTAACTATGGAGATAGGCGAAAATAGCCGATCTCCGTCGGGTCCACTCTACTGCGCAGGTGCAGGAGACTTGCGCTTGCGCAGTAGAGCGGCCCGACAACGATCAGCTATTTCCGCCTATCTCTGAGGTGGAGAGCCGATACTGCGCCTGCACTAGAGCCAGGAAGGTAAATATTTACATCCTTGCGTTTGGGGAGCTTTATCGCCGTGGGACCGAGGAGGACGGGGGAAACCTCAATAGGATCCGGAGGCTTCCCCCACATGAGGTAGAAGTTCGGTAATTTACCTAACAAACATGCTTCAATTCACTAAGCCCTGCTTGGTAAGTCTCACTCACAGGTCAGCAGTCAGGCAGGAAGCTGTGTGTATGGGTCTGGATTTTCTGGTCAGTGCATCTCTGACATCCCTTTAGATGTGCTGTAGCCACCAGGGGATCGCTTCTGTATAACAGTATACAGATTTTCACATCTAAAGGGATACAGAAAAACCTCATAAAATGTCTCCTTCCCCTGCTCTGCCAGAATGAAGTCCCGTCTTCCAGGGTGTCGGACCAAATGGGGTGAAAATCAGGGCTGTGTGGCTCTCCCTTATGTCTGCCTGGATTTCCCTATTGGCTGTCTGTCAATACCACATGGAGCGATCATAGGGAGAGTGAGTTATCGGCTGGTAGGAGCTGGAGACAAATACGAACACTTTCGCTTCATTTCCGCTGATCACCCGCCCTATTGGTGCCTCATGTTCTGGCTCCATCTGCTCCTTCCCCTGGTCCCTTGCCCACTTCTCGCCACACATCTTATCCCCAGGCCCACTCCTGTCTCCCAGTCCCCCCATTCCCCTCCTCTTACCTCCTCCCTCATCCCCCACAACCAGACTCACCCACCAAGTCCCACTCCCCGCCGCACCTCCCACCCTCCCCATACCCACGAACATTCTCGCCCCAATCTCATTCCCATCCGCCCCATACGCAGACAATCTTTTCCTCCATCCGGCGGTCTCTGGAATGCCAGATCTATCCGCAACAAGCTTACAACCATCCATGAACTCTCCATCTCCAAAACCCTCACCTTTCTTGCCCTTACTGAGACCTCACTCACCCCCTCTGACCTGCCTGCGGCTGCAGCCCTGTCCTACGGGGGACTACACCTCAGCCATACCCCAAAGACCAGATAACAGGCCTGCGGGAGGGGTGGGCCTACTCAGGGGTCTAGTCCTGGGAAAAGAAGTGAGTGGACTCACTTGGAGAACTCCTGCGCGGCGCGCCAAAAAATGGGCGTGGTCAAGCACACAGTGGGCGTGGGCATGGGTGGGGCCAAATATACATGACCTTAGCAGTGATGTAAAAGGTCTGCCGAGGAAGTTTGAGCTCTGCCGTAGTGTATCCCCCAAAAATAGATGTAATCTGACCATATTTCACCAAAAAGACACATAATCTGGTAAAAAGTTCCTCCAAAATACAGATAATATGGAAGTGGTTCCCCCAAAATAGACAATGTGGCAGCAGCAGTTCCACCAACATACACATAATTTGGAAGCAGTTCCCCAAAATACGCGAAACCTGGCAGCGGATCACCCAAAATACACGTAACACCCAAAGGACATATAATCTGGCAGTAGTGGTCCCCCAAACATACACAATCTGGCAGCAGTTCCCCAAAATACACGTAATCTGGCAGCAGCCGTTCCCCTAACATACACATAATCTGGAAGCTGTTCCCCAAAATACATAACAGCGGTTCCACAAAAATGCAGATAATCTGACAGCAGTTCCCCCAAAATAGGTACCCCCAGGTAGCCAGGTCTATAGGTGTCCCCAGTATAAGTAGCCATGAGTATAGTAGTCCCCAGTATATGTAGCCAGAGGTATAGTTGCCTAGTATATGTAGCCAGGGGTATATATGCCCAGTATACGTAGGCAGGGGTATATATGCCCAATATATGTAGGCAGGGGTATATGTGCCCAGTATATGTAGCCAGGGGTATATATGCCCAGTATATGTAGGCAGGTGTATATGTCCCCAGTATATGTAGGCAGGTGTATATGTCCCCAGTATATGTAAGCAGGTGTATATGTCCCCAGTATATGTAGGCAGGTGTATATGTCCCCAGTATATGTAGGCAGGGTATATGTGCCCAGGTAGCCAGGGGTATATGTCCCTAGTATATGTAGCCAGGGGTATGTCCCCAGTATATGTAGCCAGGGGGTATATGTCCCCAGTATATGTAGCCAGGGGTATGTCCCCAGTATATGTAGGCAGGTGTATATGTCCCCAGTATATGTAGCCAGGGGTATGTCCCCAGTATATGTAGCCAGGGGTATGTCCCCAGTATATGTAGTCAGGGGTATATGTGCCCAGTATATGTAGGCAGTGTATATGTCCACAGTATATGTAGGCAGGTGTATATGTCCCCAGTATATGTAGGCAGGGTATATGTGCCAGGGTAGCCAGGGGTATATGTCCCCAGTATATGTAGCCAGGGGTATGTCCCCAGTATATGTAGGCAGGGGTATATCTCCCCAGTATATGTAGCCAGGGGTATGTCCCCAGTATATGTAGGCAGGGTATATGTGCCCAGGTAGCCCAGGGTATATGTCCCCAGTATATGTAGCCAGGGGTATGTCCCCAGTATATGTAGGCAGGGGTATATGTCCCCAGTATATGTAGGCAGGGGTATATGTGCCCAGGTAGCCAGGTGTGCCCCCACTCGGAGGGAGCAGAGCAGAGAAGGCGAGCTATGGGGACAGCGGGGATGGGCGGACATCTCCCCCCCCCCCCATCCCTCACCTTTGTGCTCCCCTTCCTGCCTCTCCTCTCCAGTGTTGTGAAGTGTCGGGCCCGGCGTCGAAAGTGGGCGGAGACTTACCGCGTTCCAGCCGCAAGGGACGCTCCGCTCTGTGTGCTGCTAGTCAATCTTCTAGCCGCACACGGAGCGGAGCGTCCCTTGCGGCTGGAAGAAGGCAGAAAGTCTCCGCCCACTTTCGCCGCCGGGCCCGACACTTCACAACACTGGAGAGGAGAGGCAGGAAGGGGAGCACGAAGGTGAGGGATGGGGGGGAGATGTCCGCCCATCCCCGCTGTCCCCATAGCTCGCCTTCTCTGCGCTGCTCCCTCCACACAAGCCAGGGTGAACGGCGTTCACTCTGAAGGAAAAGTGGGTGGACGCCGTTCACCCGTGTCCACGCAGGACTCGACCCCTGGGCCTACTCCTCTCACCGTCCTGCACTTTCTGTGTCCTTACCCCTCCCCCTTCTCTTTACTTTACCTCCTTTGAGGCTCATGTTATCCGCCTCCACCATCCCCTCCCAGCCATTATTGCAGTCCTGTACTGTCCCCCCTCCAGTACAATATCGCACTTCAAAGACAACCTTGCCTCCTGTCTCCCACACATCCTGTTCTCCGACCTCCCAACCATCATCTGCAGAGACTTTAACATTCCAATTGATGAGCCTACCACCTCTGCTGCCACTCAGCTTCTCTCCCTCACCAACTCCCTTGGCCTCACTCAGCATACTAACGCCCCCACCCACAGCACTGGTAATACTCTGGACCTAATTTTCTCCAAAGCCATCACACTTTCAAACCTGGACATTGCACCATTCCCCATCTCCAACCACCACCTAATCACCTTCACCCTCACTCTGTCCAGCGCCCCCTGTCCCCCTCCTCAAACTGGATGCTGGCGGAGAGATCTGCACAACTTTGACCCCAATGTACTAGCCACACCCTTCCACTCCCTCTCCTCCTCCCTCCCCAGCCTAACCTGCCCCACGAAGCGGCAGCTCAATACAATAGTGACCTCTCAGCAGCCTTAGATCATACTGCTCCCCTGACCTTTCGTACCAACTGTCGCCCCAACCCCCAACCTTGGCACACTGCCCTCACAAAAAAACTACAAAATGAGACACGAGCTGCAGAACGCAAATGGAGGAAATCCCGCCACAACCATGATTTCCTGGGATACGAGACCAAGTTGCAGACGTACCATACTGCCCTCGCTGACAGCAAACAGATATACTTCACTCGCTTGATCGCTACCCAAGCCTCCAACCCATGTCGTCTTTTTGCCACCTTCAATGCCCTACTCAACCCCACACCTCCCCCTCAACCTCCACCCTCTCAGCCACTGACCTATCAAACTACTTTATCAACAAAATTACAACCATCTGGAGGGATACTTCTCTCCCCGCCTCCTTAGCCCATCCTACTCCTGCCTTTTTCTCCTCCCTTACTGCCTTCAATCCTGTCATGGTGGAGGAAGTCAACCAGCTGCTGGCAACTTCACTTGCCACTTCCTGCCCCTAGATCCGGTCCCATCTGATTCTCTGCGCTCACATTTTTCTGATCTGGCCCCTGTCCGCACCCACCTGTTCAACCTCTCCTTCTCCACCAGCATCTTTCCCTCCGTATTCAAACAGGCCACTGTGCTTCCCCTGCTAAAGAAACCTTCACTTGACCCTGTTCTGCCATCCAACTACCGCCCAATCTCTCTCCTCCCTTTTGCCCCAAAAATTCTTGAACGCCTGGCCCACCAACGCCTGACCAACTTCTTCAATTCCAACTCCCTTCTTGATCCTCTGCAAGCTGGTTTTCATACAGCCCATTGTACAGAAACAGCCCTCACCAAAATGGTCAATGACCTTGCCCTTGCCAAAGCCAAAGGTAAATACTCCATCCTGCTCCTCCTGGACCTCTCCTCGGCATTTGACACTGCCGACCACTCCCTCCTCCTCCACTCCCTGCAGTTAATGGGCATTCAGCACCTAGCCATAGCCTGGATCTCCTCCTACCTCTCCAACTGCTCCTTCACAACATCTTTCAAAGGCTCCTCATCCACTCCTACACCCCTCTCAGTTGGTGTACCTCAAGGTTCCGTCCTAGGACCACTACTGTTCTCACTCTATACAAGGGCTGGGCCGAGGCATAGGCTGGAGAGGCTCCAGCCTCTGGGCGCAGTGTAGAAGGGGGCGCACAATTCATTCAGCTGTCATTCCTAATTGTGTTTGAAGCAGAAAGAAATAATAAAAGAAGATACATGGAAGTGACTACAAGCCAGATAACTAGAGATTAAGGTGTTGGGGGCCCTGGGGTGCCTCTTAGTCTAATAGCAATCAGTGTGTGACGGCTGGGGTGGAGAGATGGAGGGGCGCACTTTGGTGTCTCAGCCTTGGGTGCTGGAGGACCTTGTCCCGGCTCTGCCCTATACTGCCTCAATTGGCAAAATCATCTCCTCCATGAGTTTCAATTACCACCTGTATGCCGATGACACCCAGACATACCTCCACACCCCAAATCTCTCCTCCTCTACCATGGACAAAGTCTCTGCCTGCCTCACATCCATTTCCTCCTGGATGGCTGCCAGGTACCTGAAGCTTAATTTAGACAAGACTGAGCTTTTAATATTCCCACCCCACACAGCTGCATCCCTTTCCAGATCTGCACATCACTATCAAAAATACTACCATCCGCCCTACCTCCCAAGCCCGTTGTCTAGGCGTTACCCTGGACTCTGCACTTTCCTTTACACCTCACATCCAAGGTATTGCCAAGTCCTGCAACTTCCACCTCCGCAAAATCTCCAAGATCCACTCCTACCTGTCCCCTAACACCACTAAACTCCTTATCCATGCCCTTGTTATCTCCCGCTTAGACTACTGCAATTCTCTTTTGTCTGGCCTTTCCTCTAACCGTACTGCCCCACTTCAATTGGTAATGAATGCAGCAGCCAGACTGATACATTCTTCTCATTGCAGCGCCTCTACAACTCCGCTCTGTAAAGCCCTACGTTGGCTCCCCATCAGCTTTAGGATCAATTTCAAAATTCTGTGCTTGGCCTACAAATCAGTGCACAAGACCTGCCGGACCTACATCTCTGATCTGGTCCACAGGCACATACCAGCTGCCCCCTCCAGTCCTCCAATGACCTGCGCCTAGTCGCACCACGCATATATCAGTCGCATGGACGATTGCAGGACTTCACCAGGGCTGCCCCCACTCTTTGGAACTCACTCCCACCAGCCATCAGACTTGCCCCCACCTTTAATACCTTCAAACAAGCTTTCAAGACTCATCTTTTCATGCTTGCATACCCCCCTACACCAGCACCATAATATGTTCTATTAGACACCCTCTCAAAAGATGCACCTATTGTCTCCACCCCCACCCTTTAGATTGTAAGCCTCTGGCAGGGCCCTCCTCCCTAGTGTTTCCAGCTTGATTATGCAATCTGACAATCACCCCTCTTGTGGACTAGAACAGTCTCTATTTTGACCTATGACACTGTATTGTTATCAAATCATTTGCATGATCTTGTTTTGTTGTGAGTTTCCTGTATGTCCTAACTTGTATGTTAACCCATTTATCTATTGTGCAGCGCTGCGTAATATGCTGGCGCTTTATAAATACAATAAATAATAATAATAATCTTTGTGGATTGCAATTTCCTGACATTTCTTGAGGTGCTTACCGCACGGTAAATACCTCACAAAATACCACATGTTTGACACTTTTTTGCAGCCTAGGTGTGCTAAGGGGGTTTGGCTGAGTGATCAGGAGCCCACACTGGGGAAATTAGGGCCTCATTTTGATGGGTAGGTGTGCTAGGGGGTGACAGGAGGTGATTGATGGGTGTCTTAGGGTTTGAATAGAGGGGGGAATAAATGCAAGCAATGCACGGGGGAGGTGATCGGGGATATCTGAGGGCGATCTGAGGGTTTGGGCCGGTAATTGGGTGCCCGCACTGGGCAGATGAGGTTCTGATCTGATGGGTATGATGGATAGCAGTGACAGGTGGTGACAGGGGGTGATTGATGGGTGATTAGAGGGGAGAACAGATGTAAATAATGCACTGGGGAGGTGATCAGAGGGGTCTGGGGGGCTATCTCAGGGTGTCGGCGGGTGATTGGATGCCCGCAAGGGGCAGATTAGGGTCTGATCTGATGGATAGCAGTGACAGGTGGTGACAGGGGGTGACGGGGTGATTGATAAGTGATCAGTAGATGATTACAGAGGAGAATATATGCAAGCAATGCACTGGCGAGTTGATCAGAGTGGGTCTGGGGGGCTGAGGGTGTGGGCGGGTGATTGGTTGCCCGCAAGGGGCAGATTAGGGTCTGATCTGATGGGTAGCAGTGACAGGTGGTGACAGGGGGTGACGGGGTGATTGATAGGTGATCAGTAGGTGATTACAGAGGAGAATATATGCAAGCAATGCACTGGCGAGTTGATCAGAGTGGGTCTGGGGGGCTGATGGTGTGGGCGGGTGATTGGTTGCCCGCAAGGGGCAGATAAGGGTCTGATCTGATGGGTAGCAGTGACAGGTGGTGACAGGGGGTGACGGGGTGATTGATAGGTGATCAGTAGGTGATTACAAGGGAGAATATATGCAAGCAATGCACTGTCAAGTTGATCAGAACGGGTCTGGGGGGCTATCTGAGGGTGTGGGCAGGTGATTGGGTGCCCGCAAGGGGCAGATTAGGGTCTAATCTGATGGGTAGCAGTGACAGGTGGTAACAGGAGGTGACAGGGTGATTGATAGGTGATCAGTAGGTGATTACAAGTGAGAATATATGCAAGCAGTGCACTGGCAAGTTGATCAGAGGGGGTCTGGGGGGCTATTTGAGGGTGTGGCAGGTGATTGGGTGACCGCAAGGGGCAGATTAGGGTCTAATCTGATGGGTAGCAGTGACAGGGGGTGACGGGGTGATTGATAGGTGATCAGTAGGTGATTACAAGCGTGAATATATGCAAGCAGTGCACTGGCGAGTTGATCAGAGCGGGTCTGGGGGGCTATCTGAGGGTGTGGGCAGGTGATTGGGTGCCCGCAAGGGGCAGATTAGGGTCTAATCTGATGAGTAGCAGTGACAGGTGGTGACAGGAGGTGACAAGGTGATTGATAGGTGATCAGTAGGTGATTACAAGCGAGAAAATATGCAAGCAGTGCACTGGCGAGTTGATCAGAGGGGGTCTGGGGGGCTATTTTAGGGTGTGACGGGTGATTGGGTGCTCGCAAGGGGCAGATTAGGGTCTGATCTGATGGGTAGCAGTGACAGGTGGTGACAGGGGGTGACGGGGTGATTGATAGGTGATCAGTAGGTGATTACAGAGGAGAATATATGCAAGCAATGCACTGGCGAGTTGATCAGAGTGGGTCTGGGGGGCTGAGGGTGTGGGCAGGTGATTGGTTGCCCGCAAGAGGCAGATTAAGGTCTGATCTGATGGGTAGCAGTGACAGGTGGTGACAGGGGGTGATTGATGGGTGATTAGTGGGTGTTTAGTGGAGAGAACAGATGTAAACAATGCACTTGGGAGGTGATCTGATGGCAGGTCTGCGGGCGATCTGAGGGTGTGGGTAGCAGTGACAGGTGGTGACAGGGGTGATTGATGGGTGATTAACAGGTGATTATAGGGGAGGATAGATGTATACAGTACACAGGGGGGGGGGTCTGGGGAGGATCTGAGGGTGTGTGTGTGTGTGGGGGGGGTGATCAGGAGCCCCCAGGGGGCAGTTAAGGGCCTAATCTAAAAAATAGCGTTGACAGATAGTGACAGGGAGTGATTGATGGGTGATTAGGGGGGGGATTGGGTGCAAACAGGGGTCTATGGGGTGGGCGGGGGGGGGGGGTCTGAGGGGTGCTGTGGGCGATCAGAGGGCAGGGGGGGCAGATGTGTGTGTTTGGGTGCAGATTAGGTTGGCTGCAGCCTGCCCTGTTGGTCCCTCAATCACTGGGACCACCAGGGCAGGAGGCAGCCTGCATAATACGCTTTGTATACATTACAAAGCGTATTATACGCTTTAGATGCTGCAATCCAGGGGTTAACAACTCACCTGCGCTTCCGATTGGCGTCGCTGGTGGGCGGAGCCTATTGCCGGCGGATGCAAGCGCATCACAGCGTGCGATCCCCGGCCAGGAGATCCAGGACGCGACGCCAATTGGCGTTACGTGGTCCTGGGCATGTCACTTTGCCGCCGCCAATCTACAGTGGGCGGTCGGCAAGTGGTTAAAAACTGGATTTAATTATTTGACATTGAGGGATTCCCTGTCTATCTGTTTATGTTTCCCTGTGAAGCTGGATGTGAGGTGATTACAGTGGAAAAGTGAAGAGGGACGTCCCGGCAGCAGTGTGTGTTTGGTTTGGTGGAACTCCAGCGCAGCAGCACTTGCATTATTGATCTGGAAAAACTACTTCTGGGATTATGGGATATGGTCTATCTGCATGCAACTGGACTGTTCAAGTAACTTGGAAGGGCGTCTGGGCTAATTTTTCTTCAATTCAATCATGATATCGCACGTGGTTACAGCTATGCACATAATTGAGAATTTTTGACTGAGATCTTTCCAGCATTCATCGATAGGTCATGAGTGTTACAGCAATGATTTTCCTCTGATACTATAAAATTATTGAATCACATGGTTGATAAAGCCACAAAATCAGTAAATGTATAAGCACCTTTACTTGTTGCTTTTTTGTTCTCCTTTAAATCTTGATAGAAGAATCTCCTTTGGCCACCGATTCCCATTGCTAGATGCTTTCCACAGCATTCCAGACATTGCTGGCATTGTTGCTCCCAGTCATTCTGTGACGGCCACCAGATAAGACTGCCGCTGAGGCTATCCTTCATTTTCTAACAATGGAGCCCCAGCACTGGCATCTCTGAAGCCCCTGGTGGGGTTCCCCTTTCATCCACTAGGTGGACCAATGAGAATCATCCTAATTACATATTTAGTAGGACTTCTCTAATAAGGATGAGTGGGCAAAAAGCAAATTGCTGAGTGTTGGTAGATGTGGGCCGCAGTAGTGGGGATTAACCCACCTTGGTTGCTGCCTCTGGCCTCAGAGCTCCATACCCCTCTACATTCTCCCAATAACTACTCTTTCCGCTCCCAATACTGCCCAATTAATGCTGTAAAGGATAACATATTGGGCAGATGTAGTGGGGCATGGAATACTATAGCCAGAGGAGACAACCAAGGAGAGTTAACCTCCACTGCCACGGCTTGCATCCACCACCAATGCTCAGTTTCAGTTTTGCCTCAGTTGAAACTGAATTGCCCCCTCATTCTTACTCCCTTAAGCTCCAGAGTGGCCTACTGAGTGTGCCCTTAGTCGCTGCAGTTCTTAAGTGTCAACATTTTATTTAACACTAATCATTAATGTTTGTTTTTTCATATATATATATAATTATCACCACCACTCTTTTTAGATCGAACACAGTGTATCCAGTGCAGGAGACTTGGGTGCACAGGGAGTAACATCCATGGCGGCCTGGAGGGACAATAGTATTTAATACGACTGGGACTTGTGCAGCAGCAGGGTCAGCCAAATACCGGCTGTGTCCTGTGCCCAAGTCTCCTGCGCCGATTCCTCTTGTACGCTAGAGATGTCGCGAACCGCCAATTTTCGGTTCGCGAACTTCCGCGGAAGGTTCGGTTCGCGGAAAAGTTCGCGAACCGCAATAGACTTCAATGGGGAGGTGAACTTTGAAAAATAGAAAAAATTATGCTGGCCTCAAAAGTGATGGAAAAGATGTTTCAAAGGGTCTAACACCTGGAGGGGGGCATGGCTGAGTGGGATACACGCCAAAAGTCCCGGGGAAAAATCTGGATGTGACGCAAAGCAGCGTTTTAAGGGCAGAAAATTGAATGCTAAATTGCAGGCCTAACGTGCTTTCAAACATCTTGCATGTGTATACATCAATCAGGGAGTGTAATTAGAGTACTGCTTCACACTGACACACCAAACTCACTGTGTAACGCACCACAAACAGCTGTTTGTGTAGTGACGGCCATGCTGGACTACTACGCAACATGGCGAGATTGCTCTTCCTCACTCAGTGATGTCAGGTAATGTGTGACTTCCTTCTCAACTTTCCATGGCATTGTTAAAAAGCTTATGTTTTGTTTTTAAATTACATTTTCTACTTGCTGTGTACTTGTTCAGTACCGCTACAATGAGAATCCTGTGGAGGCAGGCAAGTCTGCCATTGTGACCCCGGGTAATGGCCGGGGAATGAGGGGTTTAAATCCAGTGTGGAGCCTGAGCAACGGCTACCACTACACATCCAAGGAGGGCAGCAGGCAGGCATGCACGCCCGCCCGCCCCGAGGTAGTGACCAAAAATAACAATACAGGAGGAGGACCTTCGAGGCCCTGCTGTGTATTTGAAATGAATGTACTTTAAATCCTTTAACGAGAATCAGTTATGGCGGGCAAAGATGACACCGCATTCCTTTCACGAGAATCATATGGAGGCGGGCAAGTCTGCCATTTGTGACCCCGGGTAATAGCCGGGGAATAAGGGGTTTGAATCCGGTGTGGAGCCTGAGCAACGGCTAACACTACACATACAAGGAGGGCAGCAGGCAGGCATGCACGCCCGCCCGCCCCGAGGTAGTGACCAAAAATAACAATACAGGAGGAGGACTTTCGAGGCCCTGCTGTGTATTTGAAATGAATGTACTTTAAATCCTTTAACGAGAACCAGTTATGGCGGGCAAAGATGACACCACATTCCTTTCACGAGAATCATATGGAGGCAGGCAAGTCTGCCATTTGTGACCCCAGGTAATGGCCGGGGAATAAGGGGTTTGAATCCGGTGTGGAGCCTGAGCAACGGCTACCAGTGCACATCCAGGCAAGGAGGGCAGCAGGCAGGCAGGCATGCATGCCCACCCTGAGGTAGTGACCAAAAATAACAATACAGGACTCAGGAGAACCTTTTGCGTCCCTAATTGTCATGAATCAACTTTAAATCCTTTAACGGGAATCCATTATGGCGGGCAAAGATGACACCACATTCCTTTCACGAGAATCATATGGAGGCGGGCAAGTCTGCCATTTGTGAGTGACCCCGGGTAATGGCCGGGGAATGAGGGATGGAATCCGGTGTGGAGCCTGAGCAACGGCTACCACTGCACATCCAAGGAGGGCAGCAGGCAGGCATGCAATACAGGACTTTGAGGCCCTAATTGTAATTAATCAACTTTAAATCCTTTTAATGGGAATCCGTTATGGAGGGCAAGTCTGCCATTGTCACCGCGGGGAATGAAGGTTGGATTCCGGCCCGAAGTGGGAGCCTGCTGAGACCCATGCTGTAGCTGCCCTGACCGTGCTTTGCAGACCAGGCATCTGTGGTCAGATGGACCCTTGACCCACCGGAAGACAAACCAAGTCGAAAGCATTTGCCAAGAATGTTTTACGGAGGGCAAGTTTTTTTGCCCTTTTTTTAAATTGTTTGAAAATGATAGATGGTTGTATTTTTAAGTTGTTTGAAAGTTTAGATGGTTGTATTTTTAAAATAGTTTGAAAGTGTAGATGGTTGTATTGCGTTCCGGAGTTGGAGCCTGATCAACGGCTACCACCACACATCCAGGCAAGGAGGGAGGCAGGCAGGCATGCACGCCCGCCCTGAGGTAGTGACCAAAATAGCAATACAGGACTCAGGAGGACCTTTTGCGGCCCTAATTGTAATGAATCAACTTTAAATCCTTTAACGGGAATCCGTTATGGAGGGCAAGTCTGATGGTGCCTTCACTGCGATTCACCAGGTTGGTCCCCGGCGAGAATCCGTTATGGAGGGCAAGTCTGCCATTGTCACCGCGGGGAATGAAGGTTGGATTCCGGCCCGAAGTGGGAGCCTGCTGAAACCCATGCTGTAGCTGCCCTGACCGTGCTTTGCAGACCAGGCATCTGTGGTCAGATGGACCCTTGACCCAGCGGAAGACAAACCAAGTCGAAAGCATTTGCCAAGAATGTTTTACGGAGGGCAAGTTTTTTTGCCCTTTTTTTAAATTGTTTGAAAATGATAGACGGTTGTATTTTTAAATTGTTTGAAAGTTTAGATGGTTGTATTTTTAAATTGTTTAAAAGTGTATCCATTCAAGTGCAAGTTATGCACTGACTGCCAGGTATAATGTGCAGTCACAGATGCAATGAAAGATATGCAGTGACTGCAAACAGCCATTTGTGTAGTGACGGCCGTGCTGGACTGGTGCGCACCATGACGAGAGTGCAGGTGATGGTGGCTTTTCAGCCCATATGCTCGCCCGGCTGATGTAGCTGAATGACAGAACAGTGACTGTCCAGCTGATCAAATTTGGTCTGACCACAATGAAGCAACGACCTTATTATCTTTTGTGTGCCACCCCCACCCGAGACACTCAAATAGCCGGCGGTCATTGCTTCATTGTGATGCGCAAGCCCCTTCACCGCGGCAAGGTAATGATCACGAAGGGGGATGGGCACATGTACACGCACCAGAAAAATTAGTGTAGAGGCCGCTGCTAGCAGCGGCCTTAAAAATTCAGGAATCCGCCTAGAGTCCTGGACCCTGTTGGTGGTGGCGGAGAAGGCAGTCAAGCGGCCTGCAGGCAGAGATGCTGTGTGTGGGGACTGACTTAGTCTTCGGTGGTGCAGTAGCCCTCCGTGATCCATTCCTCATTCATTTTGATAAAGGTCAGGTACTGAACACTGTCGTGACTTAGGCGACTTCTCTTCTCAGTAACTATGCCTCCAGCTGCACTGAAGGTCCTTTCTGACAGGACGCTTGCGGCAGGGCAAGAGAGAAGTTGTATGGCAAATTGGGACAGCTCTGGCCACAGGTCAAGCCTGCGCAACCAGCAGTCCAAGGGTTCATCGTCGCTTTTCGCAGAGTCTACATCCACACTCAAGGCCAGGTAGTCGGCTACCTGCCGGTCCAGGGGTTGGTGGAGGGTGGATCCGGAAGGACTATGGCGAGGAGTTGGACTAAAGAACGTCCGCATGTCTGACATCACCCTGAGATCGCTGGAGCGTCCTGTCCTTGCCTGCGTGGACTTGGGAGGAGGAGGGTTACTGCCAGTGGTACCTTGATTGTGTTGTGCAGCCACATTACCCTTAAATGCATTGTAAAGCATCATCGACAGCTTGATCTGCAAGTGCTGCATCCTTTCCGCCTTTTGTTGAGTTGCTAAGAGGTCCGCCACTTTGTGCCTGTACCGAGGGTCTAGTAGCGTGGCCACCCAGTACAGGTCATTCGTCTTGAGTTTTTCGATACGGGGGTCCCTCAACAGGCTGGACAACATGAAAGAGGACATCTGCACAAAGCTGGATCCAGATGTACTCTCCATCTCCTCTTGCTCTTCCTCAGTGACGGGACGCAACTCCTCTTCCTCCCCCCAGCCACGAACAATACCACGGGAACGTGGAGCAGCAGAAGCCCCCTGTGATGGCTGCCACGGTTGTTCTCCTTCCGCCGCCTCTTCCTCCTCCACAGAAACACCTTCCTCATCATCACCATCATCAGAGTCTGACTCCTCTCCTTCCTCACACGACTCCTCTTCTTCCTCCTCCTCCCCCCTCTGTGCTGCCGCCTGTGTTGTGGAAACATCGGGTTAGTGTGTAAATGGCTCCCACGACTCCTGCTGCCCTAACTCTTCTTGTTCACGCTCCTCTACAGCTGTATCCACCACTCTACGCACGGCACGCTCCAGGAAGTAAGCGTAGGGGATCAAGTCGCTGATGGTGCCCTCATCGCGACTCACCAGTTTGGTCACCTCCTCAAAGGGCTCCATGACCCTGCATGCATTTTGCATCAGTGTCCAGTTGTTGGGCCAGAACATCCCCATCCTCCCAGATTGTGTCCTTGTACTGTAATTATAATGGCTTTTTCCTGGTCTAGCAGGCAAGAGAACATCAGCAGGGTGGAATTCCAGCGAGTCGGGCTATCACAAATCAGGCGTCTCACCGGCAAGTTGATTCTACGCTGAATCTCCGCAAAGCGTGCCATGGCCTTGTAAGAGCGCCTGAAATGCCCACACAACTTCCTGGCCTGCTTCAGGACGTCCTCTAAGCCTGGGTACTTGGACACAAATCTTTGCACGACCAGATTAAGCACATGTGCCATGCAGGGTATGTGTGTCAGCTTTCCCAAATTCAACGCAGCAATGAGATTGCTGCCGTTGTCACACACCATGTTGCCGATCTCAAGCTTGTGCGGTGTCAGCCATTGCTCCACCTGTTTGTTAAGAGCAGCCAGGAGAGCTGCTCCAGTGTGACTCTCCGCTTTCAGGCAAGACATGTCTAACACTGCGTGACACCGTCGTACCTGGCATGCAGCATAGGCCCTGGGGTGCTGGGGCTGTGTAGCTGGAGAGGAGATGGCGGCACCAGCCAAGGAGGAGGAGGAGGAGAATGACGACAGTGAAGCGGTGATAGCAGGTGGAGAGGAGGTGGCTGGAGGCCTGCCTGCAAGCCGTGGAGGTGTGACAAGTC